>NC_134540.1:67220404-67523434 GCF_050624435.1 Tenrec ecaudatus | reverse complement strand
AAGACAAGAGAACACTTGCCAGCAGTCACCCACTGATTACAGAAACATTCGATTTACCCTCCTGTTTCCGAGTCACACAACCAACCCCAACCAAACTCCCTGCCACTAATTTGATTCCAACGCATAGTTTCTGAGACTCTCCACTTGGATCGGAGTGCCCAGTCTCATCTTTTTCCTCTGGAGCGCTGGTGGGTTTGAATCACCGCAGGCCAACACCTACCCCCCAGCATCTCCAGGGTTATTTGAGTCAAGGAAGGCGGGTGGAAAAAGAAGTGAGGTCAGTGGGTGTAGACTGCTGGCTCAAGGGACCTACAGTGAGGGAAAGGACAGCGGACCAAGAGGAAACATGAATGTTGGAAGACAAGGGTGAGAGACGTATTGAAGCTGCTGCGAGACAGGAGCAAATGGAGGACGGACACCGACCGATAAGGCAGTGGGCATGACAGGTGTGCTCAGTCCAGTCTCTGGGTCTCTGTCCTCTCCATCAGCCACGGTCTTCATTTCTGAGATTAGGGAGCAGCAGAGGGAAAGTTAGGGTGCTGGACTGACTGGGAATAGCAGGGGACTCATAGCTTAGGGTTGGGCCCCTACGTACATAGAGCAATGATTCTTTGCCCCCCTTTTTTCTGTTTCTTCTCTCCTTCCTCCATCATAAATCCCCGCGAGCATCAGTGAGTAGAAATTGCGCAGAAGGCTGTAAACACTTGTGAGAGCATGTGAAGCGGTTGCAGGCACGGCAGCCGGACGGGAAGTGAAAGTGGGTAACCACAGGGAGGTGAGGCACAGGACTGCTTGAATCATCAGTTCTCTTGGCAGCGATTTCCCAGTAAGCCTTGGCTGAGACTGCGAGCCGCTACAGATGGAAAGCCCTTGGGGAAACGTCTGTGTCTCTTCAGGGTCCGCTTACCCATACTGACCCTGTAATCACCACCATGTCAACAGCAGGCTCTGCGGAGGTGGGAGCATCCGCTAGCAAGGCAGATGCCTCACAGAGAAGCAAACCTGCACCTGAGAGGAAGGAGAGGCTTGTCAGCTGGGCTGTGGGAGGCTGTTCTGGACATAGTCGTGCGGGGAGGGTGCAGGCCAGGAAGGAGGAGGGTTGGCGTCAGGAAAGAGGATTTGGTCTAAATTAGGAGGGTCAGGGTCAAGGAAGAGGGCTGACGGGAATGACACGGGTAGGGCAGGAGGGAAAGCCAAGGCGAAGCCTTGTGACTGGAAACGAGCGGCAAGAGACTTACTTCTGAAGGATAGTTAGAGACATGATAAAAGTTGACAATGATGAAGGAGATATGGCTGGACAATGCGGTCTGCAAATATCATTAGAACGAGACCGGAAGGCATTACTTCCCCCATGGCTCCGGACCTACTCGATGACAGCAAGACAAAAGAAAACAAACATCTCATTGAAGAAAAGACGCGTTTCAAATTCTCATAAGGACCGTACTTACTGGATCCATCGTGACCGGGAACCCCGACATCTATGTCCTGAGATAACACATAAGCTTGAATGGAAACGAATCCGTGAAATCATCTTTAAACTAAACCACTGCCAAACCCAACCCACTGCCATTGAGCTATTTCTGACTCAGAACAACCCTTCAGGACAGCAGATCCGTTCCCTGGGGCTTCCGAGGCTGTGAATCTTTCCGGGAGCTGACAGTCTCGTGTTTCTCATGAGTTGCTGCGGGTGGGTTTGAAATGTCGACCTTGAGGTTAGCAGCCCATGGCGGGGAAACAATGTGGACAGAGCGTGTGAGAATGAGGACACGGGATAGAGAACGCAGCCAATGCCATTGAATCGCACGTGTAGGAAATGTTGAATGAACATAGGTTGTGTTTACTTTCACACACCTACCCAACATTCCTGGGCCTCACCACTGGGATTTTCTCTTGTGCCCTGGACAGACATCTAAACCGGAATAGTTGACAATGTCACTTTAAAGTGAAAACATTTCCATACCCTTGACCAATGGGCCGCCTTTACCTGCTGCAGCTTTGGGGAAGGGCACAGGGGAGCAGAGAGGACGGGAACACCAGCCTGGCCAGTCAGAGCAGCCAAGCCCACCCTCCCCACCAGTGGGGAGACAGGGATCGCAGTTTAGCCTCCTCACAAACTTGACGGCCCTTGCACTTGCAGTCTCATAAGGATGCTTTCAAACCAAGCAGGGCAGGAAGGAAGTTCCTACAAAGCAGTGACTTCCAGGAGGCCTGCTGGGCCAGCTAAACTCAAGGCAGAGAGGTCAGCTCCAACGGTTACGGCAACTGATTTTTCGAGACTGCAAAAGGGCAATCTCCACCCCCCCCACTATAATTAGAAAACATTTTTAAAAGATAATTTTATCGGAGGTTCTGACAGCCCTTATAACAATCCATACATCCACTGTGTCAAGCACATTTGTACAAATGTTGCCATCATCATTTTCAAAACATTTTCTTTCTACTTGAGCCCGTGGTATCAGCTCCTCTTTTTTCCCCCCTCCCTCCTCCAGAAAAGGGTAATCTTGATAGTTTTTTTCAAAGGACCCGGGACAATCACAGGGTCTTTTTATAAGAAAATAACAAAAGCTTCATTGCTAAGAAAAGGCCAGGAAGTTGAGCTGAGAATTTCCCCCTCCATCATGCTAATGACCTTGCTCCTCCTTCAAGGACAGCCCTCTAAGAATCGCACCGTGAGCCTTGATCTGGCCCCTTCAAACTTCTTCGTGTCCCCCCAATCCAAAGAACATGGAAAAGGAGCGCGGTCCGAGCCCCTTGAGGAGGCCGAACTATTGTTTTGAGGTAGTGCACCTGTACTGTTTTGAAAAGTGCAAATTTGTGTGGGGGGGGGCGGGGCGGGGTTAAAGAGATGGAAAAACTGCCTTTAGAAGTGTACAGAGCTAGGTGGGTGATAGATTTATATCACATTTCTATATTTTTGTTTAATAAAAGTTTTTAACTTACCCTTGTATAGATGTAGGAAAAAGAGGGGGCTTTTTATTTCCGTAACCAGTTATAGTCTCAGCCACTCATAGGGGCAGTTCTACCCTGTCCTATGGGGTCTCTATGAGTAAGTATTGACTTGATAGAAGTGAAATTTTTATATATATACATACATATACACACATACTTGATAAGGGAATATTATGCAGGAATTGAAAGAAAATAATCAAGGGGATATTTATGGGCCAACATGCAAAGGCACCTAAGACAATATTAATAGAAAAGAACAAATGATGTAGCTGTAGGGATTGAACTGTGACCCAAAGAATAGTGTGTTGGAATTCTAACCCCTATACTTGTGAGTGTAATCCTTCTGGGAATAAGGTTTTCTAGTTGTTGATGAGGTCATAGCAGTTCAGGTGTCTCCTAAACCTAATCACTTCTGAGTTACAAAAAGCTACATAGACATAGAAGCAAGTCCAGAGGTGGAAGGAGGGGTGGGGCAGGCACCATGCAGAGATCCCTAAGGACCTGAGGAGCATTGGTTCTACAGGAGTGCAGCAAGCAAGGATCTTTCCTTAGAGGTGATGAGAGAGAGAGAGAGAATCTTCCCCTGAAGTCAGATTTCCAACCTCCTAAACTGTGAAAAAATAAAATGTTATTCTTTAAAAGTGCCCACTTGTGTTTTTTTTCGGTTAGAGGAGAACCAGGAAACTAAGACAATAACTATGTATGGTATGAGTCTGCTTGATGTAAAAAAGAAAATGGTGCATAGTAAATGAAAATATGAATGACTTTTATGTTAGTGGGAGAGTGTATGACCAGAAACTATTAGTTACACCGCCCCCTTCCTCCCTCCGCCCAGCGGAAAAAAAAACACCCAAATAACTATTAGTTACTTGAGGGCATTGTGGCAGTTACATAATCTCCCGGCAACTTGCAAAGGGGTGGAGTCTAGCCTGTTAATTAGTTCGCAGCTTGATGACCTCGTTTGGAGGCACCACAGAGGTAAATAGCTCACCGGAGGACAGATGCACTTAGCCTCTGCTTCTTTTTCCTGCCAACAAGACATATGGAGCTACACTAGAGCCCTGGAGCTGGAGGAGCCATGTGGAGACCCCTGCCAGCACTGAGATGCTTCCACTGCCATTGGATCCACAAGACTTTCCACCCACTGGCCTGTGATCTTCCTGTAGTCAGCATCATTGCATGTGTTGAGTGAGTCTGAAGAGGAATTCATAGATTGGTTTCTGACACGTGGGCTAATACCCGACTTATGGACTTGATCTGGACTGGGCTGGGATGTTTTCTCAATATAAAATTGCTCTTTTATATAAAGCTCTTTCTTTATACACACATGCGTGTCCATGAATTTGCTTCTCTAGTCAACCCAGACGAACACAGGTATTAAAAAAAATAAAAAACAAAAACCATTGTCCCTGGGTAACACAAATGATTAGCTGGAAGGCTGGCAGTTTCAACTCACCTAGAGGTACCTCGGAGGACATACCTAGTGACTGGCTTCAGAAAGGCCATAACCTTGACCTTGGAGCAGTTCCACTCTGTACAGATGGGGCTGCCATCACCCCATAGCCATCAATGACAGCAGCCAACAACAGCAACAAATCAGAATAAAAAGAAATTAAAGTACATAGGATTTATTTGAGCAGTTAAACTATGCATACAAGGAGGAATGCTCTTTCAAATAACAATAAAACAAAACAATACAAAACAAACAACTACAAATGACTCAATGCAATCTAATTACAATGAAGTTTTTAAAGTAAGGGGAAGAAATAATAATGCAGAAAATTAACTACTGGTGGTTACACATCGGGCTGCCATCTGCATGATTGACAGTTCAAAACCACCAACAGCTTTGAAGGAGAAAAACTGGGTTTTCTACTTCCATAAACTTAATAGTCTTTGGAACCCCCAGGGGTCGTTGTGAGTCAGAATTGACTCCGTGGCAGTGAGTTTTCTTTTTCTTGAATCGTAACAGGTTGATTAGCTCATTTGGTTACTTGGTGATCTCTGTGGCACGGCCAACTCCGCCCACTTAAACAATAACCATTGTCTTTGTGTTGATTCTGACTCATAGTGATCCTACAGGACAGAGTAGAACTGACTTCAAGGGTTTCCCAAACTGTAATCTTAAAAACAAAAACCAAACGTTTGTTGTGATTTAGGTGAAGGTTGACAGAGTATGCCATCAGTTTTACTTTCAACAACTTTTACACTTTCTGTTTCAACTCATCCATTTCAATTCCCTCAAGATACCATCATTTAATCCCACTTTCTCCTAGTGCTCCCTATTTCCAGTCCTCCTTGGATAAATGTCCTTTTGCTTTTCAATGGTAGATGAGATAGTTAATGTTTATTGTACCAACATGGCCAATGAACACATGTGGGGTTAATTGAAGGGTGGAGGGATAAATGACTTGGAGAGCCTCACCTTTCTTGTCTCTTGCTCTTTGATTATCAGACCAGCATGCGGCTGCCTTTCTTGTTCTCTGTCTCGATTTGCAAGCTACACTACCGAGTGACACCTAACACGTGAACTGTGTGTGTTGTAATTTGAGGTTCCTTCAAGACCTGCTTCGCCACACTATTGAAACTTACATCTCTTGAACTGGGGACTGTCGGACCCCGTCATCTGGCTGACTGTGGGTGACCTTCCTGCCTTGCTGTTTGCTGCCTGTGCCCAGATACCCTGAGTTGCTCTACAGAGGACTACCCGGTGGCCCTCAAGACTTGAAGGGCTACCAGTGTCTCACAGGAATGAGTTACACTGAGTCATTTGTACAGCCTTATAGATTAACTGACTGTTTATTTCTTATGTTATCTATCTAAATACACACACACACACACACACTTATTAGCATTCTGGTTTTTGTTTCTCTAGAGAACCCTGTCTAACATAGTAGATTATTCTAACATCGGGGTTAGTTTAATTCCAGACCTGAAGCGTGACTAAGGGCTGTCAGGTTGGGAGTCCCCCTACTGTTTACCCAGGCAACAAGCCTAGTGTTGTTTATGATTCTGAGTGCCCCGCCCCACACACATACACACATTTCCCCCCACTCTATCCAGGACCTATCAATGTGACCTTTTCTGAACAACTGGTAGCAGTAGCTGGGTACGATCTAGTTCTTCAGTCTCAAGGGTGTAGAGGCTGATGTGTGTGTGTACTAGCTGTTTCCACATATCTCTCAATTCCCCAAACTCTTCTTTCCTCTGTTCAAGGTGAGATCAATATTTGCACGTTCGATGGCTGCTCACTGGGCTTTAAAAACCCAGGCACTACTCACCAAAGTAGGACGTAGAACATTTTCTTTGTGAGCTGTGTATGCCAATTGAACTTGGTGTCCCCTAAGACCATAGGTCCCGAGTTCCAAGTCTGGTGGCTCATTCTCTCAAGCTGGCTGGCTCTGCCTCAGAAGATTTCATAAACTTTTCCCTTTCCATGGTCCACCACATTCCTATGTAGCAAAGGTAAATATGCATATACAAATATCCTGTCAGGCCTATGCATATTCATTCAATCCTATGTATATTCATAGATGTACTCCCACTCTCCTCTGGTCGACTTTTGAGTCTAGCCAGGCATCTGCTTGTAGATTATCACTAAGCCAGAGCTGTGTGTAGAACACAGTGTTGGCTTCTATTGCTGCAAAGCAGACTGCCTCACCTTTCTCCCCACAGAGTGGGTTCAGATTGCTGACTTCTGCTTAGCACTTGAATGTTTTATCCACTCACCATGGAGGCTTTTGCACAATAAAGGCATCTCAATTACTTTGGAGACATCAAACGTCTAGGGTATATGATAGCTTGCATTAAGCCCTCACCTCACCTCAAGACATGTTGTCATTCTTAACTGTGTGAACATTATGTGGTTAAAATCCTATTTGGGAGTGGGTTATCCTTTTTCTGTTCATGAGGCAGGATTGTTGTAGTGTGTATCTTGAGTCGCTCTCTTCTGGGTTACAGGAGAAATGAAATGAGTGAGTGAATAAGTAGAGGGAGGGTAAAATACATGTCAAGACACATGGAGATCTCCAAAGAACCAGTACAAACCGAGAGAAAAAGTCTTTCAGAGCTGCTACCAGGAATTCAAACTTCCCTTCTCCTAAACGTTGAAGAAACAAATGTATACTTCTTAAAGTCATCCTCGTGTGGTATTTCTGTTATGGCAGTACTAGATAAATGTGGCAGGTTGTCTTCTTAGGAAATGGACAAAAGACTGATTACTCTTTGGTGAAGTCAAATTCTTTGTACACAATAACTTTCAAGTGGATTCCTAGTTAATAGATGTTAACTCTAAAAAGAGGATGGGTTTGCAATTTATAACTGTGTCTCTACCAAGGAAGAACATGCTTAGCACATTTCATGCTGAAAACAGAAGGAAACGTTCAAGCCTTGAGTTGCAGTACTAAAGGATTAAATGGGCAAGATATTGAGCGATGCAGAAACATCCAAAGAAAATGGAAGGAAGTAAACAGAACTGGTTGACTAAATAGCATCGGGTGACATCCAATCATTTTATAGGCAACATATGATCAAGAACCAGTGACGATGAATGAAGAAGTCTAAGCTGCGCTGATGGCATTATCTAAAAAACAACAACAACAAAAACCCACAACCAACGCTCTAATAATTAACAGAATATCAATTAAAATGCTTCAACAAGCTGATGAAGCACTTGAAGCACACCAGTCCATGCCAAGAAATCCAAAAGACTACTACCTGGTCAATCAATACAGAAGAGATCCATATTTGTGCCTGTTCAAAGAATGGTGATCCAACCCAATGCAGAAATTATGAAATAATATTATTAATATCACATACAAGTAAAATTTGGTGGAAAATAATTTTTAAGTGGTTGGAGCAGTAAGTACATTAAGAGAAAATTATCATAAATTCAAGCTGCATTCAAAAGAGAGTGTGAAATGAGGGTCTATTACTGAGGTAAGATGGATCTTGGTTGTCAGAGAAAAACAAAAACATATTTTATTTATTATTACAAAGGCATTCAACTGTGTGGCTCATCCCAAATTCTGGCTAGTACTGTCAAGAATGGGAATTCTGGGATCAGGTATCAGGCATTAAAGAACAAAATATCATATCAATGTATGCTTTCCTCCCTGCTACGATCACTGAAGACAAAAGGGTGCATAAGCAAATGTGGCAAAGAAAGCTAATGATGCCCGGCTATCAAAAGATATAGTGTCTGGGGTTTTAAAGGCTTGAAGGTAAACAAGCGGTCATCTGGCTCAGAAACAACAAAGCCCACAAAGAAGAAGCACACCAGCTTGTGTGATCATGAGGTGGCGAAGGGATCAGGTATCAGGCATCATCAGAACAAAAAAATCATATCATTGTGAATGAGGGGGAGTGGCGGGTGGAGACCCATAGCCCATCTATAGGCAATCAGACAAACCCTTACAGAAGGGTCGAGGTGAGGAGATAAGCCAGTTAGGGTGCCGTGTAGCAATGATGAAACATACAACTTTGCTCTAGTTCCTAAATGCTTCCTCCCCACTCACTATCATGATCCCAATTCTACCTTACAAATCTGGCTGGACCAGAGGTTGTACACTGGTACAGATAGGAATGGGAAACACAGGGAATCAAGGATGGATGATCCCTTCAGGACCAGTGGTGAGAGTGGTGATACCAGGAGGGTGGAGGGAGGGTGAGGTGGAAAGGGGAAACCGATTACAAGGATCTACATATAACCTCCTCCCAGGGGGAATGTACAACAGAAAAGTGGGTGAAGGGAGATGTCAGACAGGGAAAAATATGACAAAACAATAATTTATAAATTATCATGGGTTCATGAGGGAGGGGGGAATGGGGAGGAAGGGGAAAAATGAGAAGCTGATGCCAGGGGCTTAAGTGGAGAGCAAATGTTTTGAGAATGATGAGGACAAAGAATGTACAGATGTGCTTTACATAATTGATGTATGTATGGATTGTGATAAGAGTTGTATAAGTCCCTAAAAATTATTTTAAAAAAGAAGAATGGGAATTTTGGAACACATCACTGGACTCGTGTAGAACCTGTACATGGAATAAGAGACACTCAGTCCACAGAACAACTGAATACTGCATGGTTTAAAATTAGGGCAGATGTGCGCCAGAGTGTAGCCTTTCATCATACCGACTCAATCTGTATGCTGAGCAAATAATTTAAGAAGCTTGACTATATGAAAAAGAATATGGCATCAGGACTGGATATGCAGATGAAATAACCTTGCTTGCTGAAATCAAGGAAAATTTAAAACACTTATTGATGAAGGCCAAGGACTAAAAGCCTTTGTGAAAATTCCTATAAATTGAGAATACATCAATTTCTCTTATTAAATCAATCCTCTAAAAAAACAAAACAAACTCAATCCACAGTTTCTCTTATTAACAAAGTGAGATGAGAAAGTTGGAGATCTCAGGGCACTTTCAGCACGATACTCTTGTACGTGTGTAGTTCTTAACATGTCTTATCTTTTTAAGAAGTCAAAAAATATCTTAAGGTCTCCATACCCTATAGTCTTTCCTTTTTTAGCTCAATCGTTTTATGACCTAAAGAATCAGCAAACAAGCTGGGATCCTTATGGGACAATGGAGCAAAGTCTTTGCCGTTGAATTTGTCCTGGAAAATAAATACCGTTCTTCCTTATCCTTCTCTGGCCCAAGTTCTATCCCTGTTAATGGCATCTCTGATTTAATGTGGACTTGGAGTCATCATTCATGGAATGTCTGTCCGGGCCCTTTGCTGCCAGAATCCCCGGCCCCACACCCACTCTCCTGCTCACTAGCTGTGTGCTTGTGGGCTCTTGGAGTCTCGTTTCCTTGTAAAATAGGACAATGGCACTTGCTCTGTCTACATAACACAGTGTGAGGGTGGGCTGAAGCAATGCTTCCCCTCCCCTCCATGATATAGCTATAGAATTTATTTATGGTTTTAGTTTTACTGGATATAATTCACATGTCATACAATTCAATAGTTCAATCATATTAAGAAGAGTTGTGCAACCTTCTCCACAATCCATTTTAAAACATTTTTTTTTGTTTCTCATGCTCTTTGTTATTAGCTCCCCATTCCCCCGCCCCACCTCCTCTGCCATGCCTCTAGGTAACTGTGAATGCACCTACTGACTCTATTGATTTACCTATCCAACATTTCATATACAGAAAATTACACAAAACAAGAAACAAAAATACCCAACAATAATGATAAAATAAAACAGAAAAAGCAAGCAAAAAATATTAAAGATGGCAACATTTTAAAAACGGGTCAAAAGGGAGATCAAATGATAAGGTGCTGTACTTTAACCTGATTATCTGTGCCATACGTGGCTTGACAATGCAAAATGGAGCAATGCTTTTGAATAGACATCGAATCAGAGGTGAAGAACCCCGTCAACATAATTAAGAGTCTTATAATTTATCATTAAAAAGCATCACACATAATTCAGTTTCCTGCAGATGGAGAGTGTTGATGGTTGCACAGATTCCTGGACAGTCCTGAAATGAACACATTTTAGAGTGGTCGGGGGGTATTCAAACCACTGACCTTTATTTAGCTGGTGGGTTTGAACCATTGACCTTTTGGGCGGCAGCCCAGTGCTTAAGCACTGCTCCACCAGGGCTCCTCATGTAACAGATCGCAAATGTAGAAACTCAGTGGGGATAGATATGGGGAAATTCAAACAACTCCAATTTGTTGAGCACTTGCTGCTAGCCAGGCACGGTGCGGACACGTTTAATCCTCGTGCTGCTTTTGTTCCTTGTGTGCAGTCAGCTCCAGCACACGCAGATTGAGCCCACCTGTAACAGGCAATGATGTAGCCTGCTCTGCACCATCTTCATGCTCCTTGGGGACTCAGTCTATTTAAAAATAAAAGCTCCTAACAACTCTCTTGTCTACATTTTATAGAGGAGGAAACTGAGGCACATTGAAGTGAAACTTGCCCCAAGTCATACTGGCAAGAGGATCTCCAACAATGGAAATGGACTTTCCCACTGTAAATCGGGGTTCTGTATGGGTTAGGCACCGGGCTGCTAATGGTACGCACGTGGCTCTGATCCATCAGCTGCTCTGTGGGAGAAAGAGGAGGCTGCCTGTTCTTGTAAATATGTACAGTTTTGGAAACCTTACACAGGTGCCTGTGAGTCAGAATCAACAACTTCTCTCATGAAGTGGTTCCCAGAATTGAAGACATGATTTGGGCCCCAAACACCTGAATTTCTGGACCTTGCAAAGTTGAAGAGAAGCCCCTGGTGGACAACTTTGTGGCACGACTGTCCTCTACTCTTTCCCCCAGTCCTTCGGGGCTCCTCTTGGAGAGGGCTGCTACGGGGATTACGCGAGTGAGGGGTTGTGAGCATGCGCGGAGGGAGCTTGTAGAGTAGGATTGTAATGTGGGGGTGGATCATTGAACAAATAGCCCGTCAGTCTCTTGGACTCTGGAAATGTTTACTGAGAGACTGCACAGCCACGAGGGTAAGGTGTGTGGGCAGTTGACAGGATGAAGGCGGTCTAGTGCAGGGTGGAAGTTTGACTTTGTCTCCATGGCTGCTGTGTTTCTAGAAGTGTGAAATTTTAAATACGAAAAAGGGGTTGTGTTTAGTGAGACCACAGGCTGGTCCATCTTGATCCACTATGTCCAGAGAATGCTCTTGACAAATATTTGTTGGACGGATGAAGGAATGAAAATAAATGAAAGAGCCAGACGAAGATATGGAAAGCCTAAAGCCTTGTTACCCTGTACCACCTCCCTGGTTTCACTATGTAGATGACTCACGTCCTGCTGCCCCCTCACTTCCTAAAACCACATGTTCTGGGGTGTGGTGGCAATGAGTTGTTGACCTCTTCCTTCTCCTGCCACAGCATCTTCATTACACACCGTTCCTGAGCTTCAAGCCAATTGCCTTTCTTTCCTGCATCTCAGGAAGAGCTGAGAAAGCTAGGCCTTGAACAAAAATGAAAGAAACGAAGTGGGTCTTGAAGCTGGGAGTCCCAGTTTCAGTCTCTCGAGAGGTCTTTCCGAAGAAGTGTTTGAGAATATTATGCTATCCTGAAGCTGGCTCACAGCAGAACCAGAAACGTCTGGATTTTTTCAAGCTCTAAGAATTGTGCTTCCTCTCTCTCTGCTGCACATCACACCTACATGTGTGGACTCAAAACCAAAGGATGAGACCAGGTGATGCAGAGCCAGAGGTGAGTGGGCCAGTCACCCGCTCCCTGTGATGACAGAATGTATTAGTCTGGGTGGACTAGAGAAGCAAATCCAGAGACACTCATATGTGTATAAGAAAGAGCTTTATAGAAAACAGCAGTTGTATATTAAGAAAACATCCCAGCCCAGTAAAGATCAAGTCCATGAGTCCGATATTAGCCCATATGTCTGATACCAGCCTATAAGTTCCTTTTCAGACTCACGCAATACATGCAATGACGCCGAATACAGGAAGATCACAGTGGATCCAGTGGCAATGGAAGCACTGGTGTGGGTCTCCACATGGCGCTGGTGTGGATCTCCATGTGGCTCCTCCAGCTCCAGGGCTCTGGTTCCATTAGGGGTCTCCATGTGGCTTGTCAGCAGGAAGACAAAGCAGAGTGTGGGTCTGGTCTCCAGTGAGCTATTCATCTCTGTAGCACCTCCAAATGAGGCCATCGAGCTGCGACCTGATTGGCAGGCTAAACTCTACCCCTTACACATAATAGTCTCAAACTGACATCAGATTATGTAACTACCACCCAGAAGAACTGACTAACCAGCTTACCTGGGGCATCTGGAGTCTAGTTCTCTGCTGCTGTGCGTGTTGGCCTGAAGCCAGCCTTACAGTTCTACCTCAGTTTGGCTTTCTTTGTGCTTTGTGCTCTCCTTTGCCCCCACGGTGACAATTCCTGGGACCTTGTTGGAGCAAAGTCATGTATACTGGTGCCAGGTTGTGTTAGATGGGAAGTGAGGAAGTAAAGTCTGCAGACAGACAGATCCCCTCACCAGAAAGGAAGGAAAGTGGTGGTGATGGTAATGTGTGAAACACTCATTTGCACTAACTACCCATACTCATGTATTGGATGTGTCAGGAGAGACTTCCCCTCCGAGAAGGACATCTTGCTCGGTAAAGCAGAAGGGCAGAGGAGGCAGGCTCTTGATGAGACGGATTGACACAGTGGCTGCAAGGATGGACTCAAACAGAAGAGCATTTGGAAGGGCGGCAGAGGGCTGGGCAGTGTTCTGTTCTGCTGTACATAGGTCCCTAGGAGTCGGAACTGAATGGAAGGCACCTAACCACCGCCACCATCACCTGGGTGGCATAGGGGTTTAGTCAGTTGCTAAGCTAAAGGTTGGAGGTTCAAACTCAACCACTGGCTCTGTGGAGGTGAACTGGTGACTGGTGAACTGTTGACATAAAATAGTCCTATTCTGTACATGTGGAGCTGCCAAGAGTCGAAGTCAACAGATGCCTTTTTTTTTTTTACAAGATGATCCCAGAGTGTTAGTCATGGAAAATAGTGTTTATTATTTAGCACTAGAAGCAGAAAGCACAGCAGAACAAGTGCAGATCCAGTGTTAGGCACCCCCTTGGTTCATACAGAGAAATGCTGACCCTTTTACACGCAGCGTAGGTAAGGGGCTCAAAGGGCCTTCCTTAGTTAGTTAGGATGCCGATTAGAGCTTAAATTCTAAGGTATCTGGCTAGCTGAAGGGTGTGTTATATAGTGGAAACTCTACCTCCATTTCGAGTCATCTTGTGTTCAGCCTCCATCTGAGTTTATTCCGATCATGGATCAGCATTTTATCCTCAGGCAGAGTAGTTGAAAGTAGATTCTTGCTCTCCCAGACAGCCCTGGGGTAGGCAGTCTTGCTTCCAAGGGACTGTGTGTCCCTTTAATGACTTACTGCACCGTCACCTAGAAGTTGGGGTACCAGGGACTATGGCCCTGAGCCATATCCCAATCATCAAGGAACCAGGTGGCAGCACCAATCCTGTAGGCTTTGCTAACCTGCAGTTGTATGCATAGATACCCTAATTATGTTGCCTCTTTGCCCCCTATCTCCATCCCAGTTCCCATAGTCCCACCATGGCAATGATGATAGGATTAGGATTTGTAACCATTTTCCCTTATTTTATATGGTCTATAATTAGGGCTGGAAATCCTTTGGATTATGGCCTCATTCTGATAATTGTTATCATCTGGATTTGTTTTTGTTCTGTTTAATGCTTAATTTAAAGAAGCCCCACCTAATGCCAGGGACTTAAGTGGAGAGCAAATGTTTTGAGAATGACTAGGGCAATGAATGTACAGATGTGCTTTACACAATTGATGTATTGATTGTGATGAGTTGTATTATCCCCTAATAAAACGATTAAAAGTAAAAAAAATTAAAAAGAAGCCCTTTAAAATGTTAGAAATGGGGTCTCCCCACAGCACCTGCCGAACATTTGACATGGCTGTGGAGTCCAAAGCCCTTTCCTGTGGGATCCCGGGGCATCAAGGACTGGAACAAGTAATAAAGAAGGGGTATTTACACCCTCCTCACCACACCATAGTCCACAGGGGGCTCCCTAGTGGCTCTGTGAGTTAAGCATTAGACGGCTAACTGCTAGGGTAGGAGTTTAATAGTAATGTTTTTGTTTGTTTTAAAACCTGTTGGAATTGACTGCAGGTAGAGCTTATCTTGCAGCGATAGGCTTACTTTCTTCCGAAGTCTCGGGAGCGCAGTTTTTGGAAACTCTAAGATGTGGTCAGGCTGCTGCATCAACTTTATTTCTGGAGAGAACATGTGTCCTGGTTCCTTGCCTCTTTCTACCTTGAGACAACTGGGAGATGATCTTAGAGACGGGCCTCCTAAAAATGCCCTTTCTTATTCCAACAGGATTTGAGGAGGCTTAAAATACAGGCTGTATAAGCAGCAGAGTTAAGAAAAAGGAGGAGGGTAGCGAATGTGCCAACTGAAGTGCAAATAAGAGTTAGCACCTAGGAGCATGTGATTTACCTCAGTGCTTATGGGAGACAGGAAGGAGGCGGACACACATTGGAGGAAGCTTGTTAGATTCTTCACTGGTTTCAGTGTCACTTCATCCTCTGTCCCTACGTTGGTGTATCTGTGACTTAAGGCTAGCTCACGGAGGTCTATTGAGAGAAGGCGTCCACACGGTAAGCACCAAGTGGCGTCTTAGACACCCCGCTCCTCACTTATTAACCTGATCAGGGTCCAAAGACCAGGTAAAACTGTTGTTATGCAAAAATGGAGGGTGGCCGTATCAAATCACAGAATGGAGAATGACTACATCATTACCTTAACTGCCCAACCACCCAGACTCCTGGCCCAGCCAAGTTGACACATCATCTTAACCATCATAGTCAGCGTGACTCTTGCCACAGATCTTGGAGTTTGCTTGTCAGACACTGGTCATGCACGGGCAAATGTGCACAACAGTCGGATAGTAGCTATTTTACTATTTTGAAATTTTACTAAGTTGAAATGTCAGCTGAGGTAGCAACAATGGAGGAGTTGCTGCATCCTTACTTCACTCTGCTGTGACGGTAGTCATGGGAAGGGGAGAGGTGGGAGAAAGGACTTGGCTTTCCCTTTCATCAGAGGCCCCCTTCTTCTATCCCTTCCTTGAATATTTTCTCCCCGGGGCTCCCATACAAGTGCTAATGGCCTTTGCTAAAACTTCATTCCTGCTCTGGCTATGCAGGTCATCCTCCTCCTCCAAGTAGATTATTCCTCTGGTGGTGGGGGGGTGGGGTGCGCCCCTCAGGCCCCTGCTTCCTTTGTGCTCATGGCATGGTGACCTGTGGTGCATTTCCTTGATGGCCAGTCACTCTGAACTCAGAAAGTATAGCCGTGGCATTGTCTCCTCCTTTTGTCTGGACTTCCGCAGGTCTGGGGGTTGGGTGGGGTGCTGTTGGGGTCTGGGTTTCCCAGCTCTCAAAAGCTTAATTCTGTTCACTGAGTTAGAGAGAGACAGACATAGCTCCAGGAAACATGTGACTCCACACTCCCTAGCCTGGGGCTTAGCAACATGTAGCAGGCTGTCTTGTTTTGTCCTCTTTGAGGGTAATGCTAGGGAGCTGCTCTTGGCCTCATGGGTTTGGTGACAGTGACTCACCGACGTTCCAGTGGGCCGCCAGGGTCCAGCGAGCTCCACACTGGCCGTGTTTCCTGGCAGCAAGTCGCAGCCTCCATTTGACTTGGTACTAGGAACCCTGATGAGGAATGGCAGGGAGGAGGAAACAGATCTTGCTACCCTGCTCCTAATTAAAGCAATCAGCAAACTAAACTCACTGCCATCGAGGCAATTCTGACTCATAGTGATCCAACAGGGTTTTCAGGACTTCAAATTTTACACAGACAGCCCTTTCTCCTACAAAGCGACCGGAGAGTTAGAATTGTTGACCTTGAGGGTCACAGTTTAGTGCATAGTCCACTTGCCAGCAGGGTTTCTGAACACATACTAACTTTTAAATGTAAACATGCACACTGGGTCTTCAGCTAGTTGTTGACTAAAGAGAGTAAACACAGTATTAGGAAAATTGGATTTTCAGGTGTGGAAAAATGGAGCAGTCCCTGCTTCACACCATATAAAAGAACACATTCAAAATGGGTTAGAGACTAAGATGCAAACTGAAAGCATACAATTTTATCGGCATTCAAACTCACGGCCACTGAGTTGATGTCATTGCATAAAGACCCTCTAGGACAGAGTAGAGCTGCCCGTGAGTTTCTGAGACTCTAGCTATGAGGATAAAAAGCTCTGTCACTTCCCCGAGGAGAGGCAGATAGTTTTGAACTGTTGACCTTGCAGTTAGTCCAACACCTAGGGACTAAGACACCAGGGCTCCTTCTTCTAAGAACCTGCAATGGCTGGCAGGTTTTCAACAGTGGATTATTAATATAATAACAAAAGCTCAAACAGGAAAAGACAAAATAAGTAAATAAGTTCTGATAAAAACAGAAACTTTTGTTCATTGAAAGACTTTTTGGTTAAAAAAAAAGATGATGAAAAGATACCTTATTGCTTGGGAGAATATCTTTGGGAAACCATATGTCTGACAAGAGCCTAACAAACAAACAAACAAAAATATGTAAAACTTTCACAACTCAAGAACCAAAAAGCAAAACCACCCCATCATAAAATGGACAACGGATTTGAATAGACATTTTGGCCGAGAGGACATTAAAATGGCCACAATAAAGATGGTCAGCCTCCTCTGCCATCAGAGATGCAAATCAAAACCACAGCCGAGACAGCATTTCACTCCCACGAAGTGGTTAAGATGAAGAAACAAGCAAACCAACAGAACCTAACACATGGTGGCGAGGATGTGGGAAATGGAACCCTATCCATTGCTGGTGGGAAGGCAAACCAGTCCAAGGACTGTGGACACTGCGGGGGTTCCTCTCTTGGTCCACTCAAACCAGCTGCTGTTGAGTCCTCTCTGACTCACAGCGACTCTATAGGACAAAGTCACACTGGGCCATAGCCTTTCTGAGGACCATCGATCATTTTAGAAGATTACCTCGTCTTTCTCACACAGAGCAGCTGGCAAGTTTGAACTGCCAACCTTTTGGCTAGCAATGCAATGCTTAGCAATCCACCAAGGCTCCTTAGAACTACCGTAGATGACCCAGCAATTCCACTCCTAGCTATGGACTCAAAAGCCTCAGTAGCAGAGACTCAAAGAAACCTGTAGTGTGTACTATAGCACTACTTAGTCACTCAGAGGTGGGAACAGCCTAAATGCCCGTCCATACATGAAAGGATAAACAAAATGTGACCTATACGCACAGTGGAATACTACTTAGCCAGTAGGAGAAATGAAGCTTTCATATAGGTTATTAAGTTTCATATATGGACGGGGCTTGAAGACACTAGGCTGAGCAAAATAAGCCAATTAAAACCCAAAATCAAAGCCACTGCAGTCAAGTCAATTCTGATTCATAGTGACCCTATAAGACAGGGCAGGACTGCCCCTTTGGGCTTCCGAGACTGTCACTCTTCAGTCTCATTTCTCTCCCTTGGGGTGCCTAGTTGTTTTGAACTGCTGCTCTTGCAGTTAGCAGCCCAACACTTAACCGCTATGGCACCAGGGCTACAAAGGAAAAACATGATCTTACGTATGTAAAAAGTACTTCTGTAACAAGATCAAGAGAAGAGGAATTCATAGAGAGCCAAGCTTATTAGCAATTACTAAGGGTGGGAGGGAAAGGTAAAAGCAGGGGCTAGCGGCCCTGGAGAAATCCCTTTGGTTTAGGGTTGCACAACTGATTACTGTAACTCTGTTTGCATATACGTCAAGTGTTGAACTGGAAGAAGCTGCGTGATAGATTTACAACGAAATAAAGAAGGCAGAAAAGCTGCTGGGGCTGCGGATGTACAACCAAACACCTCATGGGAGTTGCCTCTTTGCTTTGGAAGTTTAAGGTCATGGTTTCAAGGGACATCTCCGTTAATTGGCCTAATAACGTGTTTAATGCTGCTGTTCTACCTCCTGGTTCACTGCAGCGTGCCTGGGGTATTAAAGGCTTTCAAGCAGTCATCAGAGGCACAGTTGGTCTCTAGTCACCTGGGTCAACAGGAGGAGAAAGAGGAGGAGGAGGAGAGGCAGGATTAGGTGGAGAATGTGGAATGTGGGAATGACATCAAGAACATCATAACAGGAGGAAAGAAAGAAAAGATCAAAACAGGTGTCAGGAGAGACACTGACACTTACTCTGGGAACACAGAGAAGCTAAAGGGACTGCAAGAAACGAGGAAGTATGAGAGCTAGACAGAAAATTTCAGAGGGCAATTCTAGAAGGCAAAGTACAGTATTCTGAAGAGCTGGAGTTAATTAGAAAACCAAGAGAAGAGAAAAAAAGAGGACCTGATGCAAAGGGCTTAAGTGGAGAGCAAATGCTTTGAAAATGATGAGGACAAAGAATGTACAGATGTGCTTTACACAATTGATGTATGTATATGTACGGATTGGGATAAGAGTTGTATGAGCCCCTAATAAAATGTTTAAAAAAATAAAAGAAAATAAAAGAAAACTGAAAAAGAAAACCAAGACTATTTCTCAAGCTAAGAGAACTGAATTAAAAATCAGACCTCGAGTTGTCTTATTGAAGGATGGGTTGCATGTTGAGCTGTTAACTGTAGAGTCAACAGACTTTATCCACAGGTCCACAGGAGAAAGGTGAGGGGGTGTGCTCCTATGATTTCTGGCCTCAGAAATCCTAGGGAGCAATTCTACTCTGGTTGGAACCAAGATGGGTTAGAATCGACTTGATGGCAGTGGGATTTTTTCCCCCCTTATTTTATTTTTTTGTGGGGTAGGCAAAATATTGAATGACACAAGCCTTGAAAACAGATAGAAGGAATATACAGTCACTTCCTTAAAAATAATTGGTCCATGCTCAACCATTTTCATTAGGTAGCTTATGATCAAAACCCAATGGTATTGAAGGAAGAAGTCTCTGATGCACTGGTGAGAACCAAGACTCCAGAACTGATGGAATGCTAATTTGAAATGTTCAATAAATGATGTATTACCGGCAGCACTTACTCATCTATGCTAAAACATCTGGAAGACCACTACCTGGCCAATGATCCCGACTCACAGGTCAACTATAACTTCTCTTCCCTGAGAGAAAGACGAGGCTTTCTACTCCTGAAAAGAGCTACAGTCTCCGAAACCCACAGGGATAGTTCTACCCCGTCCTATAGGGCCATTGTCAGTTGGAATGGACTTGACAGTCAGAGGCTGGTGGTGCTGAGGTACGTGTTGGACTGCTAATTGCAAGATTGGTGGTTCAAACCTACCAGCCACTCCCCAAGAGAAAGACAAGGATAGCTGCTCCCATGAAGATTTACAGCCTTAGAAGTCCTAGATAGGATCATGATGAATTGGGCTCAAACATGAGGACGGAGCCAGACTGGGAAGTGTTTTGTTCTGTTGTGCACAGCAGAGGGTTGCTATGAGTCAGAACGGATTCCATGGCACCCAATGACATGAGTCAGAATCAACTTGATGGTAGTTTTACAAAAATTTTTAAATAACTTCTCTTCACAGGCATAGACCCAGCTCTCCTACTCAATGGGAGGATAAAGGAGCTGGTCCAGGTCGCTAAAGATGGTGCCCTGAGGGGAGATGAGCCCCCGCCCCCCCACTCCTCACTTTCTCTTTATAGCAGTTTGCTGGGGGCATTCCTGAGTATAGCCCAAAAAAGAAACACCAATGAAGAGCCTGACCACGTGGGCAGAATGCATTTGCAAGGCAAAGAAATTCCTGTGCTCCTCTACCTGTGCTCCTGCACCTCCAGAAGCTCACCCTGCTCTCTCACCTAGATACACACCTCCCATGGCTGGCCCACTCTCTCATAAAAAAAAATAATAAAAAGGTTGCCTTCCCTTGTCCCACCCCCATTCAAAAAAGTTCATACTATAGGCTGGCCAAAGTATATTTATAGACAGGTTAAAAAAATGATATACTGACATATGGGGGCACCATGAATCAGAATTGACTCGGTGGCTGCAGGGCAGGGAAAAGTACTGGGCATCCTACTTTGAATGGATTACAAATGATTATCTAACATAGAGGAATATTAAGAACCTTGAACGCATCATGTCCAGGAACACTGACCTTGGAGTCCAATTCAGATGCAGTTTTGGCACTTCAAGATGTACTCCTCCCTTCACCTTTGCTTCATTTCAGGATTAGCAAGAACTTGAATAAAAGAATTGCTGTGTTCAAGGTCCTTAATGTTCTGCCATTAAGATGAGCTTTTTCAGACTTGACCTTGGTTGGACCTAGCACTTTACAAGTTGCTAGTCTAACTCATCAAGGGTTCTAGGTAGGTCAGAGGATACTCAGGTCGACACAGACATACCATTTATAACATGTTTGTTCCTGTTGTTCCGGGCAATGCTAATAGCTAGTGCTGTCCTTCAGCCTTCAACCCCGTAGGAGTCCTGGTGGCACAAAGGTTGATGACAGGAAGATTGGCAATTCAAACCCACCCAGCCACTCTTGACTTAGAAAGACCTGACAGCCTAGCAAATCTGAAGGAGCAGTTTTCCTAGAGCCTTTGGGTTGCTTTGTGTAGAAAATCCACTCCAGATCACCTAACCCAACCACCATCCGTTAAGAGACCACCCTTCATCTCCTGGCATGACTAGTATATCTTGCTTGATCTTATGTGCCCACATGTGCAGAACAAATTTGATTAATTTCAAAGTACACTACACACCATATGTTATTGCTTCTGGAAATCAACCATAACCTCAAAAGGGTAGCAAAGCTTCCGAGATGCAGAAAACATCCCCTTGTCCTACATTTCTAAATCAGATATATATTCATGGAAACTGCAAAACAGAAATGAAGTTAGTTAACATTAACGCACTTCACTTAGTTAATTCGTACAATTTTCACTCCTAGGTAGTTACGGTCACCGTTTACACTCGTGAGAATGCAGGCTTCGACAGATTTGGGACTAGCTCAAGGTGACACTGCAGCAAGCAATAAAGTCAAAATTGGAATCTGAAGCAGTGTCCTCAAGGTGCCCCTTCACCCCACCCTCCTTGCACCACAGCCACTGCCAGGGCAGTCAAAAGTCTGCCGCCGGGAAATGCATGACCCACAGCCATTCTGGGGCTCTGCGCCATAACTGCAGACACAACCGGTTCTCGTGACTCCTCACTCAGTTTTCACCCAAGTGCGTGACTGGGGGAGCAAAGGGGCCACGTGAGCCCTCCCACAGGCGCGGGACAGTGCCTGTCTATCCAAGGGCAAGTCACAGGTGCGACAACGTGCCAGGGCCGGATCCGCAGCCGCAGGGCGCGAGCTCCCCGCAGCGTCATCCGGTGGACAAGAAGTCAGCCAGGTGTGGCCCCCGGGCGCGGCGGGTAACCAGGGAGCGGGAAGTGAGGCTTGAGGCGCAGCTAGTACCGCAACACCGAGCCGTTAGGTCCGTGGAGGAAGAACGACCTCGGTCGCCGCCTCGGTAGCCCTACAGGGCGACGTCTGGGAGGGAGCAGGCGGCAGGCCGCCCAGCGCTGGCCGGTCACCAGCCAGCAGGACTAGGCGGCGGAGGAGGGGGGGGGCTCTCTCCCCACGTGGGTGACTCCGCCTGGGGGCGTGGCCGGCGGGGCCGACCTGGCCAATGAGCTTACTCGCCTGGCTCACCCGGCTGGGCACGCCGAGCCGGCGTGGGTTGCGTCACCGGGGGCGGGGCTCCGGGCCGGCGCGAGGCGCTGCGGGTCACGCGGGGCGCGGCGCCGGCTATAAGAAGCGCTGGCGGCGTGCGTCGCTCGAGTGATGGCTGCCGGCGCGCGCTGCGTGCTCCCTTCTCTCGGTCGCTGAAGGCTCCGTGGTCACTTCCCGGGCGGGTTGCGAGCCCCGCCGAGCCTTCCCGGTCGCCGCTGCTCTGGGCCACCTGCCCCACGAGCGTGTGCGTGCGTGACGCCCGCCAGCCGGCCCCGCCACCGGACTGCTCGTGTCCCGCGCGGCCCCTCGTTTCCTCCGGTGAGTGGGGCCGCCACTTTGGAAAGGCTTTCTTCTCCTCAGCGCCGGGCGCCGACGCCGCGGCCTCGGGGTGGGGGTGGGGGCGGCGGCGTGGGCCGGTCTGGGCAGCGCACCCCCTCCCGCGCCCGGCGTGGCGCGCTGGGCCGCCGCCCTCCCCCAGCCCTCCTTCCGCCCGCCCGCGGGCCTTTTTGGCGGTCCCGGGGCGGCGCGCGCGGGAACGGCTCCTTTCCGGTTTTCGCGGGCTGGGCGCGCGCGCGCGGGCCGGGTGGGGGTGGGCGTCCCCGGCGCCACATGCCGGGCCGCCTGTCGCGCCGAGCGCGGTGCACGCGGGCCCCGGAGTGACGCGCCGCTATTGTTGTCCCCCCCCACCCCCCCAGGATGAACTTAGGCCCATGCTCTTCTTCGCCATGGAATTCCACCCCGTGCTTGTAGCCCACCAGAGCCAAAGACCCCCCAGACCACAGACGCCCCGACGCAGCGTATAGCAGTAACTCCCCAGCTCGGTTTCTGTGCCGTAGTCGACAGTATTTAATTTTATATAATATATATTATTTATTAGAGTATTTTGATACCTCATCTTCTGTTTACACACCCTCCAAGCCGCGCAGTAATTCTCGTACATTCATTAAAAACAAAAGCCACTACGACTCTTGAGAATGGCATCTACCGTGGCCACGCTGATTACCAGCACTGTCGCTGCTACCGCCACTGTCGCTGCTACCGCCGCTTCTGGTCGGTTGGTGGACTACCTATGGATGCTGATCCTGGGCTTCATCATTGCCTTTATCTTGGCCTTCTCCGTGGGGGCCAATGATGTAGCAAATTCGTTTGGTACCGCTGTGGGCTCGGGTGTAGTGACCCTGAAGCAAGCCTGCATCCTAGCGAGTGTCTTCGAAACCGTGGGCTCCGTCTTACTGGGGGCCAAAGTGAGCGAGACCATCCGGAAGGGCTTGATCGATGTGGAGATGTACAACACCACCCAGCACTGGCTGATGGCCGGCTCGGTCAGCTCGATGTTTGGTAAGTACCTTTCAGGGAGGGGAGGAAGCTCGTGTGCATGGTGGGGGTGAGGGGTGCTTCCATTCTTGGACCCTGCAGGTCACTATTGCCTCCAGAATCCGGGATTCACACGATGGGATTGGAGCCCCCCCCCCCCCCCCCCATGTAAAACTTGACTGTTCCTTTCAGGTTCAGCTGTGTGGCAACTAGTGGCTTCGTTTTTGAAGCTTCCCATTTCTGGTACCCATTGTATCGTCGGTGCGACTATCGGTTTCTCCCTCGTGGCCAAGGGGCAGAAGGGTGTCAAGTGGTCGGAACTGATAAAAATAGGTAGGTTCAACTCTTAGGGGGTGCAGGTCTTGTCAATGTATCGCTTGTTAGCCTTGGAAGGGCAGAGATGGTGTGGAATAGAAGGACAGATGGGAACTTTAAGTTTAAAAATGGAACATAGCAGTTATTACCTTGACTTACCGATTTGCAGGTGTTGACACTGTTTTCTTCATTCTGTTTCAGTGCTGTCTTGGTTTATCTCTCCGCTGCTTTCTGGTATTATGTCTGGAATCTTATTCTTCCTTGTTCGTGCATTCATCCTCCGTAAGGTAATCATTTTCCTCCCTGTAATAACTTTTCAAGCTAGGGCAGCATTCTTGCTAATGTTGTGTAGCCTTGGAAGATGAGAAGAAAAGTATTATCTGTGTACTTGTATGTTGTGTGCTCAGCAAGAAGCAAATTTTGATGGTTACCGAAGAAGGGAAAATGGAATAGGTACTGACTTGTTCTCAGAAAGGCGATAGAAGGGAAAACACGCATGCTTACTTAGAATGACTTTCTTAGCCTGGCCACTTTATTCCAGCCAACACTTTATTCAGACATTGAATTGAACGTTCGGGGCTCAATAATGTGCCCTGGAGCTTCTTCTAAGCTGCCAATTGTGGAGTAGTTTGGGTCTCTGCATCGTTCTTACAGAACTCGTTATCCCGACTCGCCTGGGTGAGGTCTCTGCCTCACAGAGAACCCTGCTTTCATTTCTCAGAATAGATAGGACAGTTGTCCCTTTCCTCAAGCAGCCATTTTATTTCCTGTCCACTTGAAAATCCCTCTGAGAGACCTGATCACATTTCCTTTATCAAGAAGTCTGGTGCTGGGAACAAAATAAACACACACAATGAGGGATTTTGTTGGCATGGGAATGAGTTTAAGAATAAACGCATTTTTCTCAGGAAACAAAGTTGTCTTTTGCTGAGGTGAATGGCTCTTAAACGGTAGAAATTTGAGTGAAGGGGAGATAGCTTAATCCCAAGAGGTGAGGATGTATTTAGACCCACTTGTCTGGTCTAGTTTTAAGCTTCTCTAGGGAAGGATTTGTACCATGTCTTTATAGAAACTTTATAACTAGAAAATGATTGTGATCACTTTGTTCTGTAACCTGAAGTCTGACAGAATGTAGCAGTTTACCTTTTGAAGACTTGAAACTTATGTAACTAGTTACTGTTGACTTGGTTTTGACTCATACCCACCCTCTGGTGGCATAGTGGTTAAGGTGTTGGCTTGCTAACCACAAGGGCAGCAGTTCTAAACTACCAGAGGCTCTATGGGAGAAAGATGAGGCTTTCTATTCTGTAAATATTTACAGACTCAGAAACCCACAGGAGCAGTTCTACCCTGTCCTATAATAGGGAAGCTATGAGTCAGCATCTACAACATGGCAGTGAGTGAATGAGATGATAAGAATTAAACTAATCGGCAAGGTTTCTAAGGAGCCCTGGTAGCACAGTGGGTTACCTGTTAGGGTGCTAACCACAAAGTGAGTAGTTCAAAGTTGCTGTGTGTTCTATAGGAGAAAGATGACACTTTTTTACTCCTGTACAAAGTTAGTCTCAGAAACCAACAGGCTCGACATTGCCCTGTATGGTTGCTTATAAGTCAGAATTGACCTGATGGCAGTGAGTTTGGTTTTGGCATAGGGTTTTGTGTTAGGCTGGGTTATCCAGAGAAACAAAACCATTGACACTCATGTATTAGAAAACTTTATATCAAGAAGTCAGCCCAGTGCAAGTGAAGTCCATCGGTCCAGTATTAGCTGGAGCCCTCTCAAGACTCATGCAGCTATAGGCTGTTCACGCAGAAAGGTGACGAGGGATGCAGGAAGACAGGCTGGGGTGCAGACAGAGGCAAGTGGACCTAAGATCAGTGGGAAGGTGGAAACGTGGCAGGGTGCTGACAGCTCTCAGGGCCGGACAGGCCACTTAGGGTCACCCATGGAGGTAGGCACAGAGTCCCGGCAAGCAGGAAGGTGTGAAGGGACAGAGAGAAAGGGAGGTGGTCCCCAGTGTCTCATAAAAGGTCACATCTCCCAGGAGGCATTGTCAGGCTCACCTTTGTCCTGTGGAGCAGCTAGGGCAGCGGGTCTCAACCTGGGAGTCGAACAACCCTTTCACAGGGGTCGCCCAAGACCAAATTTCTGATATAGTCGGAAAATACTATAAAAATTGGTATTTTTTGCACTATCTACTGTGAAGGATTGGACCCAAACAATATATTTGAGATATACTTGTATATAGAACCCTCATGAATTTAAATCTTTGGAGGGTGAGGGCAAGTGGATGCATTGGGTTAAATGTTGGACTGCCTCTAATTGTGTTAGAGGTTCAGACCTAGCCACTCCACGTGAGAGGAGTGAAGCTGCTCCTGTCAAGATGGAAGGGTTCGGAAGCATGAAGGAGCAATTGTACTCTGTCCTTTAACATTGCTGAGTTAGAATCGACTCAATAGCAACGGGTCATTTGGTTTGTTTTGCAAGAGATCCTGTTGCACAGTGATTTTTCAAGCTGTTAGCGAAAGGCCACAGTGGTGGCCCACCAGTGGCTCTGGAAGGACGTGGCTGTACAGGTTGCATTCTTGGGACCCTATGAAGGTTGTGCTCTGTTTTACAGGGTTGCCCTGAATCATGAGTAACTCCATGGCAATGAGTTTGGGTTTAAATCTCTTGGAGAAGATCCCGTGAAAGTATGGATAGACGTTAGAAGATAAGATACCTCGGGTTTATAACCTTGGGAAGAGTCCTGGTGGCCTAGTAACTAGTTTGGCTGCTAACTGCAAGGGCAGCAGTGTGAGACCACCATTGGGTGCTCTCTTGGAGAACACGACGCTTTGTGCTCCCGTGGAGTTGCACTGCCCTATAGGGTCACCAGGAGTCGGCGCTTTGATTTGATGGCAGTGTGTTTGGTTCTTGAAAACTTTGCTGACTACCCTCACTGCCGTTGGGTTGATTGTGACTCACAGTAACCATATAGGACAGAGTAGAACTGCTTCTAAGGCAGTGGTTCTCAACCTTCCTAATGCTGTGACCCTTTCATACAGGTCCTCATGTTGTGGTGACCCCCCCCCAACCATAAAATTATTTTTGTTGCTACTCATCACTAATTTTGCTACTGTTAATGAATCGGGCAACCCCTGTGAAAGGGTCGTTTGACCCCCAAAGGGGTCACGACCCATGGGTTGAGAACTGCTGTTCGAGCGTTTCCCATTGTGCATTTTGACAGGAGCCGATGGCCTCATCTTTTCCCTTGGAGCAGCTAGTGGGATTGAGGTGAGAGCCCAGTGCTAGGCCACAGGACCTCCTTACGTAGTATGACTGACATTGATAAAACATTACTCAGACGTTCTTAGCCATTCCTAGGTTCTAGAGTATTGGATTTGCTTTGATGATTTCATCATCTTTTCTCTTAGCTGATGGACAAACCACAAACAGTGGATAGAGAAGTTTTATTCTGTGAAGCCTATTGATTTGAAACGGCACCCAAATCACAAATGAGTCTATGCCTGAGCCTTTTCTGTTTTCATTTTTATGCTGCTACCTCATTCTGTCCCCAAGTATTGATTATTTTTATCAGAAACTTTACACTTCAGGTTCTCTATGCTCTGTCCCTGTGCTCCCTCTCCCCGCCCCCATTTCTCATGGTAACTATGATTGAGAGAATATTAAACCATTAAGCTAATGCCCTGGTGGCTTAGTTGTTACACCAGCTACTCAGCAAGAGATAAATGAGGCTTTCTATTCTCATAAAGAGTTAGAATCTCAGAAACCCACAGGGCCAGTTCTGCCCTGTTCTTGAGGGTCACTGTGATTTGGAATTGACCTGGTGACAGTGAGTTTTTGGTTTTTAGTTATTTAAGTTTGTTCTCTTCCTGTAGAATTAACGCACATTCCTTTTAAGTGGAACTCTTGTCATTTCCAGTCACACTGGCCTCCTAGCTGTTGTATTTGCTAGGATACCCGTCTGGATAATTAACCAGGGGGCCTGCTGTTGTGTCCCCTTAGTGATTTACAAGGTTGTTGACTTACACCTCTTTCTCCAGTGATGCTCATTCCCTGACTGGCCTCACCTCTGAATGAAAACGTGCCCCGCCTTCGATCACTGTCTTTAGCCATTTTTTTTAATAGTACTTGTTAGTGCTTACCATTCTCGAATGCGAATGTTCTGTGATGCAGCTGTATTCTGGTGCTCAGAATGGTGTTTGTCACAGCTGTATGAGTGGATGAGCTAACATGGTTGGTTTTTGTCTTAGCACTCCGGTAAAGCATCATGGTGTATTTGTTGCAGATGTGGTGTCCTATAGACTTTATCTTTTAAAAATTCCATAAAATCACATGAAATAGTGTCCTGACATCTCATGGTTGTTATATTGACATCTTCCAAAAACGTGTAGAATGTTTTTATGTATGAACTTGAATTTCTTTATTTAAACAGTTTTATTGGCATATAATTCATAAGTCATATAATTCAATCGTTTAATCATAGGAAGAGCTGCACAATCATTGCTACAATCAATTTTAGAACATTTTCTTCATTCTTGTTCTCAGCGTTATTAGCTCCTTCTTTCCCCACAACCTCCCTTGCCATATCCCCAAGAAACCATGAATAAATACACTTACAGGCGCTCTAGATTTACCTATCCTGGGTTTTATATACAGAGAAACATTAAAAACACAAAGGAGACAGCAATCACAGTAAAGTAGAAAAACCACAATTGAAAATAAAGCAGAAAATATTAAAACCTAGACCAAATTTAAAATGTGTCAAAAGAGAGATCAAATGATAAAAATGCTACATTTCAACCTAACTATATCTCCCATAATCGATTTTTCAATGCTCTGTCTGATAAGGCTACCCATATCTCAGTTATGGTCAGAGGGAATTCACCGAAGGCTTAGTCTGTATGTGGACCCTGCAGATGGACTTTGGGTTTCCACTTTCATCCATAGCTGCCTTATGCACTCAGACTTGTAAGAAGAATTTTGACTTCTAGTGCCCTCAGAATGTAGGTGTGAAAATCTGATTATTCTAGACGTCATTAGTCATTGCTGTAGGTAGTGAGTTTATTTAAAATGACATGCATGCATGTGCACACACAAACACACAGGAAGACGGAATATGCTGGAGATGCCAAACCCTTATGGAAAGTTAAAAGAGAAAATGGGATTGGCTTTGGTAAGGAGGAAGACTTGCAGGAGCGTGTGCAAGAAAAAGTTCTGCCCTTGGAAACTAATGTGAAGTAGACTACTTCCTGACCCAGTCCTTTTACAAGATCTTGTGGAAATGGGTAAACTTTTATTGCTTTTAATGTTGATCCTGAATGGTGTTTTACAGGCAGATCCAGTTCCGAATGGTTTGAGAGGGTTGCCAATATTCTATGCCTGCACAATTGGAGTGAATCTCTTTTCCATCATGTATACGGGAGCACCTTGTAAGTACATACTGAAACGTTTAAATGTGAATTTCACATGGTTTATAAAACTTGCATTAAATGCCCGATTTACCCCTTTTTGCTTTACAGGGCTGAAATCTCCTAGAAGGTGGCTGGCCTGCGCCCATTTCAGAAGGCTGCAGGCTAGTGTATGCTGACTTAACCTAGATAGGTTTTCAACCAGAGACCTGCTCAGATTCTAAATCAGTACAGACCTTTCCTCTTTAGTCTTCACAGGACCCACCGATCATTTGACCTTCTCCTTCTCTTTCTTCTACTCTCAAAGCGCCAGTTGACACTGAAGAGGCGCTAGTTGTGTTTGGTCTTCAACAGCCAGCCCTTTAGGACTAGTTAAATGGATTTCGATTTTTCTTTCCCAAGTGGAGCTACTTTTATTTCTAAGTACTAAATTTACTTCCTGAATCTGCTTGAATGAGAAGAGTTGGCATGTTTAACAGCTGGTCTAAGTGCACTTGGAAGAACTCATGCAGCTAACAGGATAAAAATAATTTATGAGAATGTAAGGATCAAAATGCTTACATTTATGCTGGGACTAAGGCACAGCATGGATTAAATCACAGCTGTATCTGTATAACAACAATTACCAAGGATGGATAGCTTGTCAGGCAGGCAGAGCACATGCCTTGGCTAGCTGGCTCTGTAGGCTTATTTGGATGGATGGTAGATTTTTCAATCTTTTGACTCACCCACTGGAAGGAAATACACTGTTGCCCAGGGCAGGCATGCTCTGTGGGGAGAGAGAGCTCTAGAGAGCGCTACCTAGATAATTGAAATAGTGTTAGGAATTTGCATATTATGTCTAATTTCACTCATTTTCAAACATTATATTTTTCTTTTAAGTAAATTTATTGGCTCTTACAGCTTATAACAACCCATACATCAATTGTATCAGCACATTTGTACATACATTGCCTTCATCATTGCCAAAACAGTTTCTTTCCACTTGAGCCCGTGATTTTTTCCTTTTTGGGGGTAGGGTGGGGTTTTTTTCCTTAATGCTGATCATAACTCACTAAATTTCATTGGGTTGTGACATTTTCAACCACATCTAAGTAATATCAGTGACTGAAAATGGAATTAGCTAAGTAACTTTAACCTTGTCTTTGTTTTCTGGAATAATTAAGAAAATTAGCCACTTTATGGGGCTATTGATCTCATTCATCAAATTAGGGGAGACCAGACTTTTTACTCTGAATGGTGTGTATGAAGAAAGCATTGCTGTGTGTGCATTTGTTTCCATGCTAAACAAGGAGAATCTCCCAAGATTAAGCCTGGATGGCTTATTTATGGTGGCAAGGTGCAGAGTTCTGTGAAATTAGAAACTTTTAAAAAAAATTAATCATTTTATTGGGGTGCTTACAAATCTTAAGATAACCCTCACATTTTCAATTGTTGAGAATAGGAACTTGAATATTTTGTTCTTTGTGGATCATTTACCAGGAAAACCAGTCTCTGTTTTTCCTCCGACTTTTGGAAAGTGGGCAGATTTACACTGTGTTGGAGATGGATGAAATTTCAAGTATAGTTCCGTTTGACTTACCTACATTATAAAAATTGAAAAAAAAAAGAAATTACGATAAGAAGGCTGTAGTCATACAGTTTCGGTTTTGGAAGAAATCTCAGTGTAATTGGATTTTAAAAGATTAATCATGAGACAGTGGAATTTGTTCACTACGTCATTTAGTTCTTAATAAAGTCCAGCCACCACAAGTGACTAGGCTGATTTGGGCTGCCGTACATGTCAGTGATGTTTCTTAGGTTAGTTGGATGGTCCTTGATTATCTGGACTCTTCGTGCCCACCACCAGACAGAGCTCTGTAAGGAATTTTATCTCTGACAGAATATTGGTAATAGCTTCCAAAGAGAGAATCCCTTGTTAAAAGCTTTTACTAAAGGATAGGCAGAGATAGGATAACTTCATTGGAGAATTTTATCAGCCTGGCAAATTAGGCCTTTTAAGCATCAGGTCTGTGTGTCCAGATGTAATGTGTGGCGCTGGAGTTGAGTCATGAGTGGAGAAAGTGGTAGGCAAATCCTCAAGATACAGTAGTAATCTTTCGTGCCTTCAAAAATGAAGGGAAGGGGAAAAAACCTTAGGACGTGAAGGGGAACTTCAGTCCTTGCAGGAATTGTAAGCGGGAGTGTAAGTTAACTACTGGATTTCTCTCACTAATGGAAAACTTGACTTGTTTTTATTGCTGTTATCACTATCTGGCACTACCCCCGATAGCAGCCGTGAAAGGTGATGGGCTGGCTTGGGGAACCCTCCGAATCCCAAGGAGGGTTGACACGTTACTGCCGGGGCTTCTGCCCTGTGGTTTTCAAGATGCACCATTTTATCTCCTAGTGCTGGGCTTTGACAAACTTCCTCTGTGGGGCACCATCCTCATCTCGGTGGGATGTGCAGTGTTCTGTGCCCTTATCGTCTGGTTCTTTGTATGTCCCAGGATGAAGAGGAAAATTGAACGTAAGTAACTGCTTGTCGCAACAAAATACAACTATTTACATGCTGATTTCTGTTGATTTGATCTCCTGTAAGAGTTTTTTTGGATAAATGGGCAGTGCAAGGACTCCTCAGAGGGTATGGTTTATTGCCCCAAGTAATGTTTGGTGCCGTGAGTCATAAGGGATACTGGACTTGGGTTGCAGAGACAGACTCAGACTTTCATCAGTGTTATTTTCTCACTGTACCCGAAACCGATGCAGTGGCATCGTAGCTCAATAGAAGTGGTGGCCTATATTAACTGAAAAGTGCAGGTGCTTTAATACAAAAATAAGAGGAAAGTACAGAGCATTTTTGGTGGAACAAATATTTATCCCAACTACTTATGAGTTCTCAGTAGTCACCATGCAAACAAGGTACAATATGCATGCATATCTGACTGTAGATCTGGTTAATTCTCAGGTTAATATCTCAAGTTATTAACTACAAATCCTAGAGGAAAACATTGTTAACTGGCAGGTGAGGAAATCAATCAGGCCACAGTACTTACACCTGTCTATTTAAATGCTGAGTAGATTCTGATAGATTTCTCGTTTAAATCTTATATTCCTTTCCTTGGTGGCTAAGAGCTCTTCGAATACTCTTTGCCTTTTTTATCTATGCAAATACATTGTTCGTGGTCTGGAGTGTGTTCCGTAGAAGCCAGGGCTGCACAGACTGCAGTGGTGGTAGGCAGAGTGCTGCGTCACTGCAGCTCAGCCGAAGGGCCTTGGAGAGGCTCCGCACGTCTGGCTGGAATGAGGCTTCCAGACTGCCTGACCTTGTTTTCTTCCTCCGTGTGTGAGAAGACGGCAAGTTTTGCTTGACTGTAAAACCTGAAAGAATCGCCCAGTACTCTGAGCATTGACACGACAGGCACAAAATGTTCCTACCTGGCATGGAATTTACACCAAGAAAGACTCTGAGATAGAGACAGTCTTTTTGAGAACAAAGAACTAGACATTAAAGTTATCCTTTTTAATTGACTACATTGAACTGTTTTGCTTGAGCTCTTGGGCTAAGGTTTGGGGGCATTCCTTTTAAAACAAAATAAGATGAACGAGGTGTATTCTAGGTGCTTGAGCAGCTTCCAGTGCTGCCTTGACGTGGCAGGAAGATAAAGACTGGTGGACGTCTCGGTTTTCTGATGCTGCTGTAAAAGAGACATGAACACACCAAACAGCAGCCAGTTTTCTCTGTTTGAGGGGACCTAGAAATCGTTAAGTCAGCCAGCTCTTCAGGGTAGACTTTTTGTCTGTTTCTTGGTAATTTTTGTCACTGTCATCTCGATACAGGACATCCTGCCCCCAATCTGCTCTGCTACCTCTGAAAGGATACTGATTTAACACACCTTGCGCTGATTTCTGCCACATGACACAACAAAGAAAATATTTCTCATACTTTGTTAGCTTTGTAAAACCCATTCTCAAATGTGTCTATAACTATAGTTTATAAGGCTTAGGATTTGCCACACATATTTGTGGGGTATGTAATTCAATCCATAACAAGGTTGTCAAGGTTGTGAGCTCGCAAACCTAAAAGAATGACTCTGGCTTTTTGCAGAAAACATTTGCCAGCTCTTGATAACAGGCTCTTCTGCATTGAGGGTATAATAAGATTAGTTGTAGACAAATAATAAAGCAGACAAGGACATTGTTCTTAGCCATAACTAATTTGCATGTGTTCTTAGATTTTCGAGGGGCTAGAGAAAGGGAGTCTCAGGTGAAAATTCGCGTGATCAGAAAGCCACCCTTCTTTTCCAGGAGAGATAAAGTCTAGTCCTTCTGAAAGTCCCCTGATGGAGAAAAAGAGCAGTTTGAAAGAAGACCCTGAGGAGACCAAGCTGTCTCTTGGTGACATGGAAAGTCGGGGGCCTGTTGCTGACATTAGCTCGACGGCTGCGCCCCTCCGGGCTGTGGTGGAGGAGAGGGCCGTCTCATTTAAGCTGGGGGACTTGGAGGAAGCCCCCGAGCGGGAGAAGCTTCCTAGCATGGACCTGAGAGAGGAAACCAGCATAGACAGCCCCATAAATGGTGAGTGGGGATCCCTTGAGTTGGGTGCAGGAAATAGTTTTTGACTGTAACGGCCTTTGATGCTCATGTCGTGCGTTGCCTTTTTGGTCTTGGGCAGGTGCCATGCAGTTTCCTAATGGAAACCTCGTTCAGTTTAACCAAGCAGTCAGCAACCAGATAAACTCCATTGGCCACTACCAGTATCACACCGTGCATAAAGATTCTGGCCTGTACAAAGAGCTGCTCCACAAATTACATCTTGCCAAAGTGGGGGACTGCATGGGAGATTCTGGCGACAAACCCTTGAGGCGCAACAATAGCTATACTTCGTACACTATGGCAATTTGTGGCATGCCTCTGGATTCGTTTCGTGCCAAAGAGGGTGAGCAAAAAGCTGAAGAGATGGAGAAGCTGACGTGGCCTAATGCAGACAATAAGAAGCGGATTCGCATGGATAGTTACACCAGTTATTGCAATGCTGTGTCTGACATCCACTCGGCCTCTGAGATGGATGTGAGTGTCAAGGAAGAGATGTCTCTGGGTGACAGAAAAGGAAGTGGGGGCTCTCTAGAAGAAGAATGGTACGACCAGGATAAACCCGAGGTGTCGCTCCTCTTCCAATTTCTTCAGATCCTCACGGCCTGCTTTGGGTCATTTGCCCATGGTGGCAATGATGTCAGGTTAGTAGACACTGAGTTTCTGTGTTGCTTTCTCTATTTTCAAACCGTCTTAGCCTTTTTTTTTTTTTTTTTTTTAAGACTGAAAGGACACGATGGCCGTGATAGACCATACAGGAGACCCTGATTACTCTGGAGAGAATGGGATCATAGCAGTGACTGAAGTCAAGTCTTACTCTTGAGAGGGGTCACAGAGAATGTGTTTAGCTATGTTTCTTGAGGTGACAAACATGTTATTCACGGAGACAGGAACAAGTCCTCCTGTAGTAAATACTAGCGTAGAAGATGAGCACACTCCATGGTCCTACGGCCTGAATGTACGTTGTTCGCCATAGTTCTGTGCTTTATCAACTTGGTTGGAACCCCGGAGTTTTCGGCTACCTGTAGAAGGTGACCACCTATGCGAACCTGCCCTCCACAGAAGCTGCTGATCTTAGTCTGGTTTTGTGTATGGTAGGGCGCCATAGTTTTTTTTGGCAGGGGGAATCATTAGCCAAGTGAGCTTAAAGGCTGAGCTTTAGATAACACTAGTCTTTTTGGCAAGCCAGGTCTTGATGGTTGTGTCTGAAAAGCCATCTTTGCTCTCTTTTTTCTTTGCAGCAATGCTATTGGTCCTCTGGTTGCTTTATATCTGGTTTATGACACGGGAGATGTTTCTTCAAAAGCTGCAACACCAATATGGCTTCTCCTCTATGGTGGTGTTGGCATCTGTATTGGCCTGTGGGTCTGGGGAAGGAGAGTTATCCAGACCATGGGGAAGGACCTGACTCCAATCACCCCTTCTAGGTGAGTGCTAAGAGGCCTAGGAGTGGCATAGTCTTAAGAAATTATGTAGTATTATAACACATGCATCATTCTTTAGATAAAGTGACCAAACTCAGATATGCAAGTTTGTTGATAGCAAAGTTTAAAAATTTTTCCTTACTGTATGGTCCTTATAAATGTGATCTTGGGTAACCACTGATCCTTTGAGGTCCAGTAGTCTAACTGAGTAAGCTTCCTGAGGAACATTTGTGTGCAAGAATGAAGAGCTGTGAATGTGTGGCTTGTACTGGTCTTGCCTTGGGGTCAAAGTGCAGACAGCCTATTTAATAATGGGCTTCCAGAGGGATTGAAAACCTCAATCAAACATTCGAGGAGAGGGGAGTGTGTGTCCATGGCTCAGTTTCACCGTCAGAGCACGGAGCAGAGAATGGTGTCAGTAGGAGTTTTGTCACCAAGCAGAGCAAAGCAAGATGACTAGCTTTTGAAGTGCCACCTTTTCAAATATCAAACTGAATGATTCACTAGTGTTTTCTTTTCCTTGTGGCGTGTCTGTGCAGTGGCTTCAGTATTGAGCTGGCGTCGGCCCTCACTGTGGTGATCGCGTCAAACGTTGGCCTTCCCATCAGTACAACACACTGTAAAGTAAGTCGGAATGTCGTGCATCTGATGACTGGGTCCAGAAATACAGGCTCTTCGCAGATAGTTCTATTTAGAAAGCTTATGCTATAGTTTTGAAGTGTCTGCAAGTTTAGGGCGAGCTGACTTTTAGAATCTTTTTAAAAGCTTACATCTCACCTATTTGTGTGTCTGCTCATTTGTGCTTAAGCAGCTAATGTGTACTTATCCACAGGGGCTTAAAAGTCATATACAGAGAACTAGTTAATAGTTGCTTGTAATTTTTCATTCTTTTTTTTCACTTCTACATAGCATTATTTATATGTTCTTTTGGGGCCCCATTCAGAGTAGTGTGTAGTTGTGGCTATCTTACAAGCCCATTTTCCCATGAGCTTTCTGGAAGGTCCCCTTCAGGGAAGGGAACCTGGTGAGTCGTCTTTTTTTTTTTTTGCCAGAACCTCTCCAGGTGATCTTCTGTTGTTAATCCTTAATATTTGGAAAATCTAAAATTTTAAATAGTTTAACGTAATTTATTATTATGTTAACATATTAAGAATTTTCAGTAGCTCAGGAAAAACCAAAAGGTTCTCATTCAATTCCTGTACGCACAGATTGAATTAGTGGATCTTTTTGTTACCTTCACCTTTCTAGTAGTTGCCTTCACCTGTTAGGAACCTGCTTCATGGAGTCCGACTTCGCCATTCACCTGGGAGCTCCTCATGTGAATAATTTCCATGTTTACCCACCACTTGCCAATTTGTCGTGCGGTGCAGACTTGCCAGTGTGTCGTTGGCACTTTGGGAACCCTTCTCCTTGATCTGTCTCTGTAGGTGGGCTCTGTGGTGTCAGTTGGCTGGCTCCGATCTAAGAAGGCTGTTGATTGGCGACTCTTCCGCAACATCTTCATGGCCTGGTTTGTCACAGTGCCCATTTCCGGAGTGATCAGCGCTGCGATCATGGCAGTCTTCAGATACGCGCTCTAGAGCGAGAGGCTGGCCCACCCTGCACCCGGGGAATGAATGACTACAGTGTTACAGGAGACTGACAAGAGGCCTTCAAGTGTGGGCGCCGGGGGGAGGGAAGTGTTACTTGTGCTATAATTGCTTTTGTGCTAAATATGACTTGTCTCAAAATTAGCTTTGTAAAATAGCCAGGTTTCCTCTGGTTCCTATCAAAGTCCCTTTCCCTCTGGGCTGTGAATTCCTGTACATATTTCTCTACTTTTTGTATCAGGCTTCAATTCCATTATGGTTCAATGTTTAAAAAAAAAAGTAAGAAATCACAGGTGTTATCTTCAGCGACAACCTCCATTCAGAGCCATTTGACAGGCGTGTGCTCTGCTTTGTTGATTTCACCAGCTTCTGCCCGACACACACAGGGACGTAACATAAAATTACACCGAAGCTCCCTTGTAGTCTCATAGAAATACAGGCAAATGCACTCTGCCTCCTGTCACAGTAGTGCGGGGTCTTGGCAAACGGGGGACCTTCCTGGAGGGACGAGAGTCTGGAAACATTGAACATTTAAGTTTGTAGTACCTTCTTTGAAAGCATTTTAACGACTTGTTGCTAAGAAGTAGGAAGAAATGACTCCCAGGAGTCTTGGTTATTTCTTTTAAGATTTCTGGCTGTGTGGGATGGATGAGTGAAGTGGAATGTACATTTGGGCAAGTTAAACGGGACAGCCTTCCATGTTCATCTGTCTACCTCTTAACTGAATAAAAAAACCTACAGTTTTTAGAAAACGTGTTTTCTGGTGTTTATTCATGTTTTGCTGCATGTGGAACATCGGGCTCCTGCGGAGTCAGCTCTGCAGTTTCTCCAAGGTGAGGATCTTCCAAGTGAGCTACTGCCAGCTTCAAGGTGCCTTCCTGTTACTTTCTTCTTGTTTGATCCCTGACATCTCCTTTCCTTTGTTAACAAAACAGCTTTATTGGCATCTAGGTCACATGCAGTGTACATCGCCACAATCAATTTCAGAACATTTTCTTCTTGTACTTAACATTGTTGGCTCCCCATTTCTCCCCAACCCTCCCTGACATGCCCTTAGGTAATTAGTAAGTAGTCCAGTTACTGTCTATAGACACACCCATCCTGGATTTTGTATATGGAAAATCTTTTAAAAAACAAACAGGAATGCTTTCTTTTCAATTGTGGGTTTTTCTGTTTTTAGTGATCCCTGATATTTTCTAGGTACATCAGGACATAAAAGCCATTAATGTGTTGCCATTAGGCGTTTTTGTCTTTACACTTTAGTTTGGACATACTCGTGTTACCATAGGTAATCTATATAATTTTAAACAGCCACAAACTTTTGTTTTATTAATTCCAATTCATAATGACCCCGTCTTAAGTGTTCGTAGTAGAACTCCATACTGCGTTGCTAATCTCAAGGTCAGAGGTTCAGACCCACCAGTCACTGAGGAAGAAGAATGAAACTACTTCTATGAGGATTCACAGTCTCAGAATTCACAGAGCGGGGCACTGCTGTATCCTGTAGGGTCACGAGGAGTCGGAATTGGCCCTGGCAGTGAGTTTGTTTTGACCTTTCAATCAAAATTGCCCGGTCTGTCTTCTGATCATGCGGAGGGTGAGTTTAAACCCATCAAACTTCTGCTAGTGCTAGGATTGCGGTCCGTTTTTGCTGCTAACAGTATTAAGATAAGCAAGTGAGTGTGTATGTAGCGGCTTCGTTTGAAATATTTCAGGGTTCTTCAATCTTGACCCATTACCTTTTTCTGGTGATCAGGCTAGTTAAATGAGTGTGTATTTCTTTGCAAACAGGTTGTTTTCTGAGAATTGTAGGACACTGCTTTTTAGGTTTTTTTTGTTGGTTTTTACTCCCAGGATGAATTGATGCATGCATATTTTTAACAAATGACCAGTGTTAATACGGCAGGGCTCAGGTATATAGCAGGCAGTTCTTAAAGGTCAGGCAGACCACCACCACCACCACCACCACCACCCCACCACCACCACCACCACCAAAAAAAAAAAAAAAAGGTCAGGCAGGTCTGCCCTACCCGGTAGGGTTGCTGTGAGCCAGAATTGACTTGGTGGCAGTGCTTTTGTGTGTTTGTCACGTGGCTTTCCTGAGAGAGATGAGGTTTCCTCCTCTCAAAAGCCCGTGTTTTTTAATTTTTTTTAGTGACTTTCCCAAGATCTCCCTCTTAGTTTCAAAGAGGACAACAGAAACTTAGACCAAAGACATGTTTGTCCAGCTAGGAAGGGGCAGTCAGACTCGGCAAGGAGGGAGCCCACAAAGCTAGAAAGACAAGATTTTGACTCTGACACCTATGAGACAGGGAAACATTGCTCCTTAGGGTGTCTGACACTGCGTGGAGTGGGGAGGGTTTAAGCTACTACCCTGTGGTTAGCAATCCCATACTTAGTCCACAGTGCCTCCAAGACACCTGGGACGGGACCAGAAGGCAAGTCTGTTTCCGTATTTACTGAGGAACCTGGCATGATCTGCATTCCTGGACCCTGGGGCAGGGACACCTGCTGGTGAGAACCTGGCCTGTTTTTCTGGGGCATAGGTTAATAACTTTAATCAAAAACCGTTACTATTTAATGTATGTGTGCATATTAAAGAATCAGGTAGCTCAACAACTTGTAATAAAACCGGTCTCTTCCTACCATTTTCCCTTCCAGAAGCCACCGTTATCCCGTCTTGTATACTTCCCGTGTATCTAAAGAGCAGGCTGTCGTTACTTTAATTTTTGACATACGCTCTTGACTTTGCACAGTGAAACATCTTAAGTGTTAATCTTTGCTGCTGCACACACTTCCTAAGCTCCCACCGTCAGGTATAATTGGTTCTAATTTTGATGAGATCAATATTGCGAGTGTTTGAATGCTGTCCCTGAGCTGCTGCTGGGTCTTACAATCAATACACCATGTCTATCATGACCATTATTTCTTATTTTTGTTTTCTTGCAGTAAAGTTGTCCTACCTGACCTTTTTTTAATACAAACTTCTCACCTGGCCCATCCCAAAATTATCCACCAGTTTGAATTTCCTCAGGACTGTTAAGAGTTGGGAAGGTTCTTCATTTCGTTCCCCTGAAGAACTCTGGCCCACAGCTGCTGATCTGTTGCAGTCTGGGCAGGTTTCACAGCTGTATCCTAAAAATGCCATCACTGGGGAGATGTCTTTGTTCTCTGTTGAGTTTCCTGTTTCCTGCAGCCCTGCTGTAGTTTTTCTTGCTCTGTCCTTGTGGCGTACACACTCTAGTAGCTAAGGTGCTTGAGAAGAACAGCTTTTTTCCCTTTTATTTTAAGAAAATCGTTTTATTGGGGGCTCATACAACCCATCACAATCCATCCATAAGCATATTTGTACATTGTTGCCATCATCATTCTCAAAACATTTTCTACTTGAGCCCTTGGAATCAGCTCCTCATTTTTTCCTTTCTTCCCTGCCCCACCCTCACGAACCCTTGATAATTTAAATTATTGTTGTTTTGTCATGTTTTACACTGTCCGATAGCTCCCATCACCCACTTTTCTGTTGTCTGTTCCCCAGGGTGGAGGTTATATGTAGATCCTTGTGATCAGTACCTACTTTCTATCCAACCTTTCCCTTACCCTCCTGGTATCACTACTCATTATTGGTCCTAGGGGGTCATCTGTCCTGGATTCCCTGTGTTTCCAGTTCCTATCTGTACCAGTGTACATGCTCTGGTCTCACCGGATTGTAAGGTAGAGTTGGGGTCATGGTAGTGGGGGGGGGGTGGGGGAGGAAGCATTAAAGACCTAGAGGAAAGTTGTATGTTGCATCAGTGCTGTACTGCACCTTGATTGGCTCGTTTTGTTTTCTTCTCTCCCCCCCCCCCTTCCTTTTTAGTTGGCTGCTCTATATATCCCTGGATTTGGTCTGGCCCCTGCCATACTACCTGGACCTCACCCAGGAATGTTTGTATACAGTAGCTTTTTCCCTATGTCCCTTTTGCATTTTATTTTGTAAGCTTACCTCAGTGAATTCATGTTGTACTTGCCCTTTTGTGATTGGCTTACTTTGCTCAGCAGGATTTCCTCCAGCTCTTCCCATGCGGCGATGTGCTGCATGCGTTCATTGCTGCATTTTAGGGATGCATAGTACTCCACTGTATGTATGTACAACAGCTTTCCAATCCATTGTTGCTGCTTTTTAAAACAGCTTTTTAAAAATTTTAAGAACTTGTATTTCTGAAAATTCCTTTAATCTACCTTTCTGTTTAATTAGTAATTAGAGTATAGAATTCGAGCTTGGAAATTGGTTTCCTTCAGCATGTTGAAGGCATTGGTTTTCTTCTTTTACCATCCAGACCTGAAGCCTTTTTAACGTCTCACTGGGTGTGGTGTGACCCACTGCCCTTTCTGGATGCTTGCTGGGCCATTGAGCCTTCACTATTAGAAACCTGACCGTGAAGAACAAACCCAATCTACTGCCACCGAGTCTTCTGACTGGGGCGGCCCGATAGGACGCAGTAGGGCTTCCAATGCTGTCAATTTGAAGGGCTACGTGTTGTCCCGTTTGCCCCCCATGGAATATAGCTGGTGGCTTTAAACCACCAACTTTCTGGTTAGCTGCCAGGAGCTTAACCCGCTGCGCTACTAGAGTGGCATCTGACAACAAAAAGGTTTGTTGTTGTTTTTTTTAACCCCAGACCGGGTACTTCAGTCCTCGAAGGGGAAGCATCTCATGTCCTTTGGTGTAGGGACTCCGAGTTCCTTTCATACACGCCACAGCATGTGTTGGGGTTCGAGGTTCTTCTGTGAGCCTTTGTTTTCACTCTGCTCATTTCCCTATGTCTGATGTCCTTTTGGGGAGATGTTCTCAATTCTATTAAATGATCTTACTCAGTTTTTAATTTTTCTCTGAGAGCTTTCTACAAACTCGGGATGGGGCAGCTGGTTAAGCTCTTGTCTGCTGGCCCACCCAAGAGACCCCATGGGGGGCTACGCCTGGCCATCGGCTTCCAGGAGGTGCAAGCCTGGAAAACCCCGTGCAAAGTTTTACTCTACCATGGGGGTCGCCGTAAGTTGGAATTGGTGATGACAACCACCACCAAGAAAAACATTAAAAATCCGATTTCATGGACTTAATTTTGCTTGAGGATATAAATGATAATCCATTTGAAAAAATGTCACTGTCATTGGTTTCTCTGTTTTGGTCTCTCACGTCAATGACTTTCTCCCGGATCTTGTCATCTAGTCAGGAGCAGAGTACTGAGATGCAGAGGATCTCAATCAGGTATCTATTTTCAGGCTTCCCTTATCCCAAGGAACCTTGGTGGTGCACTGGCTGTGCATTGGGCTGCGATACGAATGGTCAGTGATTTGAAACCACCAGCAGCTCTGTGGGGAAAGACTGGGTTTTCTACTCTCAGCCATGGTCTCAGAAACACACTTGATGGCAGTGAGTTTAGTTGTGACATGATCTGGAGAAAGTTGGTTGTCGTAACTGAGGAATGCTGTTGGCATCTAGTAGGCATCTGTCCTGCGGTGCCTAGGAGAGTCCACAAGAAAGAATTGCCTAAAATCTCAGTAATTAACTTTGAAAACCTAGTGTAGGGCGATTTGGCTTAGCTGTTTTATTGGGGAGTCTCAGAAGAATCGGGTAAAAAGAACAAACGCTGACTTTCAAAAGTACTGAGGCTTAGTGGTGGCAGAGGTCACTGTTTACTTGAATCTCCATTTTCAGTATAAGCAGTGTTTGCTCAGCCTAGTTCCAATATGCATGAATTTCAGTTACCCAAGTTTTAATAACACCAATTGTCCAGCAACTCTGAGACTCTGTCATGCTAGACTGTCTGAGTAATTAGCATTAAATACCAGTTTTGCTGCTGACCCTTCAGTCTATAGATCACAACATAATAACATTTGTGCATCTTAAGAATCAATAGGCAGTTTTGTTAGGTTTTTCAAAGTCCTGGCGACCATTTACGGCACACCAATCAGTACTTGTCCAGACTGCAAAACTTGTGGTTGTGTTGAATAGAGAAACGAGAAAACTGTAGACTTACTTTTAGTCCTGTTATTTATTGGTCATTCCGATTTCTTAGGGCGACTGGATGAAAATGTGGTAGCATTAAACCACAGTGCAGCCAGTGGGTCCAGGACTTCTTTTCAATTTGGAAAACGTAGGTGGATGCACTTTGGGAAAAGTTCTTGATTCTAGAACTGGAGAACTCTTTCCTTAGCTGCTGTTTAGAAAAAATAAATCAAGGCACGAGACTAGAATTATTAAAGCAGAAGGTAACAGATTTGTGCTGTGCGGCAGGAACTTTTTGCTATTTTGCAAATATCTTTAAGAGGCACCAGTGAAGTTACAGGAGAGGGACACTATTTTTCACAAATAGTGCACCCAAGATCAAGAATGTACCTCATAACATGCAGAAATGATGAGCTTCTGTGTAAACGGTCTGGTACAGCACTGTGGATGCCTCTCACCTCCACAAGTGTCATTTTGGCCTTCATCGCCCTCACTCAATTGGTAGAAGATGTTAGCTTTGTGATTTGCATGTCACAGGTGTCCGTCCGTCATGGCCGAGAAGTCACGGATCCAGTTTAGTAGCACTCTGGGCATCAGAACATACCGAATGGAGCCTGCTTTTGTTTCTTCACACTGTAATTCTACCCCGGTTGCTTTGTGAGTCATCAGTTGGAAACTTGCCGACTGCAGCCTGTTCATCAGGCATGTGCTCTCCATTGGCAGCATGTGTGCCGCCAGTAGGAACCCCGTTCCGTCTGCGTGGACATCAGGGTCACAGTCACCTGGCTCTGGCTTTTCTTAGAGGAGTAAACACAACTGAAGAATGGTTGTTCTTGGCTCAACAGAGTCCAGAAATCTTACCAGCCCATCTTGGTGAAACCAGTGAGCTATGTTGCCCTGTTCATTTCATTTTCTGAGTCTGCCTAATGAGTGCCAATGTTTTCTATCAGTGTGTGGAGTCCCCTTAACAGGTTGGTGAGCACACACGAAGGCCCTTGCTCGTACACCTCACCTTGGAATCTTGTCATCGCTTTACTACTGTGTCAGGAGTCACACGAGTCCTACAGCATTCCCTTGGGACTGCACGTCACTGTGAGGGTGGCAGAAAGCCGCCGCAGCAGTTCAAGGTTGAGACATCAGTTTGCAAACTCAGTTCTGTGGTTACACAGGAGCGTCTACGGGCACCTTTGAGATAGCTCAGTGAAGGAAGTCAGGAGGAACTGCACTTTGAAAAGATTCAGAGGAAGATGAATGAGCTGAGGTGGCTTATTTTAAGATGATAACTTTATTCTGCCGCCTTACGTGCTACTTTCAAACACATTGATTTTCAAAAATTTAGAGTTACAGCTTTAAGATTCATAAAAGCAGAATATAAACCCCCTTTTCCTGGGGGAGAGGGGTTGTTTTAGGCTTGGGGTAATGATGATTTCCAGCCTTTCCTGATGAAAAGGCTGCCAAGGCCCCGGAGGCAGCGATGCCCAGCAGAAGCTTCAGACTGAGGCCCTCTTGGAGATAGTTCAACAATGAAGCAGAAATGGCAACCTCCTGGAAGCTGCCTCGAGACACTTTCAATATTTCCAATGTTTTAAGGGTTTTAAAGTTGCAGTCTCAAGCTCAGAGGGCTAGGGAAGGAGGAATGGGAGGAGTTGGGGTGAGTGGTGGTGCACTGAGGGGATTGCAGTCACCGAGATGAAACCAGATGTGTGTTGATTGTAAAACATGAACTTGATCATCTGCTCTAAACCTTCGCCCAATTCATAGCACAGTGCTTTCAAAAATAAGAGGACATTTGAACAGATTGGCTTCCCCCTCCTGAAAAGAAATACTAATTTGAGCATGTTTTTTTAACCAGGAGTTTGACTGTTTTGAGAAAAATGATCACCTTCATGGAATAACCATTTTCCTAGCTAGATTGCGTTGGACAGTTTCAGCGTGGCTGGTGTTTTTTCCGGTTCCACTGCCCTGTGCAGAGAAGCCTGCCCGCGTGTTAGTTACCTGCCTGCCCTCCATTCTGCCGTTTCCCAATCAGGGACTCTCTTGTGCCACATGGAAGGCAGATACGGACATTGCAGTGTGAGGAAAGGATCTGCAGGTTTTAATCGCTGCTCTTTTTTGAACACCATGAACAATCATGGAAAAATCTCAAGCCTAGAAGGAAGTCGACAAGTCTAATGATACCTGTGTGCCGTGTGCCCATCCCCGCTCTGAGAACAACCAACAGCAATCTTGGTTCAGATAAAACTAAAAGATGCCTTTTGATTCTTTTAGATACTTCAGTACAACAATCACATTAGATAAAATTGACAGTGACTCGGGACCTAGGCTCCTAATTCTTCTGTCAGTGGCCTACCTAGCTGCAGGGTCTGTCAGGCTGTTTCCTTGTGCTGTCCAGCTTCCACAAGTTTGTGGCTGTCTCTTCTTCCTTGCCTCCGCCACATTCCCTTTCTGTCGTGGTGGTGCAGTTCCAGGGGGCCTGGAAGTCAGTGTTTCAGCTTCTCTCCACCTAGACATTCTTGGCAGCTTGATAGTTTTTTGGTTTTTTAAAAATCATTTTATTGGGGGCTCATACAACTCTTAACACAATCCATACATATATCAATTATGTAAAGCACATTTGTACATTTGTTGCCCTCATCATTCTCAAAACATTTGCTTTCCACTTAAGCCCTTGCTATCAGCTCCTCATTTTTCTCCCTCCTTCCCTGTTCCCCCTGCCCTCATGAACCCTTGATAATTTATAAATTATTATTTGGTCATATCTTACACTATCTGATGTCTCCCTTCACCCACTTTTCTGTTGTCCGTCCCCCAGGGAGGAGGTTATATGTAGACCCCTGTAATTGGTTCCCCCTTTCCACCCCACATCCTTCCACCCTCCCAGTATCGCCACTGATCCTGAAGGGATCATCCACCCTGGATTCCCTGTGTTTCCAGTTCCTATCTGTACCAGTGTACATCCTCTGGTCTAGTCAGATTTGTAAAGTATAATTGGGATCATGATAGTGGGGTGGGGCTGAGGAGGAAGCATTTAGGAACTAGAGGAAAGTTGTATGTTTCATTGTTGCTATACTGAACCCTGACAGGCTCGCCCTTCCTGACAGGCTCGCCCTTCCGTAAGGGGATGTCCAGTTGCCTACAGATAGACTTTGGGTTCCCACTCCACACTCCCCCTCATTCACAATGATAAGATTTTTTGTTCTGATGATGCCTGATACCTGATCCCTTTGACACCTTGTGATCATACAGGCTGGTGTGCTTCTTCCATGTAGGCTTTGTTGCTTCTGAGCTAGATGGCTCCTTGTTTTTTACCTTCAAGTCTTTAAGACCCTAGATGCTATATCTTTTTGATAGCTGGGTACCATCAGCTTTCTTCACCACATTTGCTTATGTACCCATTTGTCATCAGCGATTGTGTTGGGAAGGTGGGCATCATGGAATGCCAGTTTAATAGAACAAAGTGTTCTTGTGTTCAGGGAGTTCTTGAGTAGAGGCCCAATGTCCATCTGCTACCTTAATACTAAAACTATAAATATGTACACATAGATCTATTTCACCATCAGATAGAGATATATTTACATATGTACAGGCCTGTATTTAGACCTTTATACATGCCCTTTGCCGCCTAGCTCTTTCCTCTATTTCCTTTTACTTTCCTCTTGTCCCACTATCATGCTCAGCGTTCATTTGAGTTTCAGTAATTTCTCTCATTTACATTACCCTTGATCAATCCCTACCAGGCCTCCCACACCCTCCTCACCACTGATTTGGATCACTTGTTATTCCCTTGTCCCTGGGTTTGTTAACACCACTTCCTTTCCCCCCACCTCCCCCTTTCCCTGTGCCCCTTGAACTGTCGGTTCTGGATGTTTTTCCTCCAGATTGTTCATCCAGCCTATCTTATTTAGACAGACCTGCGGAGATAATAGCATGCACAAAAACAAGACAGAGCACAACCAAGCAATAAAAGAAAACAACAGCAAAAAGCCAATGACAAAAACAACAAAACAACAACAACAAATAAGACAAGCTTGTAGTTATTTCAAGGACTATTTTTTGGCCTTTAGGAGTGTTTTCCCGTCAAGTTTGATGAGGTGGCAAACGCTGGCCCCACCAAGTCTAGTTTTGGTATTCCCTGGGACTTTGTTGCTCTGTTCCCCTTGCTGTTCTGTTGCACACCCTTAGCATTTTGCCTCGGCGTGGTGAGATCAGATCAGGTGAAATTCCTGCACTGTGTCTCCAGTGTTGTCCCCTGTAGGGATATGGGTCAGTGAGGGATATCGTGTCTCATTGTGGCCGGCCATATGGTCTTCTCTGTGGATTGGCTGCTCTAAGCGGGAATATTGTCCTCAAGGGTTGGGCCAGGATGTGCTTCACTCTCTCTTCCTTTTGTTTGCTCCCGCGTACTCTGATCAGACATGTCCCTCTCCCAGAGCTGCAGCTTCAGTGCTGTCCTCTGAAATAAATTCTTCTGGGGGGAGCTGCTTGATAGTTTAATGACTTTTTTTTTAGAGATGAAAATGAACATTTACACTGAAAAAACAAAACATTTTTTGAAGGGTGCTTTGCTTTTAAAGCTTTTGATTTTCCATGACTGACAGGTAACCACTGTCCACGGCTTGCCCATCTTCTCAGGCAGGTTACTTACCCGTGTTTGAATGTAGGCTCACACTCACTGTTTTTAGGCTTTGCTTTCCTTTTGAGTGAAATGAGCTGTTTCTTCCTTAGCAAAACCCTCTGATGTCTAGAAGTTAAGCTGCTGGTTCCCAGCATCAGCGTGTCACCGGTGCATGACTCGGTTGACCTGTACTGAGAACTGGCATAATCATGCACGTGTTTGCTTGTACATTGTCACCCCGTTTTGCAAGCTGGACTAAGCCAGTGCTTTCAACAGTTCACTTCCTCACTGGCAGGGAAGCAAAGGGCTTTGTCTCACGATCTCTCTGTCTCCTCCAGGCACTCTCAAGCCTCCTAGAGCCAAAGGGGACAGTCAGTGAGTTTTATGTACTGAAAGCTGGGTTGCGGCATTCCCTCCGACGCCCGGGAATGCCTGGGTTATGGAAACTCTCCCTCCACTAATGTTTGTGCCCCACAGAAAGAAGGGAGCTGGCACACTGAATTGCTAAGGGGTTCCCTTGCCTCCCAACTCAACTGGATGTGTGCTCCAAATCTTGGTGGCGAGAAAGTGATTTCTTCCCTTAAGGCTCTTCTCTACCGTTACCTCTCTGTTCTACCTGAGCGAAGCGAATGCTTGAGCTTTCCATGGTTTCACCTGAGATGCAGTGAGAAATCAGATACGTGAACTGTTGCAAAGGGCCAGCCAGCTGGAGGCTGCTGCGATGTTCATACCAAATAGACTTTTGTGACAGAAGGCGATCTTGGAGGCTTCATTAATAAATCTGTGGCCTAACTCCTAAGAACACTAGGTTTCTCCTTGGCAGTAACCCCTGCCTTCCTGATGATTTGACTCTGATATACGTCCCTTTCCTTTGTCTAAATTGTCAGTGATGATGTTGGGTTTCTTCATCTTTTCTGAGCATACTCTGGTGCGGATGAATATTTTCAGCGGACTACTGAAAAGGTAGCAAGATCCCCCTCTTCCCCCCCTCGCCCGCCGGTGTTATTGCAGAAGGCCTAGATAACAGGTCTCTACTTCCTAGTCGTTCTATTTCTAGAAGCAAGCACATGCTCTCTAGTTGCAGGCTTGGGGTGACGGCTCTGTGCTAATAGGAAAAAGAATTTTCAGTGTGTCCTGCTTTGAAAGGTGATGGTTGGCAGCCGAGTTACCAGTTTGGATGCTAAAGTGAATCAGTACTTTTAAGTTTAGCACTAAGGCTAATGGCCCTTTGGAAGTCCCAGGGCGAGCCTGTGCTATGTATGTATAGGGCCCATTAGAGATCTCCCCCCCCTCCCCCCTGCTTCTTGAAACCAAGTGTTTATTGACTTGATGTCCTTTTCTAGAATCCCTTATTAAATTTAATTTCAATTAAAAAAATTGGGGGACCAGGTTCTGGGAAGGTTAGTCGATACAGCCCATTAGTCAAACAGGCCTCTTACAGGCCTGTGTGTGCCTTATTGATTGGGAAGGGAAGGGATTTCCATTTAGCTAAGGGCATCAGAGAAAAGTCTTGGTTTCTGGCAAGCTCCCATCAGCCTAAAAGTGGATGACCTTGCCAGCTTTTGGGAAATCCCGTCAGCTTGGTAGTGTGGCTGACACTTCTGTGTAGAATGATTTTGTTTTTTAAGAGTGGTGCATGTCTTCCACGTAGAATCCCTGTCTGACTCGGGGAAGGCTTGCATTCAGAGTCGCCGGTTTGCAATCAGATCTTGCAGCGGATCACCCCTGTGTGTGGTGCAGCGGGAAGTAGTCGAATACTTAGAGCCAGACTTATCGGGGTTCTAATTCTAGCTCCAGCACCTGCTAGTTGTGCGACTTAGACGGTTACGAATCTTCGTAAGCTCCCATTCATGGTACTCATGCCATAGGTCACCACCTGTCTGTCAGTTTGTCATACTGCGCTGGCTTATATGGCTTATGATGCTGGAAGTTACGCGACTGGCATTTCAAATGCCAGCAGGGTCAGCCATGGTAGACAGGAGGATTTAGAGGCGCGTCCAGACTAAGATAGACTAGGCTGAAAGGCCCGATGCTCTACTTAGCCAATGAAAAGCCTGTAGATCACAACAGAATGTTGGGTAATGAGTCCACTAGCTTAGAAGGTCCTCGGAATCCTAGTGGCCACGATGGACCAAGCATACCGACGATCGGGAGGTGCTGCAGCACAGAACAGTCTCTGTGCCGTCTGGGATCATGAGTCGGAGCTCAGTGGTTTCCATCAGCAACATGCCAAAGGACCTTTATGAGGATTAACTCAAACACCGTCTATCAAGTGAGAAGTGCCTGGGAGGGGAAAAAAAAGAGGAGCTGATGCCAAGGGTTCAAATGCAAAGTAAACGTTTAGAAAATGATGATGGTAACATATGTACAAATATGCTGGATACAATTTATGTATGGATTGTGATAAGAGCTGTAAGAGCCCCCAATAAAATGATTAATAAAATAAAGTGAGCATTGCCTGAAGGTTTGTAAGAGGCACTTCATAAATTAACTGGCAACATTCTCCAAATACTCATAGGCAAATTTTCTTGCCTTGTTAATATTCATAATAATATCGACATTAATTCCCTAGTCCCCTTTTTCCTAACTATGAGTTATGGAAGTACTTTTCCTTAATATTAGCTTCACTTCTTAACCCTGAAATGAAGGAGCTGATTTGGTGTATTGCCTTTGAAGAAAAGTGTTTTAAGACCCGGCGTCAGTTAGGGTTCATGTCCATCCTCCTCAGAGAAAGCCAGCGACCACGGCGGTGGTTCTGTGTCCACCAGGGTAGAAGGACCATCAGCCTTAACTTGCCACCTAAAGACCCAGCTGGGCCTTGGGGGCTGCTGATGCCTCTGGCCTTGGAAAAGAAGCCCCCTGGGCCGAGGCCCAAACCACAGAGGAGAGCTTGCTGGCAGCGGGCGACACTACGAGGGATCTGAAAAGGTGGATTCTGTGAGGGTTGAAAAGCTGTAACACTGTACAGGAAGGAACTGCGGCTGCCGGAGTGCAGGAAGATTGTGAGGGTGAACCAGCAGGAACTGGACGCCCCCAGGAGCAAGTTGCTGTTCCTTCCTCCAGCCTCACAGTCTCCCAAAGCGCCCCCTCTGGGCAGAGCGCATCAGGGCAGCTGCTGGCCAATAACTACTGATGAATCTTCTCTAGAGCAAGGTGATTGTTGAATGATAGAAAGGAGCCCTGGTGGTGCAGTGGTTACGAGTTGGGCTGCTAACCAAAAGGTCAGCAGTTCAAATCCATGGGAGAAAGATGAGGCTTTCTACTCCTGCAAAGACTTACCCGTTTTTGGGGACCCACAGGGGCAGTTCTACCCTGTTCCATAGGGTGGTTGTGAGTCAGAGTCAATTTGATGGCAGTGCGTTTGGTGCGGCCCAATGACAATTTCCTATTTTACGCACTCTCGCACACTTATGAGCTGCGATTCTTCACTAAAGAGGTGTTGTCCTGTCTCCTTCACCCTCCTGCCTTGGCAAATGCAGTTTTTAATTGGGGTGGCCCTTCACCTGGCTAGCCCTTGGGGTTCAGTTACCAAGGACAACGAGGAGATGAAATCCTGGTGTAGGTAGCTAGCATTTGCTCTTAGTCCCAAGCTGAATAGTCACAGCTGATTGCGATGGGAAGGGATGTGTGTGCTGCATATGGATGGATGGGGAAAAACAACCCAAGTCTCACAGACGTCATTCTCCTGAGAGCCGTGGACACGTCACTGATCACACGGTGTGTGCATTCTCCTACTAAGTACCTGTTTGTTTGTTTTGCTCAGAACTTTAGTTAAAAGTTTCCATTGACTCACTAATGAGCTCACCACAGTTTAAATATGTCCTCCTGGTCAACAGTTAAGCTTTCTTTAAAAAAAAAATTAGCTAGAAACAAAAGCTTCCTGAGTGGGTTTCCTTGGGCATCTGTTTGAACCGTGTGCTCCCCCAAAACCCGTGTGTGAATCCTAGCCTCGATGCCGGTGGTTATAATCCCATGGGGGATGGGTTGTCTGGGTTCGTGTGGGGACTGTGGCAAGTCAACCTGTTGTGAGATGAAAGGTTAAACCAGCAAAGGAAAAGAACAAAGATGGGGAAAGATTGATGCCAAAGCACACGGGGATCTCCAATGAGCCAGGAAGCAAACAGGAGACAAGAACGTCCCTCCGGAACTGCCGGAGGAAACCTTGCCCTATAGAGCTGATAGCCCGCGTGGAGCACTAGCAGCCTCGTACACAGGGAGGAAGTGCATTTCTGTCTGTTAAGTTGCCCTTGAGTGTCCTTGTGATGGCAGCAGTAGAGAGTGAAGACTGTCTGCATCCTAGAGTGGGATTCCAGGGGTGTAGTCTTTAACTTTATAGAGAACTATAAATTGTCTTCCCAAACGCTTGGTGTTGTCAGAGTTTGACTTTCGGGGGCAAATACATTATTTCTTAATCCTCCCTCGGATAAGGTGGCCTTATTTTAGGTGAGGGAATTGATCGTCAGAGAAAACAATTCAAGGTCACAAAACAATTGCTAAAGTTGGTTCTAACCCAGGCCCGGCAGATTTCAAAGGTCTTGATGAACTTGAGCTTGTTGGAACAGAATGGACTTCTGAACTTGTAAATCAGGGGTGGGGAACTTTTTTCCCTGCAAGGGCCATTTCATGCATTCCGTAATGAAATGTGATGGGTGGAAGGGAAAGAATCTCTTTGGTGAGGCGGATGGTGTTCCCTGGTATTACGGCCGGCAGGGGTTGGATGTTCCCCATTCCTGTTGATGTAATTGGTGATGAGCATCGGCAGATAGAGATAGGCAGAGTGTCCATTGGGAATAGGAAGGAAGAAGAGGTGCCAGGGAAGAAAGAGGGGTGTAAGGAAGTGCGTGCGGTTGGAGATGCTGGTAGAGGCCTGCTTGCAGCACCAGCGAGCAAAGCTGGCATCCGAACAAGAAAACTGCCGCAGTTTCACGACAGCCACAGGTTCTTGGACTCCCTCATGGAGCCTAGCTCAGGATCCCCTCTCCTGGAATCCACAGGGTGCTGTGTCCACCTTGATCTCTAGAACCGGGCAGACAGGACACCACCGGCAGCTCCCAATTCCTGCCCCTCAAAGCACTCCCTCTGGGGATCAGTTGTTGCCATGTAAGAAGTCTGACTATCCTGAGACTGCCAAGACCGGAATCAAAGCCCGCCCAAGCCAGCAGCCCTGCTGGAGCTCGAGGCTAAAGGGCAGCCTCAATTTGCTAGCTCTTGTTGAGACACCTCAGTTGGTGCCACATGGAGCAGAGAAGAGCAACAAAATAGTCACCTTTCCAAACTCACGATCCCTCAAATTGTAAGACAAAATGCCCGTTGAAGACACTGAATGTTAGGATAGTCTATAATACGCGTATGATAGATAATGGGAACTACAGTCAAGGCTCTAGAACTCTACATAGCTAAGACACCCAATCAGGGATCACTCGTGGCATAATGGGTTATGTGTTGGACTGCTAACCTGGAGGTTAGCAGTTTGAAACCACCAGCTGCTCCTCCGGAGAAAAATGAGGCTTTTTACTCCCCAAAGGAGTTACAGTCTCGGGAGCCCCCAGGAGCAGTTCTGCCCTGTCTGTCAGGGTTGCCACGAGTCACAATTCCCCTGATGGCCGTAAGCTTGGTTTGTTTCTTTTTAAAGCCGAGGCATAAGTTGGAGAGAAGATTCCATACCTCCTCCCTTGGAAATTGTCACTTATGTATATTTAATGCATCTCAAAATTCAAAATCACTGAATATGATTATTTTGGGCTTACTATTCCCGTGTCATCCAAACGGCACATTATACAATCATCCACCCGTGGCTCCCAACGTGCTGTTTTCCTTTTTCCAGGTTCCGTTCTGGCCTTTGCTCCTGCTGCATCGTTCAGTTGCGATTAAAGGTGTCGTTTTGGAATAGATGCAGTTCAGGTGTCCTGTAGCTTTTCAGTTGGGGTAGCCCGAGAACACCATCACAGTTGGTAGAGCAGAGGGCGGCAAGAAAGGAAGCCCCTCCACGAGACGATAGGAACAATGACTGCCAACCACGGGCCCTGGGGCAACTGCGAGGGTGGCACGGGACGAGGGAGTGCTTTGTTCTGCTGTGCACAGGGTCAGACCACCTTGATGCCCCTAGCAACAACGACAATGACAGCCAGCAACTCAGCCAACGAGGACGCCGCTCCAAGAATCACTGCTCACTCTGCTGTGGCTCCTGTAGTCCTCACAGTGACACAGTCAAGGAGTAACTCTGGACAGACAGAGCAGCGAGCATCCCACCAGCGAGGCGGACAACCCACGGCCACCCAGCCAGCGCACGAGGCAAGGCCTCATTGGAACAGGGGAGAGCGAAGTTAGATACCTTCACCAGAGCCCCCCACTGAGAGACTGAGGCAGGCAGCAGCTTGTTAAAGAAGCTGGAGCCCCACTGGGCGAGTCTTAGGATAAGGACCAAAGAAGCGTTGAAACACACTGATGTGCGCTCTGACTATCGCTCCTTCCGGAAAATATCCATGAGACCGCAGGGACAGGGCAGAGCACTGCACCTTCCGCGTGTGCTTGGCAGAAGAGACCTGGGACTGGTGCTTTTGGGGTCTTCACAGCGAAGCGTAGTCAGGATGCGTGCCGGAAGGAGGAAGGCAGGAGGTAGAGCAAGAGAAGTGGGTTTTGGCTTGGCGATGGTCTGCTCCCGCTTGTCCCTGTCTCTTGGATTTTGTGCCTGGGGCTCCGATGCTTTTCAGGTTTCCCATAGAAATAAAACAGGGTAGAAGGTTGGGCTGGGAGCAGTCCACTTTTCAAGTATAATTATCAAGTGACAGTGACATTGCAGCCAGGTTCTGAGTGACCACAGAGGAACCCGGGCATTTCCAGCGCCGGCCCCTGGTCTGGGGCAGGCGGGTCTACCCTGAGCACAGAGGAACATTTGAAGCACTGTGACCAGACTCAGGCTGAGTTTGCCCCCAGGCTGGGTGCAAGGGGGAGCTCATCCATCTCTTCTGCCATCACCTCCCTGTGCAGAACTTCCCATCAAAGAGAGCAGAGTTCATGGGTAGGAGCCATTGATCTGCTTGATGGGCAGGATCATGCAAACACATTAAGACTGAGAGTGAGGCTGTTCCCGGGCAATGTCTTTGCAAAACTGCTGGGTCATCACAACCTAGGACTTGCTTACGGACTCGGCTCCTCCCGAGCAGCCCTCTCTCTCTGGCACCAGGGAACAGCCAAGCGCCTCTCGGGAAGGTCAGTGATTATAGCAGGCCAGCTTGAGATGCCAGGGTACCTTTTTGCTGTAATGACTACATGTTTCCCAGACAAAACACTGGCGAAGGCCCAGGTTACTTGGGGTGTAACTTCACTGAGACACCAGCTAGAGAAGGCAACGAGCCCCTGCCTTTTGCTCAGTGTTGAGGTTTTAGTTTCTGATTCAGGTCACCTGCATATCTTGTGCTCACATTTCTTTGGCCTTTTTACCCTTTGGAGGAAAGTATTAAGGATGGGCTAAGCCTTGGCCTAGCGCAGAGCTTTTAAATCTGGAGTTTGGGAAGACAAGGGAAAGACAAGTCTCTTGAAGTTGAGAACGATTTTGGGGGTGTCAAAGATGTCGGAGGCAAAGTCTCTCCAACGACTCAAGGACTTTGCTCCAGATTTTGAGATCCACGCTCCAGGCTGCTTCCCGTCCAGTTATTTCAGGAAGCCCAGGGCAGTAGACTCTCAGTATCCCAGAATCTGTTTCTTCTTTCGGTTGCACCTTCCCAGCACCCTCATGCCTAGTTAGGGGCTTCCATGGTTTCAGCTCTAAGTCAAGCAAGACATTCCCAGCCATTCCCAGCCTCCAGTGATGACTCTTAGGATACACACGTGACCAGCTACGGTCTAATCAGAATGAATCTCACAACGTTTGCTGGGAATTCAGGGGCAAGGAGGAGCTCTCTTTTCTGCTCTAGAGACAGAGAAGTACAAGGGCCCCAGACGTATGCTTATTGCTTGTGCCAGTTTGAATTGTGTTTTCTGTTGCTTGTAACTGAAACCATTATAACCAGCACCCTTGGGGCCCTGGTCTCTACTTTGATCTGAGCTATTTGACAGCCAGAGACAAACCCCAAGCCCCTGCCATAGAGAAGGACAGCTTGGGAACAATGGCTTAGGCCTTTCTGAGAATGTAGAACGGGAAGTGCTGGAACCCCCTGACTGTGGCTTCCGGGGGTAGGCAGCTCTGACTTGCTTATCAGGATCGTCCCCAACAGAGAGCAAGCCCTCCAGCCCAGGAAGGGACCTGTGGTCCCTGTGCAGAGGGTGTTTATCATCGGACAAGTCCAGGAACATGATCTCTCCAGTTTCTCCGAGGGTGGGAGGCCTACAAACCTTCCTTTCAAACCAAAACGCCATGCGCACAGCGTTGTGTCCATCTGGACCCACAGCAACCCGGTAGGGTAGACTAGAACCACCTGTTGAGTTTCCAGGATAGTCAATCTTTACAGGAGTAGAAAGTCTCATCTTTCTCCTGCAGAGCCTGGTGGTTTCGAACTGCTGACCTTGAGGTTTGCATCCCAACATTAACACTCTATGCTCCCAGGGCTGTATTCAGCTCCTCACCAGATCAGCAGGCATCTGGAACTCCTGTAAAAGGTCATTGATGCCCTGGCCCTCATGAGCCCTGCTTTGCCTCACACCGCCGTGGAGCCAGCAGTTCAGAACACCATCCCCTGCCCGGTGCTTGTTTTCTGTAGCTCCGTCCAGCTGGGCCTCACCAGATGCTGCTGAGGATATGGCTTCCAGTTGCTATCGGCCGCCAGCAGCCATGGGTGGCCAGCTCCGCCCAGCATGGGACACTTGGGCGCTGAAGATGAGGCCCCTTGGCCCCCAGATTCAGCCAGGTCTCCCTTATGTCTTTTATACCTGGTTAGTCGGTAAGGAAGAGTAAGCACCCTCTTTGAAAAGAGTGCCGGCGGTGCCATGGGGAAGCATGAGGATGCTAACAGAAAGGTTGGCGGTTTGAACCCACCCAGGAAGACCACGGAAACAAGGCCTGGCAATCTCCTTCCGGAAAGATGACGGCTCAGGACCTCTGTGGGTCAGCCCTACTCTGGCACCTGGGGTGATTCAGCAAAAAGTACTGAACACCAACAATCCTCCTGGAAAGATGAACTAAAGCGAAATGAGGGGTGGGGAGGGCAGGAGCACAAACCGAGTTAAAAGTGCACATAATGCTCATTGGTGGTGTTGGTCCAAGCATAGACATCACATCACTAGGCTTGTACAGCATGTCTGAACAGACCCAAGAGTGCATGCTGAATCGGGACGTACAACAGGGCACAAGTGGTGTCTCCAATCAGTGGGAGGATGACTTTGACTCCACTGGAGGATGCTCCTCACCATATTGGGGTCTAGCAGACAGAGGTCGGGGTACTGCTACACATCCTACTACGTGCCTCTGACACTGGAGATGATTCAGCCCAAACGCCAATAGGGCCACCCTGGAGATACACCAGGATAAACGTCTTGGCTAAGCGTCTGGGAAAGAACACCAAAGTCAGATTTTGTATCATCCCACAACCAAAATTACTGCAAGTTGCATGGTGTGGTGGCTAGATTTCATGCCAGCTTGATGATACCCGTGTGGAGGGAAGGGAGGAGCCCAATCTTTGCATCTGGTGGGAGGTTGGTGATGCCCCAATGGGGGTGTGGCCTTTAAATAAGAGACACAGTGAGAACCGCTCTCTCTGGCCTTTCATGCTCTCTGCTTGCTGGGATTCTGTGTCCACCTCCAGGGGCGGCCCCATGTGCGCTGCCAACTGCTCATGTTTCCAGAGACCTTAGATCCCCGCGACTCTTCAGCTACCTGCAGCCTGTGATCTCCCTGCTTCATTGGCCCGTAGCTCTGTGAGGCTGCAGAGGGCCCCAGCTGGCGTCAGACCCACAAACTCGAGTTGGGCGGGGCTGGGCTGCCTTCCTGAAAGACGATTGCATCTTGACAGAAGGCTCTTTCTTGTACATACATGAGTGTCACTAGGTTTGTCTCTGTAGACCACCTGGCCCAACACAGATGGAAACAAACATTTTAGTAAGTGGAACAAGCAATATTTAAAAGAAAAACACAGACCCCAATTTTTTCATAATAATTTCTTATTGTACATCAGGGGATGGCAGGGAGGTGCACAGATACATTTTTATCCTGTAGTGGAATGACTCTTCTAACCCCACAAAGCAGAATGTGGGGTTAGAAACATGTATAGACTTAGTCACATCACCATCAAACACGAACACAATCTGAAAACCACCAAGAACTAGAACATGTGTGATAAAGGCTGACAGTTGTTAATATGCAAAGAGCTTAATTATTTCTACAACATTTTAGAAAAACACATGCACTACAACAAAAAACAGGCAAAGGAAACACATGACTAAAAAGTACATGTGTCAAAAAGCACACACACAGGTAATACACGATTTTAACAGCAAGGAGAAAAACACAAATTTGAATTTGATGTTTACCCATGACACTGGCAAAGCTGAAAAAGTGGTGGACCCCCATCTGGGTTTCAGAGGGTTGAAGAAGAGGTTTCTTATATTTCCAGAAGCACGCTAAGTGGACAATATTTCTGGGGACCAATTGTCAATTATATATATATATATGACAACTCAAAGAAGTGATCATTTACAATGGAAGCATGTGAAAAACTCTGCCAGAATTCTCACTGCAGCATTGTTATATGACAGGAGAAACTCGTAACATGTCCAATGACTGTGGGTTGGTTAAACATTCACTCAGCAGAATACTATGTGGTATTCAGCAATCATGAAACAGTAGTCTAAGAGATTGCACTTGGGAAAATGTTTACTAATTCATTCAGAGGAAAAAGAAACAAGTACACCCCTATCATAGCTGGGGCAGCACAGATGCTGATGGGCTTGAGTGTTGTGCTGATGGTTGGAGGTTCAAACCACTCAGAGGCACCGAGGGAGGGCAGCCCGACACTCTATCTGAAAAGTCACAGCCTGGAACACACTCTGGGGCAGTTTGCTTTGCACAAACGGAAGCTAGTAGTAGCATGATTATATATATATATATAAAATGTTTATATATATATGCAATTTTTTGTTATTGTTGTTAAAGAAAAAATGCATGTATGTCTACATGAGTAGATCTAAGACTATTTAAGAAACCAGGGAATGGGATAATTTCTGGGTGGGGGTTATGCACTATTTTTCTCCTGTATACAAAAAAAAAGAAAAAATATCTCAAAGCTGTTGATTTTATGGTAAGAAAAATGTTATTTCAAAATGTAAAGACAAAATGATGTAAAGACAAAAAGACACCCAAGCAAAATTCAGTGCTGATTCATAGCAACCCTATAGGACAGGGTGGAACGGCCTCTAGACTTGTTTGGAGGGTCTAGCAGGGGAGCGCTGCTGCTCATATATCTTTCGGGGAAGGTCTATCTGTCTTCAACCGAGCGCACAGTTTTCAGGAGGGATGCACATGGAGTGTGCATGAAAGGGGACACCTGCCTAGCCAGCCAGATCAGCCGAATCAACCCTGCTGATCAATGGGGTGACAGAGGCCAGATCGCCCTCACATCCTCAGAGACTAACCCTTTACAGGAGTAGAACGCTGCATCTTTTCCCCAAGGAGTGGCTGGTGGTTTTGAAGTATTGACCTTGTGATTAGCAGACCCACGTCTAACCACTATGCCACCAGGACTCCTCTGCAGAGCACTGAGCAGGCACACATTGTTCTCCAAAGGGGCTTGCAAACCTTGGTTTCGGGCCTTTGGGAGGGCTCCCACCCTCCCACCCTTGCTGTGTGCCTCAGCCTTCCCATCTGTAAAATGTGGGAGGAGGATTTAGACTCTCAGTGCTTGCACTTGGCAGCGGCTGCAGCAGGCAGGCTGACACTGTGACGAATCTGTGCCCGGGAACATTTGCTCATTCTTCCTAGCTGCCACGGAGCCACCCAAACTTCCCCTTTTCACAGATGGAAAGGGATACTGAGAGGGCGCCGGTGTCCCTGGGGGAGCAGCAGGAGTAGGATCCCAGGCCTTCCATCTCCATCAGCCAAGCCTGTCGTTACAACCCAGCTCCCCGCCAACAGCCCGAGGCTCCGACGGGTGGGGGAAAAGGGGTCAGTTATCTTTCAGCACCAGCGTGGCTTCAGCTGTGGCCCTCAGAGGCCCTGACAAACTGACAAGCGTCGCTATCAGTAGGTTCCCTGTCACCTGGAGCGTTCACGGGTCATCGGGCCCAGCATTCTGCATTCCCATAAGGCTCAGCAACTTCCGAGAGGCTTAAAACGCGCCACAGAAGGAAGTCCAGACCTCCCTAAAAGTCCCGGTGAGGATCGCTCCCTCCCTCGTTCACCGCCAGGGTGCTGATGCATGACTCATAGCGACCCTCTAGGGCAGGGGAGAGCTGCCCCTGTGAGTTCTGGAGACTGTGACTGTTTATTGAGCAGCTGGTGGTTGCGAACTGCTGACCTTGAGGGTCGAAACCCAACTAGAAATCCCTAAGTCACCAGGGCTCCCCAGGATGGTAACAGTGACATCCTAATACTGACCATTTGTAGCTGCCCAGGGCAAAGTGGTTTCACCGCTACCAACCCATTTTTGACTCAGGACCCCATGTAAGGGTTCGGGGACTGCGGATCTATATGAGAGCAGGCAGCCTTGTCTGTCTACCAGGGAGGCGCTGGTGGGTTTGAACTCTTGACCTCTGGGTTAACAGTGCAATGCCTGAGCCACAGAACCCCCCAGGGCTCTAAAAGTGAGCATCTGCAGGCTGAATGGGATCGAACCCACAACCGTGGTCTCACCATATTTTAATCCACTGAGGTAATGGGTCAGTATTGTATCCTCTTGCCAGACAGCAGTGTCCCCGACTCCTGGGACCCATGTTGGACTCTCACTGCCATTGAGCCATGATCTCTGTCCTGTTATCCGCAGCCTGAAGGTGGGGTTTCCCTGGGAGGTGACTGGAAGTGCATCGTCCATTTAAGTGCTTTTTCCTCAACTTTATGACAGTGAAAGCACTCACCAACCAACGACGAACGAACTCTTCCCTCCGTCCACAGTGTGGGCCGAGGGGCACATTAAGAGGAGAGGCTGCTGCCGGGGTGCAGGGGAGGGCTTGAGAGGCAGGCTCATCCAGCCCGGATTTGGTGCCGCTCGGCAGGCTGTCGGCGTCGTTGCTGCCATCAAGTTGGCTCCACCGCCCTGCCCGACTGTCATTGCTCATTGCTGTCAAAGAGATGCCAATGAGCTCAGGGTTGCTGAAACACAACAAGGATGGCAATGCTGGCACGGGTCTGGGCAGGGCCTCATTCTGTCGGACAGAGGGTGGAGGGCAGTCAGAACCCATTGATAGCACCCAACATCAACAGACTCCGATTTACGGCCACCCTCTCTGTGCTCAGTACGACGACTGCGTACGGTTTTCCTGGGCCATACTCTCTTCATGGGTGGTACAAACGGTTGACTCTGAGTCAATAGTTGGGTGGTTTAAACCCATCCAGAGGTCCCTCACTGAGTGTTGGTGGCACTGTGGTGAGCAGTTCAAATCCACCCATCGCTCCTGGGGAGAAAGAAGAGGCTCCCTGCTCACATGAAGACTTATTGCTTTAGAATCCCTAACGTGTCAGGTCTAATGTGTCCTATGGGGCCACTCTGAGTTGGAATTAACTTGAAGGCAGCTACCCCTATCTTAATGGAAGCTAGACCTTGTCTTCTTCTTTGGAAGCATTGATGCAGCTCCAACTCAAGTGTGACCCGAGGAAGGACAGGCCAATGCTGCCTGGTCTGTGTTGTCTTCACACTTGCCATGCTCGAGACTGTTTTCTTAAAAGTTTTTAGAGGTGTCTCTATGAATAATGGAAAGATTATAATATGCTTCAACTACTTTAGCCGTGGCCAATTCTATCTAGAATTTCAAGCCATAGTTGCCATTGAATCCGATCTATGAATTCTTTTTTTCTGAATCCAGATAAAATTGTGTGGTGTGACTCGAGCCTCGATCATAGTGTGTTCTCTGGCTTTAGTGCTGCTGTGAAAATCAAGAGAAACCTTTGTGCAAAAGCACCCTGCAAACCACCAGGCTGCCAGTCCATGTAAGTTTTACTGTGATGGATTATGGTGATCAATGGTCTTCTACTAGCTGTAACCAATTGTCATCCACAAGCCCCTGCAGCCTTAAAATCCCAGGATAAAAATGTTTCTTTGCCTTCAGCTCAGAACTCACCCCACATTCCGATGTAGCTTGATCTCCCTTTAGCTTCCAGGAACAGGCGGTAACTGGAAAGCCCTGTGATCTTGTACTCTAGACTGATCCTCTTTTTTACAATCAAGGAAAGGTGTTCCTCCTGCCTCTCCCACTCCTGTCATGAACGTTCCGGCTTTTTGATGGTCAGGATTATGACAGTTATGGTTGGGCTGACCTGATTTTCACCCCAGGTCAGGTCACCAAGGTTGGGAAGGACGTGGGCCCAGGACCCCTACCCTAGAGTGAAGAGAGGAAGTGGGTGGAGAGCAAGGGGCAAGGGTCACTTGGAGCTTCACAGGGACTCCAGGGAGGGGACCAGGGTGGAGGATCAGGCCAGTGTCCCAGGACTCCACCACTTATTGTGTCTAGTTCACAGGTCAGAGACTCTGGGAAGCTGCCCTGCGCGATGACACATGGGTCTGTCAGCTGTCATCCCAGGCCTTGATTTCTTGAGGCTGCTGCTCATCTGTTTCCACGGAAGAACATTCAATCCCCAAACCAAAGGGCTCCAGCAAGAAGCCCACTCACATGGTGCTTTCAGATGACGCTGCCCCAAGCACGTGGTCATCCAATCATTGGCCTAGACTTGGCATGATGGTGACATTACCCTCTTGTCCTGAGCCTGCCCTGGGCCTACCAGACCAGAGCACTAAATTCCCTGCCATCGAGTCGATGCCAAGTCACAGTGACCCTATCGACAAGGGCAGAACTGCCTCAGTGAGTTTCTGAGACTAGCTCTTTACGGGAGTAGAAATGCCCATCTTTCTCCCAAGGAGTGGCTGGTAGTTTCGGCTTGCTGACCTCATGGTTAGCCCCCCAACGTGTCACCGCGATGCCATCCTAGGCCCTGTGAGTTGGGGACAGCGAGAATAAACTCTAGGCCTTGTTCTCCTTTGGTGCATGTGGTCAGACGGAGAAGGCGGTTCTTTTGATTTCCAGGTGAAAGATGATCTTAGGGCTATCATTTCCATCCAGCCCCTCCCCCCCCCCCCCACCGACTTATTTTTGACTGTGTGCTCTCCACTCTGACCCTCGAGGAAGTTGGCAAAGTCTAGTCATAGCCTACATCCAATTTCACAACGTTGATCATACTTTAACCTCTCCCTCTGACGTCACTCATTCATAAATACCACCAAGCACACATGCACACCAGAGCCAACGCCATCTAACACAGCCTCTCACCCAAAGCCTTTTTGTCTATTTAAAAATCAAAGCAACACGAACACTCAATGGGTTTTATCGAAGGATGTTTTGCAAATAACATGCACCAAGTATACCAAGTTAGTCAAGTGGATACATCAGTGTAAACCCCAGTGTAACGAAGTTAGATGAAACTTCCACCATGCCAAATATTCTCCCTTGCCTCTATGCGGTCAGCCACTCCCATTCCCGAATTCTGCCAGCCACGTGCTTGTCCTTTCTGGGTTGTCATCTAGAAGGAGCCACACAACAAGGGTGACCCTGTGGGACTCCAGAGGTCTAACTGGGTTCTGACTCCTGCCTCTTCTTGCCAGGCGGGCTTCCTTCTTCTCTCCCACCCCTGCCTCTTCCTTTGTTTTTTTTTCCTGCTGCTCTATTCTTTAAAAAAAAAATTCATTAAGAGCTCATACAACTCTTATCACAATCCATAATATATCAATTGTGTAAAGCACATTTATACATTCATTGCCCTCATCATTCTCAAAACATTTGCTCTCTACTTAAGCCCCTGGCATCAGGTCCTCATTTCCTCCCCTCCCTCCCCGCTTCCCCCTCCCTTATGAACCCTTGATAATTTATAAATTATTTTGTCCTATCTTGCCCTGTCCGACATCTCCCTTCACCCACTTTTCTGTTGTCCGTCCCCCAGGGAGGAGGTCACATGTAGATCCTTGTAATCGGTTCCCCCTTTCCAACCCACCCTTCCTCTACGTTCTAGTATTGCCAATCACACCACTGGTACTGAAGGGATCATCCATCCACCCTGGATTCCCTGTGTTTCCAGTTCCTATATGTACCAGTGTACATCCTCTGGTCTAGCCAGACTTGCAAGGTAGAAATGGGATCGTGATAGTGGAGGGGGTGGGGGAAGCATTTAGGAACTAGAGTAAAGTTGTATTTTTCTTTCTTTAAAAAAAAACATTTTTATTAGGGACTCATACAACTCTTATCACAATCTATACATATACATACATCAATTGTATAAAGCACATCCGCATATTCCCTGCCCCATTCATTCTCAAAGCATTTGCTCTCCACTTAAGCCCTTTGTATCAGGTTCTCTTTTTTTTTCCCTCTCCCTCCCCGCTCCTCCCTCCCTCATGTGCCCTTGGTAATCCCTACATTGTTATTTTGTCATATCTTGCCCTATCTGGAGTCTCCCTTACCCCCCTTCTCTGCCGTCCATCTCCCAGGGAGGAGGTCACATGTGGATCCTTGTAATCAGTTCCCCCTTTCCAACCCACTCACCCTCCACTCTCCCAGCATCACCCCTCAGACCCTTGGTCCTAAAGGTATCGTCCACCCTGGATTCCCTGTGCCTCCAGCCCCTTAAAAGTTGTATTTTTCATCGCCGCTACATCGCACCCTGTCTGACTTGTCTCCTTCCTCCCTGAGATCCCTCTGCAAGGGGATCTCCAGTGGCCTACAAGTGGGCTTTGGGTCTCCACTTCGCATTCCCCCCCCTCATTCACTATGGTAAGATTTTTTTGTTCTGATGATGCCTGATACCTGATTCCTTCAACACCTTGTGATCATACAGGCTGGTGTGCTTCTTCCATGCAGGCTTTGTTGCTTCTGAGCTAGATGGCCGCTTGTTTACCTTCAATTTTTAAGACCCCAGAGATTATATTTTTTGATAGCCGGGCACTATCAGCTTTCTTCGCCACATTTTCTTATGCACCCATTTGTCTTCAGTGATTGTATCATAGAGGTGAGCACACAATGATATGATTTTTGTTCTTTGATGCTTGATGACTGATCCCTTTGGCACCTCGTGATCACACAGGCTGGTGTGCTTCTTCCACGTGGGCTTTGCTGCTTCTGAGCTAGATGGCTGCTTGTTTACCTTCAAACCTTTAAGACCCCAGACACTATATCTTTTGATAGCCAGGCACCATCAGCTTTCTTCACCACATTTGCTTATTCACCTGCTTTGTCTTCAGCGGTTGTATCGGGAGGGTGAGCATCATAGAATGCAATTTAATAGAAGAAAGTATTCTTGGATTGGGGAGTACTTGAGTGGAGGCCCAATGTCCTTCTGCTACCTTAATACTAAACCTATAAATATAGGCACATAGATCTATTTCCCCATCCCCATCCTATTTGCATATATACATGCCTTTATCTAGACCTCTATAAATGCCCTTTGCCTCCCAACTCTTTCCTCTATTTCCCTTGACTTTCCTCCTGTCCCACTATCATGCTCAGTCCCCACCAGCGTTTCAGCAATTCCTCTTTGTTACATTACCCTTGATCATGCCCTACCAGGCCTCCCACACCCTCCTCACCACCAATTTGGATCACTTGTTGTTCCTTGTCCCTGGGTTTGTTAACACCACTTCCTTTCCCCACACGTCCCCCTCTCCATGTCCCTCCGGAAATGTCGGTTCCGGTTGTTTTCTCCTCCAAATTGTTCATCCAGCCTATCTTATTTAGACAGACCTGCGCAGATAATAACATGCACAAAAACAAGACAGAACAAAACCAAGCAACAATATACAACAAAACAACAACAAAAAACAAAACAAAACAGAACAAGTAAGAAAATCTTGTAGTTAGTTCAAGGATCATTTGTTGGCCTTTAGGAGTGTTTTCCAGTCTAGTCTGTTGGGGCACCATGCCCTGGCCCCAAAGTCCACCTTCAGCATTCCCTGGGGACCTCACCTCTCCATTCCCTTGCTGTTCTGTTGCACCCCCTTAGTGTTTTGTCTTGGTGTGGCGAGATCCGATCGGGTGCAAGTCCCACACTGTGTCTTCGGTGTTGTCCTCTGTAGAGCTATGGGTCAGTGAGGGGCGTCATGTCTCATAGTGGGGCTGGCCATGTGGTCCTCTCTGTGGACTGGCTGCTCTAATTGGGGTCATCGTCCTCACGGCCTGCTGGGCCAGCATGTGCTCCGCTCTCTCCTCCTCCCCCTGCATCAGCTCCCGTGTGCTCTCATTAGGTATGTCCCCCTCCAGAAGCTGCAGATTCAGAGCTGTCCTCTAAAATAACTTCTGGGGGAGGCCTGCCTCTTCCCTTGGACCAGGGCTGCTGCAGAACAGAGCGAAGACATTGTCAACGGCTCATCACACTAGTAATCTAAGGCAACCTGAAGACAAGCCAAACTAACACATGTACCAACGTGCTCCACACAATGTACTCGTAGACTGTTATATGAGTTGTAAGAGCCTCCAATAAAATGATTAAAAAAAAAAGAAAAGCCAAAAAAAATCCTTAAAAGATGATGCAGTCCTGATATCCCACCAAATTAAGGTTCTCATCTGACTTTAACAGACTAGCAATCATTTCACCACCTGCTTCTTAATAAGACTTTGCCTTTGGCCGGAATGCACATTTTATGTTATCTTATCTGTCATGCAGACGCTCTGGTTTGATGGATTTGTAGATGTGCCACATCTCTTGTTAAAAGGAACTATTTTAGGCTTCCAAAGCATGTAAGAAAAATACATGACGGCAGTAGAGAAAAATGTTAAACGCTTTGGAATGGTGAAACATGAGAAGAACATGTAAGGAGAAGGAGGAGCGTCCCTCCTCGCGCCGGCCCAGCCACCGCCCACAGGTGAGTGGGCGACCTCCTCAAAATGTAAAGTGTCCAAATGAAGCGGGGCCGCCCAGCTCTGTGTCACAGCCAAACGAAACAGAGCGTCGACTTCAGTTTCGAATCAAGCTCTGTCTTTCCTCGCTTTACCGAAGGTCTTCCAAGGGCGTCAAGAAGAGCACACAGGCTTCATGCATCTTGGCCAGGGTTCTTCAGGGTAAGCAACAGAAACCCCCATTTCTGGCTAGATGATATTGAGCACCCACAGAAATCTCTGATTAGCTTGTAGCTGGAAGGCTCTGCGGGCAAGATGATGGCCAACATCATGGCGCAGAGGTGGTCTGGCGAGAATCCCATCAGACTGACTGCGCACTGGGGGCTGCAGTGTGTGAAAAACCCGCGATGCGCACTCTGCACCCTGGTTGTTGACTGTGACCAAATCCCAAACTGACATCACTGCTTTTGAGTAAGCTTCGACTCACAGGACCCTACAAGACAGGGTAGAACTGCTCCTGTGGGTTTTCAAGGCAGTAACTCTATGGTAGTAGAAAGCCTCATGTTTTTCTTGAGGAGTGTCTGGTGGTTTTGAACTCCTGACCTGTGGCTAGTGATCCAATGCGTACCCACTGTGTCACTAGATTGTCAGGACCGATACACGATGCAATCGGAAGAGTGGCTGGACTGTTGCCATGCTGTCCTGCCTGAATGGATTTTATAGAGTACATCTATCACTCATTTCTGATATGCGCTCTAGGGCAGCGGTTCTCAACCTGTAGGTCGAGACCCCTTTGAGGGGTCGAACGGTCCTTTCACAGGGGTCGCCCGATTCACAACAGTAGCACAATGACAGTTATGATGTAGCAATGAAAATAATTGTATGGTGGCAGGGTGGGGGGTCACCACAACATGAGGAACTGCATTAAAGGGTCGCGGCATGAGGAAGGTTGAGAACCACTGCTCTGGGAGAACACATCTGGGGATGGAGTGTAGATTACCTGTCCACTACCTTCTGGAACCAGAAGCTGGGAAAGCAAACCTCTGGCATCTTCAGCTCCTATTGTGAAAGGGTCTCTGTGTCACGAAGACGGTTTGAGAAACAGAGACAGGGAGTCAGGTGTTACATGGTCCGAAAGCATGAAAGTTGTCTACTATGAAACCATTCTGGAAGCCCCCTGCTCACTCCTCCAGAGTCAGACTGCCCACGAAGCCCGGTCTGCACAGGTTTCACAACGAGTCGGTAGTGAACGACTTCGCTTCTTCTTCTTTTAGCCACATCACGGATTCTGCTTCTAGGGCTGGCTGGCATCTGCCTCTCCCAGCCTCACAGCACCTTCCTACAGAATCAGAAACCTTTTCAAATTTACAATCCCTGACAGGGAAGAGCATCCAGTCGGCAAGGTAAGCATGTGTTTACTTGTGCTTACTTACTACACACTTCAGATGCGTAAGTAATCACAAGTAAGCTCTGATTTACCTTGCCTATTGGGCAATTCTTCTCTACACTTATTCCTAGATTCCTGTTGTCTTGTGGAATTTCTGTCATCTTCCTCAGAGAACAAGCAAAGCCAAACCAAACCAAACCAAAACCAAGCCAAACAAACTGTGTGAGCCCCCAATAAGATGATTAAAACAACAACAGAAAACCCCAAAACAAACCAAAGGAAACCTGTTTCCATCAAGCTGATAGTGACTCACGGCAACCTGCCACGCGCCCAGTAAGTGATCCTTAGGGTTTCAATGGCTGTGATCTTTCACAAATAGCTCTCTAGGCCTTTCCTGTGACATACCTCTGGATAGATTCAAACTGCCAACCTTTCAGTTCAGGCAAGTGCTCAACAGTAGGTACCACCCAAGGGCCCTCTCTTAGGTCTGCATACACGTTCTCTAAAAGCCCTGGGGGACGGACAACAGAAAAGTGGGTGAAAGGAGATGTCAGACAGTGCAAGATATGACAAAATAATAATTTATAAATTATCAAGGGTTCATGAGGGAGGGGGGAGCTGGAAGGGAGGGGGAAAACGAGGAGCTGCTATCAAGGGCTGAAGTAGAAAGAAAATGTTTTGAGAATGATGATGGGAACAAATGTACAAATGCACTTGACACAAGGATGTATGTATGGATTGTGTTAAAAATTGTACGAGCCACCTATAAAATGATTTAAATGATTTAAAAAAAGTCTTGTGCCCGATGCACATACACGTGGGAAGGAACAAGATGTGTGCATGACACATGAGTGGCACGCTCTGCACAATGCCTGCACCTTACCTCGAACAGAGAAGCTTGGAGCCACTCGCTTGCAGTGCGTGCAGAGAACTGTCTCATTCTTTCGGTGGCTGACCAGGGAAGGAACTGTGATTGAGGGGTTAAGTCCTCTCTTGATGGACATTAGAGTCACGTCAGCCTTTAGGAATTCAAGCAGTGTTGCATCCTGTGCGTGCATGTGTCCACCCGCTCAGCGTGGTGAGTGATGACCTGCTTAACTCAGTGGGGGAAGATTTCTACCCTTTAACGAGTGAAGTGGATGGTGGGCTCGGCCTCCCAGGTGGGCTCTCCCTTCCAGTGAGATTTTTTGACGCGTACAGATTAAACTCTTTTTAAAACAGTTTCATTATCACTTCTCCACATGTCATACAATTCAATCATTCAGTCATAACAAGCAGAGTTGTTTAATTGTCACCACATTCAATCCTAGAACATCTTCTCCTTCCTTGTAGTCAGGTTACAGATTAAACTCTGAAGTCACTTGACACTATTTGCACAAACAGTGGGGGTTGGTGATAGGGCAAAGCTTTCAATAATCTTCATGCACCGCAGCAGAACCACACCTGTCAGATGATTGCATGTTATACTAAAGCAAGGAGGGCATTGTAGTGGTAATTTTATGGTCGTCACCGGCCACTCTCAAGGCAGGCCATCCGACCAGCGACTGCCAGTCCTATGCCCTTGGGACCGCAACCATCTGTCTCTTCTTATCCCAGGGAGTTACAGCCTGAAGTCCAAGGGTCATAGGTGGGTGTGAGGCAAAGCCCAGTTCACTTAATGGGGTTTCCACATTGAATCCTTCTGGTGTGCTCTATGAAGGATGTTGTACATCTCCAAAGAACAGAGTCTGAGGGTCCAGTAGTCTGTAGCATATGGTCTGGGTCACCAAGGACTGGATAGAAACTAGGTTCAAAGGGTCCAACATAGAACGAGGCCTAGTCTCCCCTTCGGTTCTGCATGAGTAGTGTTAAGTGGTTCTTTCCCCACGAGAAGTCGCTCCTCCCATTTTCCTACCAACAGAGATGCCTTCTCCAAGACATACTTGTCCCCCTCCCTCATCTTGACTTGAATTTCCAGTAAGGCTTCCTTATCATTCTGCTAGGGGTGTCTTTGGCTTTGAAGTGACCTTCACACGATTTTGCGTGGCAGCAACAGAATGGTCTTCTTCCTCTCCCCACATTTTGACGGAGAACGGGCCCCAGCTGAGGTGAGGTCTCCCCTGTTGAAATGACTTTCAAGATGCACAGATAGAGGGGGTGATATATGTTCCGTGGGTGCTAGGCAGGCTCCCTACCTCCTGGATAGGGAGATTGGATCATCCTGGCATTCATCCTGATAGTCCTGGACTTGTACAATAGCTGTCCTTTTGGAATGGACTAACTTTACCCCGTGTCATGGCTTCCAGGTCCCTCTATGTCATGAAGAGTTTCATTGCTTTTTTTCCTTTTTTTTTCAGGTACCTATAACATTTCATTGTGTGTGTGTACCAGAGTGTATTTATTCATTCTTTTACTGATGAACATTTGGGCTGTTTTGGGCTTCTTGGTGTTGTGCAGTGTGCTGCGATCGATCAACATGGGAGAGCATGTTTGTGTTTGTGTTCTGCCTCTTAGTTTGCAGGGCCATCTCCCCAGCAGAGGCATTGCTAGGTCACATGGCATTTCTACTGTCAGTTGTTTTAGGCATCGCCGTATTTCTTCCCACACTGGCTGTACATATTGACAAGCCCAACAGCAGCGAGTAAGAGCACCAGGCTCTCAGCCTCTCCAGCAGTTGCTGTTCTCTGTTTATTTTTTAAATTGAGCTCTCCTTGTATGTAAGGTGATATCTCACCATTGTTTTGATTTGCATCTCCCCGATGTCTAGTGATTGTGAGCATTTTCTCATGTGTTTTTTAGCCATTTGAATGTTATCCTTTGTGAATTATCTACTTATGTGCTTTGCCCACCTTTTAATTGGATTTTTTTTCTTATGGAGGTGTTGCAGAATTCTATAGATTTTAGTGATTAGCCCTTGTCTTGGTAGGTCATCGCTAAAACCCTTTTCCCAATCCATGAGCTCTAGCTTTACTCTTTTGGTGAATATACGTGTCTTATCCTTAATAGGTCCCAGCCATCTGTTTCGCCTCCACTGTGTGTGCTTCTTTTATTATATCAAGCGGTTCATGTAGGCCCTGAAACAGGGCCCTTCAGTTTGTCCTGATTTTCTCATTGATAAATAAGTCTGAGAGCTCTGGGGTTTACATTTAGGTCTCTAATCCATCTTGAGTTCATGTTTGTGCATGGGGTGAGGTGTGGGTCCCGTTTCATTTCTGCACATGGAGATCCAATATTTCCAGCACCATTTTTGAAGAGGGTGTCCCTTTCCTATATGACGTTTTTTGGTCATTTGTTGAGAATCAGTTGTCTGTAGGTGGGTGCTTTCAGGTCTCGGTTTTCTATCCGGTGTAGTGAGACTCTCGTCAGCAAGTATGGACATAGAAACCTGCATTTGCAACAAGCAGTAGTCATACACGTCACAGCCTAAACAATAACAATGTATACATAACTTTGCTTTTCATGTCTCACTATGACCAGTAACCATTACCTGGAGCTTCAAGTCTTGGGAAAGCCCCAGAAATGGCTGAAAAAGATGTGCTTGTGACTTGGTTGACAATTTAGCGTAGTGTCTTTAAAAAAACCTAAACTTGTGTGTTTCATGTAGCAACGATGAGACATAAAACTTTCCTCTAATTCCTAAATGTTTCCTCGCCCCCTCGCCCCCCCCGCCACTATTATGATCCCAATTCTACCTTACAAATCTGGCTAGACCAGAGGATATACACTGGTACAGATAGGAACTGGAAACACAGGGAATCCAGGGCAGATGATCCCTTCAGCACCAGTGGTGTGAGTGACGATACCGGGAGGGTGGAGGGAGGATGGGTTGGAAAGGGGAAACCGATTGCAAGGATCTACATGTGACTTTCTCCCTGGGGGATGGACAACAGAGAAGTGGGTGAAGGGAGACGTCAGACAGGGCAAGATATGACAAAATAATAATAATTTATAAATTATCAGGGGTTCATGAGGGAGGAGCAGTGGGGATGGAGAGTAAAAATAAGGAACTGATGCCAGGGACTTACGTGGAGAGCAAATGCCTTGAGAATGATGAGAGCAATGAATGTACAAATGTGCTTTACACAATTGATGTATGTATGTATTCTGATAAGAGCTATATGAGCCCCTAATAAAATGATTAAAAAGAAACCACCTAAAACTCAGAATTCACTACTGTGGAGTCCATTCCACCTTATAGCGACTCTATCGAACAGTCCAACTGGCCCGATAGATTTCTGAGACTGTAAATCTGTATGGGAGTGGAAAGCCTCATCTTTCTCCCTCAGAGAGGCTGGTGGTTTCAAACTGCTGACTTTGCGGTGAGCAGCCCATCGGGGACCCTATTAGACCACTGAGGCAATTCAAATCATCATTTTTAGGGATAGGCTTGGAGATTGCTCTTTCCACTGTTGGACTAGACTGAAGAGTTTTGTTTGCTTCCTGGTCCTCCCGTCATTCACTTCTCTTTCTGGACACACCTGCCCCATTTCCTCCAGGGAGTTGCCTTTCCAAGATCAGGTGTCTTCTTAGGGGAGTCATCACCTGCCAACGGTTGGGCGCAGGACCCAGCTGCGTACCTGCATCCGAGCCAGTCAGCGCCTTGGTCGGAGGACTTTGATTCCAGGGGGAGTGGAGTTGGAAGCAGAGACACACGGCTAGTGCTGACACATGCAAGAGGCAGATGACAATCGGTTCCTGCTCCCTGTATCCCTTTGCCTGCCCTTTCTGACTTTTATGTCCACCGGTCTCAGCCTCTGATCCCACCTTCTCATAAATTCCTTTTTGGCTAGGTTGCCAATGTTGTTGGCTCATTGGCGAATTCTAGTTCTGCCTGAAGTCCCTTATTCTTCCTTCTAGAGCTCCGGTCTCCTGGACCCACCTTGGTCCCCAGCACTGAACCTCTAACTCAGAAAGATTGAGGCCAATGGCTCACGTTCCTGTGGCTCAGCCTTTGCTCACCTGGAGGGCAGGTAGGAGGCATTTGATATCAAGATTCCCAGCAAGTTCTCGCTACTTTGCACCAGCTCTGTTATCATCGTGGCCTCTGGGTCCCACATGGAAACAGAAATATGTAACGTGCGCACCCACTGAAATCCAGACACTGTCATCTGGATTTATCCACTGTTAAGATCTAGTCCTGGTGGAGTCGTGGTTACACGTTGCCCTGCTACCATCAAGGCCAGTAATTCCAAACCATCAGCTCCTCCACTCGGGAGAGACGAAGCTTTCTCTGCTCTCCTCATGAGTTTCTGTCTGGGACACGCACAGGGTTAGTTCTACCCTATCCTCTGGGGTCACCGGGAGTCGGCACCCACTCAACGATACTGAGTCTGAGCTTTGAGTTGAAGATCTAACCAAGAGCCAGTACTGAGGAAATGAGATCCAGGGCTGGTATGCCAGCAGACAAGCAAGGAAACAGACACAAGCAAACAAAGTCAGAAGACACTGAACGGAAGCCCAGTTTCCTCATTGCTACTGAACAACCTGACAGCAAGGTCCTGATCTGTCCGGATCCCAGTGTTCTTCTTCTTCCCAGCTGGGGCGTGCTCCTCGGTCCTGTCCTACACCGCAGAGGATACTGGGGGTGGGCAGATTGTGACCAGTCCAGCAGGAGGATGGGATTAGTCATTGCTGTGGTTTTTGTATGGGGAAGACACAAAACAGCTCTGCGAGGGACCAAGATTCCTGGCACCATTAGCCCTTTGCTGCCCTGGTCCTTGGGCTGTGGTGCACGCACCGGGGGGGGGGGGGGTGGAGGAGGAAGAGGAGGAGACAGGAAGAAAGGGCCAAAGGGCAGGCTTCCTTAGTGAGAGAGAGGAGCTGGGCCTGAATCACACTAGATGCCCGTGAGGAGCCTGCAGAGACCGAGGCTCGGTGCATTTCGGTTGGACGCCCTCCAGACGCTTTCTTTGCGTGTGGTGTGGTCCATTACGCAGGAGTCACAGAAACGTTGTGAGTGGGCCCTGAAGGCCTCAAAGGGGAGCACCCATAGTACTGGTGCTGCAGGCACCTAGAAAGCCCCCCTCTGTCCTGAATTTAGTTTGCGGGCCCATATCAAGTCGTGCCTGCCCTGACTGTCCAGGGAGCAGCATCTCTCTCCTCTGGGAGCGTCTGGTGGCAGAGTATCCTTCAGAGGTCTGGCATAGAGGACACAGCCAGGCCCCCCGGCCAGGGGCAGGGACAAGGTGGTTTTGAGGAGCAGTTTGGCTGGGGACAGGGGGAGAAGGACTGATGGGTCCGAAAGGCCAGCGGTGGCCTTGGGATGAAGTGCCCTGACCCCAGTTATGAGGTGAAGGGTGGTAACCAAGCTGAAGAGGAAGGAAGGCTTCATTCGGCTGTGAAAAGGGGGGCTGGCACACGGGCCCTGGTACCTGAGGAAAGTTCTGGCTGGCTGGGGAACCTGGAAGTGAATCTGGAGAAGTGGGCTGGGGAGTTTCAGTGACCCCGGTTCCTCCCATGGCAAGGAACAGCCCTGGCACTCACCTCCCCATCTCTGAGTCCTAGACATGAGGAATTTCATGCATGGTTCCTAGACATGAGGAATTTAGCCCTCCTTTTTTTTAATAGTCTTATTGGCATATACTTGACCTATCATACAATTTAATAGTTCAATCATAGTAAGATTTAGGAGTTCAATATAATAATTCAATCATTTTAAGATTTGTGCAATCGTCACCCCAATCAATTTAAGAGTATTTTCCTCTCGTATTGACGGTTGTTAGCTACCCATTCCTCCCCACCCCCTCCACCCCCGCCTCCCTCCCACGTCCCTGTCCAGTCACCGTCTCTACAGATTCTGGGGTTGAGACACTCAACATCACACAAAATACAAACAAGGAGCAAACAAACAGAAACTAGCAGCACTCACTACTAGACAAACCTCAGTTTAAAAAAAGCAGGAAATATTAAAAGCAGAACCAACATAGAATGGGTCAAAAGGGAGATGAAATACTAAAAGATTACATTTTTACCACCAACTGTCGTATTGTGGTGGCTTGTATGTTGCTGTGATGCAGGAAGCTGTGACACTGATCGATGTTCCCTTGGAGGGCGTTATATGCACATCATTGTGATTGGTTCTCCGTCCCCTTTCCTACCTAAACCTTACCTGGTATCGCTACTTCCTTTCTCTCTCTTTAAAAAAGTCATTTTATTGGGGGCTCATACAGCTTTATCACAATCCATCCATCCATTGTGTCAAGCACATTCTTACATTTTTTCCAATTATAACTTTCAAAACATTTTCTTTCTACTTGAGCCCTTGGCATCAGTTCTTTCACCTCTTTCCCCACCCTCCCTCATGAACCCTTGATAATTTATAAATTATTATTTTTTCATGTCTTACACTGATCCATGTCTCGCTTGACCCACTTTTCTGTTGTCCTTCCCCCTGGGAGGGGATTATATGTAGATCATTGTGATGACTTTCCCCTTTCATCCCCCACATCCCTGTTATTGCTACTCTCATTAAAATGAGGGGTTTATCTGTCCTGGATTCCCTATATTTCCAGCTCTCATCTGTCCCTGTGTACATGCTCTGGTCTAGTTGGATTTGTAAGGTAGAATTTGGGTCATGATAGCGGGTAGGAGGAAGTATTAAAGAACTAGAGGGAAGTTGTACGTTTCAACAGTGCTATACTGCTTCCGGACTGGGGCCTCTTCCTTGCAACCCTTCTGTAAGGGATGTACAATTGTCTACAGTTGGACTTTGGGTCTGCACTCCCCCTCATTCACATTGATAAGATATTTTGTTCTGGGTCTTTGATGCCTGCTACCTGATCCTATTGACACCTCCTGATCGCACAGGGTGGTGTGCTTCTTCCATGTGGGCTTTGTTGCTTCTTAGCTAGATGGCTACTTGTTTGTCTTCAAGTCTTTAAGACCCCATATGCTCTATCTTTTGATAGCTGGGCACCATCAGCTTTCTTCACTACATTTCCTATGCACCACTTTGTCTTCAGTGATTGTGTCGGGAAGGTGAGCATCACAGAATGTCAGTTTAATAGAATAACGTGTTCTTGCGTTGAGGGAGTACTTGAGTAGAGACCCAATGTCCATCTGCTATCTTGATACTTAACATATAATTATATGTAAATATATCGATTTCCCCATCATCATATATAACTATATTTATATACTTACATGCCTGTATTTAGACCTCTACAAATGCCCTTGGCCTCCTAGTTCTTTCCTCTATTTCCTTTTACTTTCCTATTGTCCCACTATCATGTTCAGCCTTCATTTGGGTTTCAGTAATTCCTCGAAGTTACATTGCCCTTGATCAAACCCTACCAGGCAACCTACACTCTCCTCGCCATTGATTTTAGGTCGCTTGTTGTTCCCTTGTCCCTGTGTTTGCTAACACCCACTTCCTCCCCCCAACTCCCCTTCTCTGTGTCCTCCTGGAACCTTCGATCCCATTGTTTTCTCCTCCGGATTGTTTATCCCACCTACCTTATCTAGATAGAAATGCAGAGACAATAATAAGCACAACAATAAGGCAGATTAAAACAAAACAACAAAAGAAAACAAAAACAACCCCCCCCCCAAACAATAAAAAACTATGGACAAAAAGGGAGAAAAGCCTATAAATAGTTTCAGGTCTTTTGTTGACCTTTAGGGGTGTTCCCTGGCCCCACAGTCTATTTTTGGTATTCCCCGGAGACTTCATTGCTTTGCTCCCCTTGCTGCTCTGTTGCACGCCCGGTGCTCACCAGACTTTTTTGTAGCACCTGTCTCTTCAGTGATCTCTTCATGAGGGTGATCGTCGAGAAGGCCAAGGCATAAGAACTCATTGTTCTTACATTGGTGCAAGAATTTTGGATGAGCCCCCAATTCATTCATATATGTATGCTTTATATATCTCTCTGGCTAACTTGACAGGCCTCATTATTCTTCTATGATAGAGAACATTGTAAATCCTCCTCCTGGGGCCTAGCATCATTCTATTGATCCAAATTCAAACCCAAACTCACCATCATCAAGTTGATGCCAATCTATGGGACAGGCAGACCCACCCCTGTGGGTTCTGAGACTGTGGCCATTAACAGGAGTAGAAAGCCTGGTCTTTCTCCCTGAGATGGGCTAGTGGTTCTGAATTGACCTCACACATACCCACTACACCACCAAGGTTCCTTCAAAGTGTCATTAATTTAGCCAAGTGTATATAATTTAAAATACTGTTGAGAAAAGGAAATTATATAAGCAGGAGCTGATGTCAAACTGTAATACATGAATTGTTGATTTATGTAGATGAAATGCTTAAGTGACTGGTCCCTATTTACACAAACAGTGGTGGTTGGTGATAAGGCAAAACTTTTCATCACACTCATTCACAAAGCTAGAACCATGCCTACCAGATTAATACCTGTCATAAGAAAGTGAGGAGGGCATTAGAATAGTAAGTAGATAGTCGTCCTGGGCCACCATTTATTTGGCACCCTCAAAGCAAGAGATCTGAAGCGCAGTCCAATGACCCCCAATTCTATAACGTTGGCACTCACACTAGGGTTTCAACCTCAGGCCCAAGGGCGTATGTAGGTTCCTTAAATCTGCTCCTGGTGCATTTGAAGTAAACCCAGTTCACTACGTGGTGCTTCCACATCAAGTCCTTCTGGTGTGGCCTATGAAGGACGGTGTGCGTCTCAAAAGAACAGAGTCTAAAATTCCAGCACACGGCCTGGGTCCTCAAGGGCTGGATAGAAGCCAGGTGAAAAGTGTCCAGTTAGAAGTCTAGTACCTGCTGTGCTCTCCCCTTGGGTTCCATGTAAGTATTGTTAGGTGTTTTTCCCTGATGGGAGGTAGCTCCACCCCGTTTATGGTCTCTTAGGTTTCGGTGCTTCTGTTTCACTCACAGTGCAAGGGAGTCTCATGAGAGGATTGCTTGCGTCCTCTGGGAGACTCCTGTGACTGAAAAGGACCGACACAAGGTCCCATTTAACACGAGCTCTGACCTGACCGGGCTGTGGAAATCCACAGCTTTTGCTCCAGGCAGCTCATACAGGTTTTCAAAATAAATAATGCCCCGGCACTAGAATGCCTGGGGGTGCGGTGTGTGTGCGTTTTCATCCTCACATAGACCCCCCAAGTCATTACCTCCCTGCATCCATCTCACCTGGCCTGGGATGTGGGGACGCCTGGTGGGTGGGAGGGAGAGGACAGCTGCCTCCAGGTGTGTGCATCCAGGAGGCAATGGTGCTCCTCCCCACCCCACCCCGCCTGAAGGACCCCCACTGACAACGCAGTGTTTAAACCAATAACTAATGCAGTTAAAAGGATTGGTCTGGACCTCCAGAATTTGTAATCTAACAAGATTTATTTTCATGTGAAAAATAAGAAAGCAACTAGAGACTGTCTAATGTGAGATTAAAAAAATTTCCAATGCATTTTTAGTTATGAGAATAATACAGTTGCATGGGGAGCATCATGCACTTTAGAAAAATACATGTTTTCTAATGTGTGGGCCCCGCTGCCCAGCTTCTCAGTCTCCTTGCAGAGGCACCCATCGAGAGCAGGTGTTCATGGATCAGATGTTTTTCAGTGCCACGCTTGTCCGTGATGGTATTTTATCGTTGTGAAAATAGATTCATGCTACTCACTCCACTACAACTTGTCTTCCCTGGCTCAGTTGCTGCTGGATTGGTGCAGACACCCGGTGACCCCCACTTGTAGCACTGTGCCCCATAAGGTTTTCAATGGCTGACTTTTTAGAACTAATTCACCAAGCCTTTCTTAGAAGGTGCCTCTTGACCCGCCAACCCTTTGGTTATCAGTCCAGCACAGCGACTGCTCCACCCAAGGTGTGCATTTGTTTGCTTCAACAGGCTTGGTGATTGACTTGGCGCCAGGGCAGGTTGAAGATGAAGTACAACCAGAATGCTCCTTGGGATCAAGGATGGAGGGACTTCTCACCTACTGCGGACATGTTGTCAGGAGAGGGCAGTCCCTGGAGAAGGACATCGTGTTTGGCAAAGTGGAAGGCCAGGGAAACAGAGGAAGACCTTCAAGGTGGAACGACACAGTGGTCCAGCCATGCACTCAAACAGAACTACATTGTGAGGGCGGTGCCGGTGCGCGGGGCATTTTCTTCTCTTGGACAATGGGTCCATGTGCATTGCAGTCTGACCAGGAGCCGTTTAACAACAAGGTCATGGCCATTTCTTCCTTGCAGCCTAGATCCAACTCCCTCCTCCTATTGAAGGCTCATTTTAGGATGTACTCTATGAAAACATTTCTCTGTTGAAGGCTTTGAACGTTCCCAGATTTCCCCCTGTAAATAACACTGTATTACGTATTTCATACACACATCTTTACATATTCTGTCTGGGGACATAAGAGCTGGGTAAACAGTCAGTCAAAGGAGTTCTGGGTCAAAGGGCATGCACATTTAAAATGTTGGTAGATATTGCAAAACGTTCCCTCAGAAAGATTGCATCAGTTTGCATTTCTATTGGTGGTGCCAACTCATGGGCCCTGCCTGCCTTTCTTCTCTGCTCCTGTTCTCCCTGCCCTCTTCCTTTCGCCTAAAAGAAAGGTAAAAACGACCTCTCTCGTAGGAAGGTAACAGGAAAGAGAAAAAAATATGTGCTACAGTTGCACGCTGTCCATTGATGCAGGTGGTTCTCCGGGACTGTAAGTACTGTTACTTTAACTGGAAACCACACCACTGTGTGGAGCGAACATTTGGTGTACTTCTGTGATGGAGGTCTTATGCATATTTTTTGCCTTGTCAGTCAAAATTAACAACATACACCTTATGTTTTTAAGAAAGGTGTAGCAATTTTGAGAATGATGAGGGCAACGAATGTATAAGGGTGTTTTACTCAATTGTGGTATTTGTGGATTGTGGTAAGAGTTGTATGAGCCCCAATAAAATGATTTATTTTAAAAAAAAAAAGAAAGGTGTAGCTGTAGGATGAGTCTTAGCTTCCATCCCTCCCACCCTCCCATTAGGTTACGATAGAAAAAGTAAAAGTTTTGTCTGTCTTTGGTGTTCAGGGTATAATTTTGTTTTTGATTATAATGATGCTTTCTTTACATTATGATTTCCCTGTATTTTTATTTGCCCTTTTGATGAGGTAATAATTAATTTGCATGGCTCATAATATCCAAAACTTGAGCCATGGAAAGTGTATACAGGGTCAAAATGAGTCAGAATCGACTCGGTGGCAGTGGGCTTAGCTTGGGTTTTGGAATGGAATCCTGGATCTAGCCAGTCCCCCATGGACATGAAAATCATTAAGTGAAAGATGGATGAGACATTTTATAATTTAAGAATCAGAGTGATGTGAAGCAATAGGAACTATACAACAGGTATCCAGTCTTACTTATAAAAACCAGAACCCGAATCTAATAGAAATTCTAGATCCAATGACCTAATTCCAGAAACAAGAGGATTATCACCAGAAAGCAATCGGCTCAATCAGACTGTGGAGCATCTTAAGTTACAGAAAGTGGGAAGGACTGCAATCAAGTAAAAGGGAATTAAGAAACCTGACCAAGTGCACTGTATGGGCCTTGCTTAATCTTAACCTGAATTAGGCAACTGTAAACAGAGTCTTTGAAACAATGAAGCAATTTTTTTCCAATTAAGAAAAAAAATCTCAAAAGTATGAGTCAGTGTTCTGTGAAAAGTTGATTTCTTTCACTGTCCTTCATCTCTGGCTCCTATGACCTTCCTTGTTCTTTGAAATGCAGTTTTAAACAATTATTGTTATTGTTTATTTTATTTTTGGTGTATCTGACAGTGTTCCTAAGCTTGTCAGTGGCCAGTCAGAGGTGGACAGCCCATTCCTTCTTCGTCATCTGACCGTCTGGAAGCTCTGCTGACACCTGTTCCTGTGGGTGCCCCTGCTGCTGTCCGAAATACCTGTGATGTGGCTGCCAACATTACAGCAACACGCAGCCACCACAGAAAGACAAACGGACAGACCGGCGATGCATTTGAATTATGGGGCTGGCAAAGAACATTGACCATACCGTTGGCTGCCACAACAAACCAGTCTGTCTTGGAAGAAGTACAGTCAGAGCGCTCCTTGGGGGGTGAGAATGGTCAGGCTTTGTCTCACGTCCCTTGAACTTGTTATGAGGAGAGACCAGTCCCAGGAGAAGGACATCATGCTTGGTAATGTGGAAGGGAGGGGAAAGAGGAAGGCCTTTGATGAGATGGATTGCGACAGTGGCTGCAGCAATGGGCTCAGCCATGACAACAGCGGTGAGGGCGGTGCAGGACCAGAGAGCTTGCACTCTGTGTGCCTCTGGTCACTATGAGTCAGAAACGGCTTGACAACACCTAACAGCAGCAGCAACAACCACAACAGAGTTTCTTTAGACAAATGCAAGAAAATAGGAATATAGAGTCTTAAACCCTCACCCCCTCCCCACTCTGCACGCAGAATGTAGCCCTTTGGCGCTGTACTTTTGTCTCCATTGGTAGATGGTGAATGTCCTCGTTTCTTTTTTCCATATTTGTATTTTTAAGATGGTCCATTGAGAATAGGTTCATTTCATGTAACCAACGCTCTACGACTAGGCATGTCCTCTTTATTTTACCACTGTAAATAGTGTTGGATTGAAACAGTGAAGGGGTGGACACAAGTCTAGATGTTCATCAAGCCGTGAGAGTGAACTCAATGGGACATCACCCAGCCAGTCAGAACAGGTGTGGTTTATGGGGCAGCTTGGCCAAACCGCAAACATCAGACTGAGCGGAGCAAGCCCGTCTCCCAAAAAGACAAACATTGTGCACTATTCTCTGAAAGATCTAGATGAGGCAAGTACATAGAGATCAACATTTATTAATGGTTGGGAATTGGAGAGAGAAATGGGGCCACTGATGAGAAAGCATGGAGAATTTGGCCCACGCACCTCATTGTAGTTGCCCTACATGATTCGTGTAACTAGGGTCGCGAACTTGTACTTGTGAAAAAAGGTTAAACCGTCTTACCTTGCCCATGTGGTCCTTTCAAAAGTGTACATGTCGATCTCTGGTGTGAAAACAGCTGCAAGGCCAAAGGAGTTACTTATACTCGTGTGTAAGCTGAGTTTTCCAGCACACGTTTAATGCAGTTTTTGTGGTAAAATTAGGTGCCTAAAAAAAAAATAGGTGCCTTGCCTGATATTCGGGTCGGCTTCTACTTGAGTATATATGGCATCTCCATTTTGATAGACGCTGCCCAATTGCCCTCCCACAGGAGCTGTACCAATTTACACTCTGTGAGAAAGCTCCTCTTCTTTGCAGTCTCATCAACAGAGCGTATTATCAACTTGTTTGGTTTTTGCCAACGCGATAGGTGAAAATTGCTATTTGTGGTTTTAATTTACAGTTCTAAGTCCACTGGAGAATCTTTTAAAAATGCCGTTAGGAGCTGTTTGTCTTTTTAAAAAAATTATTGGTTTATATTCTTTCTCCTCTTTTCTCTTATTGGGTTGCTTCTTCTCTTATTTGATCTTATTCTAGAAACGTTTTCTAGATGGGAGAAACGTGTCACAAGTCTGTTGGCTTTCCTAATGGTGCGTATCTTCATTGCTTTCAAACATTTGAAATGATTTCAGAGCTAGACTGAAAAGGCAGCCCAGGGCGCTCTTGTGTCATTCTCTCAATTGCCCTCGGTGTCACTTGGCACCGTTCGTAATTGTTGGACAACGATTGAAGCAGGACAATCGCTCAGATGTGGCAGTGCTAACGAATTCCTAGACTTGATTAGGTTTGCCCTAGCTTTTCCCCGAACGCCCGTTCTCCGTTTCAGGCTCTAACTCCGGATCCCATTTTGCATGTAGTTGTCTTAGCTCCTTAATTCTCTCCCATCTGTATTTCTGTATGTTAACAGGGAGTGAAATAAATAGGACACAGAAATGTATCTCTATTATGCGAGCTCATCTTTGATGATGACGTGATCTCAACTTACATAACACATCTGCAGTCACACGGCTTTGCATTCCCCCATTTGCATTACATCAATAAGCATTTCCCCCAAGTCGTCAAATATGTAAATAAGTATCAAAAAGATCATGAGGGAATAAACTTGTGCTAGTGGTTAGCTCTGATAACATTCCCTTTTCTCTGTTTTCCAAATGTTCTAGATGACTCTAGATGACTTTTATACCCTGAAATAAGTAAGTAACAGCTACTTAAAAATAAGAAGTCTTCCAGTCACTTCTAGGGCTGTGCCTTTGCGCTCTGGCTGTCCAGGGAACTTAATTGGGGCTTCTTGTCTAAGAATAAGCCTGTGTCCTTAATTAGGTCACCCTCCTGCCGACCTAGAATCTTTGCACAGAGCTTAGCTTGTGCTGCCCAGAGTGCTGAGGAGATGCCGCTCGGCTGGGCTCTGGGCGGTGCAGGCCAGCCTTGGCTTTCTGGCCCCATTTCTAGCGGGGCCTGAATTGGAGAAACATGGTTCGTGGCCTCCTGCTGGAACTTACATCTTAGAAAATAAACTTAAAAATATGTTTTCTTGTGAAGAAACTGTGAAGTTGTGAAGTAAACACTTGCATGATGTTTGGATGACGCTCATTCATTCATTCATAACCCAGCTGTCTCATTGCCTTTCTCCTTGTCTTCTTCCTGGTGCTTCCCGTGTCACATACGTTTAAGCCCCAGAGTGGCTGGTGAGTAGACTTGGGGAAGGGGAGGACTCTCGGAGGTCTAATTTGCCTGAGCCCGAAGAACTTTCTAGAGAGAACATATCTCAAGGGGAAAAGTAGCTCGACTCTACAGCGAAGTTTAAGGAGCCCAAGGGGGGTGGCCATCTCTGGCCCTCAGATTGCCTTCTGGCCCACTGTCCCCACATTAAAACCCCACATTAAAACCAGAGGTTTTGTTCCTTCTGATGGCACATACATGGCATTGGGTGGATGTGTGTGGGGTGTGAGGTGGATCTGTGGATGTGTGTGCCATGTGAGGTGGATCTGTCATGGGTGGGTCATCTGTGTGTGGTGTCGAGTGTCTGTATGTGTTGTGTGAAGTTGTGCGTGTGGTGCAGTGTGGGGTGTATGGTGTGTGGTGTAGGATGCATGTGTGTAGGGGGGTATGGGGTGTATTGTACGGCCGGAGGGGGGAGTGTCCGCAGTGGTGCCAAGTGGGGGCTGCAGTACAATTGGGCAGAATTAGTGACAATCGACGGAGGGTCAGCTGGGAGTGGCAGCCTCAGGGAGGCTGGGGACAACTGGGTCACATGGGAACAGAGCTTGTGAAGACTCGTTGTGTTGCTATTCTATTGAGTATGTTTGGACTTATAAGACACGGGAGTGTCTGAGGTTAGAGTTAGGGGAGCAGACAGCCAGGTCTTTTATCTTAGAACTTTGAACACTTGCACCCCCAGGTCTCCTTGTGAACGATGCCCACCACCATAAAAGCCAAACCGAACTGGGGGCCATCGAGCGGATGATGATGCTTGAGGACTCCTCGCATTTTAGGGCAGCGTTGCTCCTCGGCAGTGTTTGGCTGTTATCTTAGGGGATGAGCTTGCTAGACCTTCCCCGCTGTGGCATCCTCGGTGAGTGGGTTTGAAACACCAACTTTTCTGTTAGCAGGCAAGCGTGAGCTGTGTGTACAACCCCGGGGTCTCCGGGAGACTGCATCACCATTTACTTATTCGTTCTGGTGCTGCTGGGCAGCTGCTTGTTCCTAGATTGAGGTTATTATGAATGACGGCACCACTAACTATTTGTTTTACTTTTTATTATACATTGGGCAAAGGTTTACAGAGCACATTATCAATTTTACGTTCATCAACCCAACACACCGTGTTTCATCTCATTCATTGAAATCCCACCCATGCAATACTGCTGCGATATGAATTCATCTCACCGCCTCCCTCTCTGTAGTTCCTGCCTCCACTTCCCCTTCTCTCCTAACTCTCCTGAACTCTGCCTGCGTGGGCAAACATTGCCCTCTTGATCTCAGATAATTGATTATTCTAAGGTATGATGTTATTTTCTCCTTATAAATCTATCTCTTGGCTGAGATTTGAGTTAGAAGGATCGTTCATGTCTGTGCTAGGCTGGGTTGACTAGAGAAACAATTCCAGTGACATTTAAGTGTAAGAGGGAGCTTTATATCAAGAAGTAATTATTATTTAAAAAATTATTTTATTGGGGGCTCATACAACTCTTCCCCCTCCCCCCCCACAATCATCACATTTATTGGATTCAGACTTGAGGTGGGAGTAAGCTTCCAAGAAAGCTCAGAGCAGGATGCAAAAAAAGGCGCTTTTCGCGGAAGGGGTTCTCAGCAGCTGGCACTGGCGTCACTAGCGGGTCATCTTTGGCATGAGCCTCGCAGAAGGCCAGGAGCTCGGCTGCCACCTGCAACACCTTCATGCGGTCGAGGTTCACCTCCAGCTTCAACTGTTCCACCGTCTTTCGGGCTTCAGCGATCTTAGCCATGTTGTTGGACATGGCTGCGGCGAGGAAGGGGTTAAGAGCCCAGGGACTGGGAGAGGGGACTCCTGTTGATCCTCCAGCTGGGATGTTGCTCATACAACTCTTATCACCATCCATCCATCCATCCATCCATCCATCCATCCATCCATCCATCCATCCATCCATCCATCCGTGTCAAGCACATTTTTACATTTGTTGCCATAAGAAGTAATTATGTATCAAGCAAACATCCCAGCCCAGTCCAGATCAATCCCGTAAGTCTGACACTAGTCCCTGCATCCCTCTTCAGCCTCACGCAGCCACATGCAGGGGTACAGAGTGCAGGAAGGATCCAGGCTGGTGGGGGCAGGGTTGCATGGATCCAGTGGCAGTGGCCGCCTCCCAGGGCTCGAGCAGGGCTCAGGGTGGCTCATCGGCAGGAAGGAGAAGGCAGAGAGAGAGGGGCAGGTTCCCAGGACCCTCATTTTGAGAAGGTCACGCCCACAAGGAGGCACCATCAGGCTGTGACCTGATTGATAGCCTAGCCTTCACCCCTACATGTTTATATCTTTGAGTTGACACGAAATTATGTAACTACCACAGGTTCCAAAATGGAAGGGTGACTAAGGACCAAAGCCTCAGGCGGCCCACCAGTCTCCATCTGACCAATAAGCCTGGTCTCTGATGATTTTGAGTTTTGTTCAACCTTTTCTTTCCCCTCTACTCAGGACCTTCTGAAGTGATCCCATTCAGAATAACCGACAGTGGTAGTCAGGCCCCATCTAGGCCTCTGGTCTCGGAAACTTGGAGGCTGACATTCACATGGGTCATGAGTTCATTGGACAAATGGTTTGCACACGTCTTGGATTGTCATTGCTCTTCTCTCCTCTGCATGGAGAGAGACCAATAGTCACACCTTAGACGGCTGCTCACAAGCTTTTAAAAAAAATCATTTGATTAAGTATTCATACAACTCTTATCACAATCCATACATACATTAAATGTGTAAAGCACATTTGTACATTTGTTGCCCTCATCATTCTTGAAGCATTTGCTCTCCACTTAAGCCCCTGGCATCAGCTCCTCATTTTTCCCCCTTCCTCCCCGCTCTCCCATAAACCTTGATAATTTAGAAACTATTATTTTTGTCGTATCTTACACTGTCCGACATCTCCCTTCATCCACTTTTCTGTTGTCTGTCCCCCAGGGAGGAGGTTATATGTAGCTCTTTGTAATCGGTTCCCCCTTTCTACCCCACACTCTCGCCACCCTCCCGGTATCGCCTCTCTCACCACTGGTCCTGAAGGGATCATTCCCCCCGGATTCCTTGTGTTTCCACTTCCTATCTGTACAGTGTACATCCTCTGCTCTAGCTGGATTTGTAAGGTATATTTGGGATCGTGATAGCATTTAGAAACTAGAGGAAAGTTGTATGTTTCATTGTTGCTACACTGCACCCTTACTGGCTTGTCTTCTCCCCGAGACCCTTCTGTAAGGGGATGTCCAATTGCCTACAGATGGGCTTTAGGTGTCTACTCTACACTCCCCATCATTCACAATGATATGCTTTTTTTGGTACTGATGATGCCTGATACCTGATCCCTTAGACACCTCGTGATTACACAGACTGATGTACTTCTTCCATGTAGGCTTTGTTGCTTCTGAGCTAGATGGCCGCTTGTTTACCTTCAAGCCTTTAAGACCCCAGACACTATATCTTTTGATAGCCGGGCACCATCAGCATTCTTTGCCACATTTACTTATGTACCCATTTGTCTTCAGCGATGATACAGGGAGGTGAGCACACAATGATATGATTTTTTGTTCTTTGATGTCTGATAACTGATCCCTTCAGCACCTCGTGATCACACAGGCTGTTGTGCGTCTTCCATGTGGGCTTTGTTGCTTCTGAGCTAGATGGCCGCTTGTTTACCTTCTAGCCTTTAAGATCCCAGACGCTTTATCTTTTGATAGCTGGGCACCATCAGCTTTCTTTACCACATTTGCTTATGCACCTGCATTGTCTTCAGTGGTTGTGTCGGGAAGGGCTCACGAGCTTTTAAGATGCTGGCGGGCAGCTACTAACCAAACCAGGATATAAAATGTTGTCTTTGTGGACTATGTGTGCCAGTGGAGCTTGGTGTCCCCCAAGGTTATGGTTCTGAGCCCGCAGGCCCAGTCACACATTCCCTTAAAGTGTTTAGTTATGCCTAAGTTTTCATAGTTCTGTCTCCTGTATGTACCAATGGACTCATGGAGATATTTGCAGCAAAAGTAAATAAATGCTCTTGTATTAAGATTCTCTGTCAAACCTATATGTAGTTCTAGAAATCTCTTTATACATGCCTTTCAGTGAACATACACCATTCTTCTTAACCTTAATTCCTTCTTCCACTCTTGTTCTTTCCCCAATCCCAGGGGAATCATTCATTCAGACTCCTGGCCCTACAGGCCCACCACATTTTCCTGCTCATCAGTCTGGTTGCCATCAATCTCTTTTCAGTCTTGTCAAGACTCTTTACAAAGAGGGACTTTTCTGGGGCTACTCCTATTTACCCACCTCCTGCTCCTGCCCCGCTCTCGTCTATCCAGCCAAGGAGGAATTGGCCAAGGCCTTCTATGACCTATGTGTTAGCAAACTTGGGAGACATCGGACCATCTCCTACTTGGCCTTTTTGCAGCACTTGTCCCCAGTTTCCACTCTCCTCCTTAGCTGCTGGGATATCCCCTTTCTACTTCTCTCCTACTCCCTCTCCAGCCTCCTCGCCTGGATCTCTCCCCTATCTCTACCCAACCTCCCCTTTCCCCGGGGCTCTGGCCTCAGCTCTCTTCTGCTCCGTTATATCCCAAAGGGCCCTTCTGCTGATCTTTACCTGCCGTACACATAGTGCAACATCCCTCATCCTCTATAATTAGCTGCAAGAATCAAGAGCATTTCCTGAATTCATTTGATGTAAAACTTCGAGCTGGCCTGACGTGAGATTATTCACTGTCTTCAGGTACCTATTTTGTGTGCATGGATATTCAGATGCTGCCTGCAGAAATGTCTGTGCGTTTTATTATGGGCCACTGCCCCAGATTTCCCCTAAGGGTGTTGGTTGTTCACACATCCCACAATAGATTGTGTCTTTCCCTTCTGAAACTCAGAAAAAAGAAATGGAATTCTGAAACACAGCTAGCTCTAGGGTCTGGGACTGGGGATCTGAACTCCCTATGTTCCTCCAGCCAGGCCTCTCTCCTAAGGTCATGAGCGGTTCTACTCTTGCCTTTAATGAGACTAAGCAGAGACACCGGGCATATGTACACAGACACCATCTAGCTATATGACAGAGTGGTACAGTGGGCTATGCTTTGAGCTGCGAATCACAAGAGCAGCCTTGAAAGGCACCAGCCGCTCTGTGGGGAAAGAAGAGGCTGTCTGATCACATAAGGATTTAACGTCTCAGAAACCCAAAGGGAGACTGAGAGTCAGCGTTGACTTGTTGACAGTGAATGCCTCATCTGGCGAGGTCTGTATGTGTGGCCGCTGTTGATGTGTTTGATAAAAGGTGTTTGCTCATGCAAAATGCTACCATGCATTCGCCACCTTCCTTTCTAACACCAAGGTCATAGTTTCCAACTACGGATGCTCTTTGTTTCCAATTTTAGCATCACGATTGCATGTTTGATCCATTTCAGCTGAGGAAGCTGGTAGAATTCTTTAACCTTTTCATGACTGATTTTAGTGGTTGGTGTGTACATTTGAGTAATAGTTGTTTTCCTTGGTCTTCCTTGTAGCCATAAAGATGTCAACCTATCTCTGCATTGCACTTCAAGATAAATAGTGAAATGTTCTTTTCCTGGCCTAGTAAAGTTTGTATGATCGCCTGATTTAAAAATGGCTCATACCAGTTCACTTCAGCCTACTTTACCTAGGCTACTGAGCCTTATGCTTTCCATTTCATTTTCGACTACTGACAGCCTTCCTAGATTCACGCTGTGCTTGTTAGGTGCTGCAGAGTCAGTTCTGACTCACAGAGACCCTCAGTGCAATGGAAGGAAACACTGCCTGGCCCTCTGCCATCCTCATAATAGTTCTGATGTGTGGGCCGATTTTTGAAGTCACAGTGCCAATCAATCTTGTTGCCGGTCCTCTTATTTTTCACTGCCCTTCTACTTTACCAAGCATAACTTCCTTCTCCAAGCCTGGTCTCTCCTGACAGCATATCCAAAATATTTGAGATGGAAGTCGTTGCCACGCTTGCTTCGAAGGGACATTCTGGCTGCACTTCTTCCAAGACAGACTTGTTTGTTCTTTTGGAAGTCCGTGGGACTTTCCATATTCTTTCCTAGGATCAGAATTCAAAAGGCATCGATTCTTCTTTGGGCTTCTTTATTCAATGTCCAACTTTCACATGCATGTGAGGCAATCGAAAATACTATGGTTTGCATCAGCTGCACCTTAGTCCTTGCTTTTCAACACTTTTAAAGAGGTTTTGTGTAACATATTTACCCAATGCAGGGTTTAGTTTAATCTCTTGACTGCTGCTTCCATAAGCATTGATTGTGGAGCCAAGCAAGATAAAACCCTTGACAACTTCAACCTTTTCCCTGTTCACCAGGATGTTTGTTGCCTATTGGTCTAGCTCTGAGGAATTTTGTCTTCTTTGCATTGAACTGCAATCGATTCTGAAGGCTGCAATCCTTGATCTTTGTCGGCGAGTGCTTCAAGTCCTCTTCACTTTCAACAAGGTGGTGTTGTCTGCACAGCACAGGTTGCTAATCAGCTACCCTCCAATCCTGATACCACATTCTTCATATAATCCAGCTTCTCTGATTATTTGCTCAGCGTATAGAGTGAATAAGTAAGGCGAGAGGATAGACGCATACTTTGTACATGTCATAGTCCAATTATGAATGGGTGTTTGCTACTAGTTATTCTAATTTTGCATCATGCCCAACCAGCAAGGGAAGGCTCCAAAAGAATAGTTCTAGTCATGCAATGGAGGTCAACTCTCCTTTGAAGAGGTAGCTCTTGCCCAGTTGTATTTTGAGAACCTTCTCATCCTCTGGAACTATGTTTGACAATGTCTCATTGCTATTCAGAAAATTTTCAGTGGCGCCCCACTCAACGCTGGCCCCAATGCAAGAACAATTAGTTCTGATAACTTGGTCCTGCTCTGTACTCACCTGGACAAAATGATGACTGAAGATAAGGGAGCTACAGAAAAATGTGGTGAAGCCAGCAGATGGTGCCCTTCTACACATCAGAAAAATGTCTGGTGTCTTAAAGGCTTGTAGTCCATCTCAGTGAGGAGTCAACCAAGTCCACATGGAAGAAGAACAGCTTGTGTGATCCAAAGATGACAATAACAAAATTCAAACATGACGAAGGGAAAAACATCAGAGCCTCAATTGTGCACAGCTCATTTCTACAAGGCTGTGGAGGACCGTGGGAGCCCCCAAACTGATCTGCGGAACATCTAATCCGACTAAGCCCCCGGCAGATCCCCTGTCGCCACAGGCAAGGGTCTCAACCAGCTTTCTTATCAGATAGAGATCATTGTAATCATGATTATGCTAGATTGAACTTGATACGTGGCCAGTTGACCTCCCTCTTGACCCAACCTGACATTGTTCTAGGTGTAAGTATTTCTTGCTTGTTCCAAGACAAAAATTTCTGCCCTGGACTTTTAACATCTTAATGGCATTCTTTCCTTTCTTGCCCATTATTTGTATTTTTATCTTTATTATTATTATTTTATCCTTAATACTTGATTTTGTTTCTGTTTCTTATTGTTTCTGTTGGGTTCATGAGTCTGTGAAGCACAGGAGTAGATGCATAGAGATGATAACTGAGGCAAGGGTTTATAGGGGAGGGGGGATGGGGGTGAGAGATAGGGAGGGGAGGGGCTGGGGAGCAAACAAAGTATGCAGGAGGGAGCACTAGGACGATGGTGACCACACAACTCATTTTAAAAGTGACTTAACCATGGGAACAAACCTTCTACAATTGATTGGAGTAATGCTTTTTCAATTTTTCTTGATATGCTTGAACTATTGAATTGTATGATTTGTGGCTTATGTACCAATCCAACTGTGACAAAAAAAGGAGATGGTTTTCAGTGGCTCTTCCCTCAGAAGTGGATCGACTATTCCTTCTGTGTTTAGTCTGGATGCTCTGCTGAAACCGGTTCACCACGGTTGATCCTGCTCATATTGGAAACACTGATGACATGACTTCCAGCATCACAACAACACACAAGCCACCACAGTCTGGCTAACAAACAAGTGGAGATTGATATACAATTCTTTCATGTAATGCACACATCCCAATTTCATTTGTTGGCCTTCATAGCTGTTTCCAGAACTGGATTTAGTATAAGCTGCGCTATTGCACTCAGTTGTCATGTCTTTTTGCCTGGGCCACTTCCTCATTCTTTCTCTGTCTTCAATGAAGTTGAAAGTCATGGAACTTTCACAAGGGACTGTGGGAAGAGGTGGGTTTACCTGGTGGTTTAAAGTGTAGGCATGGGCGCCGGGCTGCCTGGGTTCAAGCCCTTACAGCAATCATTGACAAGAGACTTGACTCTTCTGTGTCCCCCGTTTCACCCTCTATGAAATCAGAACAACAGTAGGCCTACCTCACAGGGCTGTTACGTAGCTTGACTATACACACAGAAGCTTCTACTGGAGTTTGGTTCAGTGTAAAACTGAAGAGAGATCCGGGTCTGGATGAGCCGTCTGTGGGGTGGTCTTCAGGCACTGTCTTGCAGTTTACATTCACTGGCCTCGAGGACTCTGCTTTTTCCCTTGCAAATTGAATCTATTTGGTTGTGGAGGACCCACATGGCAAAACGTATACCAATGCATGGTTTCTACACATCAAAGGCAATGACGTGGTTTTCCTTTGTGAGTTGTGAAGACATTCTAATTTTCCACTTCTTAATGGATTCTCCTCCATTAACATAAGCTCACGGGCTCCTGAGCTTTCTCTCAAAGACGTCTAAGCTTTGGACCTGCAGTTGTCACGTTGATCCTACACAGTTCTTACAAGATCCCAATGCCCAAGACAGACATTCTTGATTAGCTCAACTAAATGCTTGCTTGGTCTTAAGACTTTAGGGAGTGTCCTCAGTTTAAAGGCCATCTCAGGGCAATAGTTTCATCTACCCTCCAGGGCTCTAGACACTTAGCAGTCTATGCGTATTTGACATTTTGTTCTGCATCCCCCACCCCCTTTGATCTTCTTCTTTTTATTGTGAATCAGGTGGGGGTTCACATTTCAGATCATCATGTTTATATTCAACACGTTAAACGACATATCAAACCTCTGGTGGTCGTGGCTCCATTCGGTCCTCCTGGCTCATCACAGGTGTTCTTGGAGGTCATCTGCCCGCAGTGCACAGCCTTTAACGATCACTTGCAAGCTTTTCAGACCCCTGACATGATGAGAAACTAGGAAGCAGAACTGAAGCACTCAGGACGTTAGTTAATCAGAATATCCCCTGAAACGATACCCCTACACTTGCAAAACAAGGAACAGACTCCCATGTATTGAATTGGATAAGCAGCGAGTGCTCTGCTTTCTGATACTGGCTTTTGAAACATACTTTTATCTTATTCTGACATCCTCGGCCTTCCATATAGCTTTTAGCAGGCTTCTAGCAAGCACTTCTTTAAATGGCTTTGGCCTGGAAAGTTGATAACCATGTGTGTTGGAGTTGTGTGTAAAAGCAAGAGTCCCAATTTCCTTGTGAATTTATCAAAGGCGCCTCTTTCATTTTTAAAGCACACAGTATTTTTTTAACAGCTTCATTCTGGGTTCTCTGCTACATTTCAGTCCACCGATCTCCCTGAATCCATAAACCCTGGACGTGGAAGCAGCATAGAGTAGAACTGTAGAATTGTTTTCCTAAAAAAAAAGAAAAAAAATTGTTTTCCTAAAATTGTTACTGCTTTCTGGCTTAAAGAGGGAGGGGATGCCTGGCTGGCTGATGGGGCCTCAGGGTGGGGTTATTTGGGACACTTCTGTCCGAAGTTTTGTGAGGTGAGGAACGGCTGGTCCCCACTGATAGTGGGTAGGTGGCTGGGGAGAGACCATTCATCGTCTCTTGCCTCACTGCTAGTGGAGATGGACAGTATGGTCGGGGGAGAGCCGTGGGAGCCCAAGGGCCTGGTCGCCTCCCAAGGCCTAGAGCAGGATTGGCACCAGAGGTGAGATGGATACTTGGGGGGGGGGGGCGAGGTTCTTGAGCCTGTAAACACCCCATCTCCTGCATGCACCAGCCGACACAGCAGCACTGTGAGTGACTCCCTAAATATGTGGTGGCAACCACTTTAGAGACAAACACCTGCACGCACAAAGGGACACCCTTGTATAGGTCGGTGGTGACCGCTCAGCTGGAATCTCTGCTGAAATGCATGGGCACAGAGGCTCTTCCTGCCTCCCACAAAGACCTCTTCTCCTGACCCACTTGCCGACCCAGAGACATGTGCTTCCCAAATAGGCACATGCCTCATCCCGAACTTGGACAGAGTGAGTCCACCTTAGAAGGTGGCAACCTCTTACACGGACACTTGGAGGTTTGCTCACCACACACTCCCACAGGATGAGACAGCGAGTATCTGGTTCAAGGCCACTCTTCACACATGCTCACTCACATGCGCATACACACATGTTCTCATGTACATAGTCACATTCATAAATGTTGACTCACAAACCTGATGTTCACATGCTCACCCATATGAACCCATGGTGCACACATGCTCATGCATGCTCACATGCACTCACTCAGGCACACACGGACACCCCCCCCCCCCCAGGAAAACGCTTCCACACAAGCACTCAGACACACTTAGGCAGACAAGGCCTTGGCTCAGCCTGACCTGCCTGCAGATGCTGAAGAGACAGGCAGAGGGTTAATCTACCTGCTTTGGGGGCTCCCCAAGCCCCTATCCTTCTCAGAAGGAGTCTGGGTGACTGGTGAGTACTAAGGTGGGCTGCTAACTGTTGTTGATGTTTAAGTTCCAACTGCTAAGTCAGTCCTTGGATCCCATGGCCCTCTCCGAGGGAGAAAGACGAGACTCAGCCCTGCAAAGACTTACAGCCTTGAGAACCCACAGGGGCTGTGCTGCTCCGTCCTATAGGGTCGCTGTGAGTCGGAACGGGCTCAGTGGAAGTGGGTCAGCCTGGGTCCTCCTTGGGTCTTGGATTTCACAGTGGGGGGTGGGGCAGGTTGGCATCATCCCAACATCACCCTTCCTCTCAGGATTTTTGCAAATCACAGCTTGGCGCTGGGGAACATCCGGTGTTTTGGCTTTGACATGGACTACACCCTGGCAGGTAGGCAGGCTCTAGAAGAGCCAAGGGGACAGGAGTGGGCAGCCAGGCCCTAGCTGGCCTTCCATCTCCTGCGCTTCCCCTTAGCCTACAAGTCCCCAGCCTACGAAGCGCTGGCCTTCGAGTTGCTGCTGGAGCAGTTGGTGTGCATCGGGTACCCGCACGAGATCCTGTGCTACACCTACGACCCCACCTTCCCCACCAGGTGCCCGCTGGCTGGCTGGCTGGCGTTGGGAGTGGGGGAGCTTCCGCTGGCCCTGCGGGCTTCCTCTACAGCCTCTGTGCTCTGTCCCCAGGGGGCTGGTATTTGATGCCCTCTATGGGAACCTGCTGAAGGTGGACGCCCACGGGAACGTTCTGCTGGGTACCCATGGATTCACCCTCCTCTCTGAGTAAGGTGGGGGTGGGTGGAGCGGGGAGGAGAGGTAGAGGGCAGAACCAGCCCGAGGAAAGGGGCCAGGGGGCTGGACGCCAGTGGCTGGAGGGGCTCTGGGAGGTGTTGGGAAGGTCCTCATGGGCACCCAGCCGGCGCGCGCTCGCTTCTCAGGGCCGAGATCTGGAGCATGTACCCCAGTGAGTTCATCCAGAGAGACGACCTGCGGCGCTTCCACTTCCTCAACACGCTCTTCAACCTGCCCGGTGAGGGACGTGGGCTGGGCAGGGGTCCTGGGAGTGTGCAGGCCCACCGCTGACGCTTCTCTCTGCTCAGAAACCTACCTGTACGCCTGCCTGGTGGACTTCTTCTCCAGCTGCTCGCGCTACACCAAGTGCGTCCCGTCCAGTGCTTGCCCGCCCTGCCAGCACGTGGCACCCGCCGTGGGGGCAACACCGGGGCGGGCTCCCCCTGAGGGGTCTGAGGGGCTCCCCGGGGGCAGGGGACTGTCTGACCGGAAACCAGAGCTGCCCTAGGGGTGACAGCCCCCCACGCCACCCCGCACCCGCACACACAGTGCGGGACCCTTCCTCGGGCCTGGGGACTGGAGGGTGTCAGCGCGGGTGGTCACCCTGTCGTCCTGGTGCGCCTTCTTGTGCTCTCTTTCTTGGTGGCCCAGCTGTGACACTGGCTACCAGCACGGGAACCTCTTCATGTCCTTCCGAAGCCTCTTCCAGGATGTGACCGATGCCATGAATAATGTCCACGAGTCGGTGAGTGGTTGAGGGCCGCAGACCGTGGCCGCCTGCCCGCCCTGGAGCACCCACTGCTCAGCCTGCGCGCCGCCCTCCTGGTCACCCTGCACGCGGACACACACACGTACACACACCACGCCCAACCACACACATGCACAGACCACGCACACCACATATAGCCGCACCACACACATACACACAACACCCCCATACATGCACACACCACACACAAACACACACAGCACACACACGTACACACAGGCACCACATACACACGCCACATACATACACCTGCCCACACACCCCACACACAACCACACACCACAAACACACATCACATACCACACACATACACACGCCAACACAACCACACATACCATATACACACACACCCCACACACAGCCAAACACACCACACACACATACACACAGGCACCACATACACACGCCACATACATATACCTGCCCACACACCCCACACACAACCACACGCCACAAACACACACATCACATACCACACATACACACGCCAACACAACCACACATACCATATACACACACCCCACACACAGTCACACACACATACCACACACACACTATTCATCACATACACACGCCATACATACGCACAGCTCATACACACACTGCACACAGTACACACACCACAGCACACACATGCCACACACACCTACACATAGCACAACCCCCTCCGCACACACGCTCCACCCGCCGCCTCTCTGAGCTGCAGGGCTGTCTGAAGGAGAGGACCCTGGCCGAGTTGGAGAGCTACGTGGAGAAGGATGTGAGTGCGGGCAGACCAGGGGCGCAGCTGTACCTTCCCGAGTGGCTCAGGCTGCCTGGTGGCCTGGGGCCCAGCTGCTCCCAGAGACTGTGGCCTGCTGGTCTTCTGGAAGCCGACACTGGGAGGGAGGGTCCCCTGGTAACTCTGGGAAGTCCACCCTCAGAAGCCACTCTGCTCCCTGTCCCAGGTTCGAATCCCCCTCCTGCTGGGCAAGATGAAGGAAGTGGGGAAAGTGTTTCTAGCCACCAACAGCAGTTACAACTACACTGACGTGAGCGTGTGTGGACAGCAGGGCCTCAGCTTCTGTGCCTAGGAAAGGAGGCACTGTTGGGGTGGTGAGGTGGTAGAGGTTGGGGGACCCTCCTACCCTCTCCCCTGCCTGGCATCTGGGTCTATTGCTTGGCCTCTTCAGGGCTCAGTGGAAGGAGCAACTTTCCCATCATTGTGCTCCTGGGGTCCTGAGCGTGGGGGGATGCGGGGAGAGGGGCAGAGGCAGGCAGTGGCCCCCAGCCTGACCCAGCCCCAGCCTGATGCCCTGCCCCCTGCCCTGTTTCTGCCAGGCCATTATGTCCTACCTGTTTGGTGTTGGTGAGGTGAGTGCCGGTGAGGTGGGGCCAGTACGGCAGCCCCTCAGACTGTCAGAGGGCAGGGCGGGCTGAGGGGGCAGGGGCCACCTGTCTGTTCTTGCTTCTCCCATGCTTAGCCCTCCCCTTGAGGAAGAACAAGTGTGTGAGAGGGTTTGTTGTGTGTGTGTGTGTGTGTGTGTGTGTGCGCGCGCGCGCGCGCGCGCCCTGGATGGCCTAGCGACCTGCCCAGGAGGCGTAGTGTGGCCACCCCTTCAGGGAGGAGCCTGGGGGAGGAATAGGTGCTGTGGCCTCACCAAAAGCCAGGCATCCTGTGGAGAGAGCTGTGGGGAGGGGCTGGGAGAAGGTGTCACGAGGGTGAGGGGAGGAAAGAGGACCAGGACAGCTCAGGCCAGGGAGGAGCGCAGTGTGTGATAGGCCCAGTGGCACCAGGGGTGACCAGGCATCACTGGGCATGTCGTGACTACTCCCTGTGTCCTTGGGCCTTCTGGTCGCAACTGCGCGTGCCCTGGGAGGCTGACAGCAGGCATTTCCAATGCCCAACCCATCTCCGCAAGCACCCTTCCAGCACACAGCTGGCTGGGGGTGCTGGGGGTGGGACATCCTGGTTCGTGGTCCTGAGGGGTCTCATCGACTGGGCTGCTGTAGCAGGGCATATGGGAGGGGGGGTACCCAGGACTGACAAGCTGGAATTTGGACTGGTGGCTTAGTCAGGGGGCATGGTGGGGTGACTTGGCTGAGGCGGTGTGAGCTGGTAGCCGAGTCAGAAGTTTCAGGTTGAGTACACGTGCCGTGTACACCCTCCTGCACCCTGCTCCATAGGCGGGTGCCACGGTCCGGCCCTGGAGGTCCTACTTTGACTTGATTGTGGTGGATACACAGAAGCCCCGGTTCTTTGCAGAGGGAACGGTGCTGAGACAGGTCAACACGGTAATGACTCCGGCCCCATCCATCTTGACGGCTGGGCGGCTCCTTTAACGTGACAGCACTTGGCAGCCACCTGCTCTGCTTGCCTGTCACCCTGGAGGCAGGGGACAGAAGAGGGGGTTCCTCTGGGTCCTCGGCCACCTCCTTCCTCCCTTGCCCCTGTGGCTACCCTTGCTGTACCCAGGCCCCCCCCCCCCCCCGCCACCTCCTGCCTCACAAGGGGTAGAAGCCTAGGCTCTCCTGACTCCAGGGAACCCTTCTGCCCCTCAGGACTCAGGGAAGCTTCGAGTGGGCACCTACACCGGGCCCCACCAGCACTGTGCAGTCTACTCTGGAGGTACCAGCTTCTGCCCACACAGCACCCTCCACTAGGAAGCCCAGCCCCTCACTTTCCCAGCCAGGACGGGGGAGCAGGGAACTGGAAGCAAACATCTCTCCTTTCTGGAGGCAGGTTCATCGGACTTGGTGTGCGAGTTGCTTGGGGTGCAAGGGAAGGACATCTTATACATCGGGGACCACATCTTTGGGGACATCCTCAAATCCAAGAAGCGGCAGGGCTGGTGGACTTGCCTGGTGGTTCCTGAGCTGTCCCGGGAGCTGGGCCTCTGGGCCCAGGAGAAGGGTGAGTGGTGGAGGGGCAACATGGTCACCAGTGCAGATCTAGGCCCCACCTTCCCCTTCTCGTATCTTGTCCGGGGCTGAGTGACCATGGCAAGCCCATCCACTCTGGTTTTTGAAACCATGTCACCCCATGAGGGAGGGAAAAGCTGGAATTCAAATCCCAGACTCATGGCTGCAGAGCGCACGATGTCTCTGTGGAGCCGTGTGCATCGTGGGATACAGGTTGGGCGGCTACAGGATGGGCGGCTACCTGCTCCGTGGGACACAGGCGAGGCTTCCCACTCCTGTGGAGACTGCCAGTCTCGGACACTCACAGTCTAGGCCACAGGGTCGCTGTGAGCTGAGAGCAACTCAGTGGCAGTGAGTATGGTGTCTTTGGGGGGTGTTTCTGTGCACAGGTCTGATTTCCGAGGACCCTCCATTCTCATCTTACCACACTCACTCTCCGCCCCTCCCCTTCATCTTAAGCCTCTGCCCTCCCTCCATTAGCCCCCCCCCCCCACCACACCAGGGATGACTTGATGGTGTCCTCAGGACCAGTGCTTGCTGCAGCCTAGCAATTCAGGGTTTGAATCAGCTGGTTTGAGTCATGGCCCTGTGAGCAAGGGGAGGCCACTGGACCCCCAGAATGGCTTCCTCCTCCCTAAATGGGTGTAGATGGTCCCTTCTTCATGTGGGCACACAGAGGTCTAGGGCTGGCACAGGTGGGGCAGGCCAGTGGGGAGTCCGGCCGGCTCTCACCCCTGAATGGCTTTGTGGGTTTTTCAGAGCGGTTGGAGGAGCTGCAGAGGTTGGACATGCACCTGGCTGACCTGTACCAGTGAGAGCCTTGCGCGGGGAGGGAGAGGGATGGCGGCGGGGCCCACATCTAGGCCTGCCATCGAGGGCCTGACCAAGGTTGTCCAGAAACCACCAAGATCTGCTTCGAGGTGGGGGGGTGGGGTGGGCTGTGGGCTGTCTTAGTAAATTGGACTTGCACCTGTTACCCCTCTGGGGACTACTCACTCTCTGACCTCACCCACCATGCACGGACTCAGGGTGCCTACTGTCGCCCACACGTGTGCACACCCACCGTGTCCTGTTAGCCCGCCTGCTTCCCCACTGGAAGTCACGAAGCGTCCCCTCTGTCATGGGATCTTGGGAAGCTGTTTCTGGGTCTTGGAGGCCTGGCTCTTCTCTTTTTGGGTCATGTGACTATTTTCTTTCCAGGCACATGGACAGAAGCAATTGTGGTCTGCAAGCCATCAACTCCACCAAGAAAGACATTTGGGTAACGACCAGGGGGCAAGTGGGGAGCAGACAGGATCAAGTACCCGACCAGCCCAACCCTGCCTGCTCCTAGCCCGCCTACCCACCACCCCCTCTCCTTAACTGATTTTGCACAACCTGGCTGAATTCTGTCTGTCCTTGTCAACCAGTGCCCCCTGCTGACCCTAGTTACACATAACAGCACTGTACTCGTGTGGAAGTTCTGGTGGCATAGAGGGTTATGCATTGGGCTGCCAACCCCAAGGTCAGCAGTTCTATTTCACCAGACACTCAGAAGAAGAACGATGAGGCTCTCTTCTCTTGGAAGTGTTGACAGCATCAGAAAGCCACAGGGACAGTTCTGCTCTGTCCCGTAGGGACGCTCCTAATTGGAATGGACTTGAAGGCAGGGAGTTTGAGTTTGAGTTGGACTTTGTGGGACGCGGCCCTTGCCCCACAGTCTCCACCAGTCAGATTCCTTGAAAATTGGCTGGCTGCCTGGCTGGGTCCTTCTGTGAGCCAGCTATGATTAGATCTAGGGCCAGCCCACTCCAAGAGGCCCAAGAAGATGGGATTTCAAGGGAATGAGTTGATGTTTAAGCCAAACCCAACCCGCTGCCATTGAGGTGATTCCAACTCATGGTGACCCTCCGGCACAGAGCAAGACTGCTCTCATGACTGCAGGCTTCCAAGTGTGAACTCTGTACAGACGCAGACTGCCACACCTCTCTCCCGTGGGACCAGCTTTGTGGCTACGAACCATGGTGCCACCAGGGTTCCAGGGCACTGTTGGCTCCTGGGAAATGAGAAGTGAGAAAAAAAAATCCCCCTGAGCATTATTGATGAGTCACTAAAGCCGGGAGATTCCCACAGGCAGGGCTCCAGGGGCTTCAGGCAGCTTGGCGCTCCTAGGCCCAGGTGGGAGCCATCACACACAGGAGTTTTGCAGAGCACTTTCTGCTCCAGGAAGAGCTTCGGTCTCGGAAACCCATGGGGGGCAGTTCTACACTGTCCCCTAGTGTCGTTGTGAGTCAGAATTGACTGGACGGCAGTGAGTGAGTTTGCAGGTCATGAAGACACCTGTCGGCATCATGTGTTAGGAGCTGGCTGCTTATCACAAGGCCAGCGGTTCAAACAGTCCCTTGGAGGGAGGAAAATGAGGCTTCTCACTGCCTTCGAGTCCACTCTGATTCATGGTGACGCCATGGCACAGAGCCGAACTGTCCCTGTGGGTTTCTGAGATCTCCACTCTTTATGGGAGTAGAAAGCCTCATCACACGTCTGGAGAATGGCTGGTGGTTTCGAACTGTTGACCTTATGGTTAGCAGCTCAGTGTGTAACCCATTTTGCTGCCAGGGCTTCTAAGAAAGGGCTTGCTGCTCCTGTAAAGATTTGCAGCCCAACCAGCTCAAAGGAGCCGTTCGACTCTGCCTGATAGCGTCATTATGAATAGAGGTTGGGTTTGGGTTTGGTTGGCAGGCTACACAGCCCTTGGTCCTCCCCCAGCTCTGTGAGGTAGGCTGGGCTCCCCCTTGTCTTACAGATGAGGGCCCTGAGACTGGGGGGGTGGTGCGGGGGGGGGGGTGTGCAGAGGTAGCAAATCTGGGTCAAAGGAATAAAGATACTGACTGGTTCTCCAGGATCTTAAAGCTGGGCCTAGTGGTGGGGTGGAGCTTCCTGGGGGGAGAGGGCAGGTGGGGGTGGTGCCACAGTGTGGGCCTTTGGGGGCGTAGGACTTGTGTTCATTCTGCAGGGGCAGGCAGGTAACTGGGAGGGAGGGTGGCTGTAGTCCCTGAAGCCCTCCCAAGCCCAGCAGCACAGGTGCGCGGCCCCTGTGTTTAAAGAGGGCAGCTCGTTCCGCGCTGCAGGGCCTCAGTGTCTTCAGGTGCCAGCGACCCGTTCAGGTGCGGGCAGAGCTGGCTGTGCCCCCCGCAGGACGGGCTCGCTCTCGTGGTGGGTGCTGCGTGCCGTGGGAGGGGCGGGGGCCATCTAGGGTCAGCGTGCTCCCCACCTGTCCAGAGCGTCACCCGGGAGCTGGACCTGTGCTACAGCACCATGGGGAGCCTCTTCCGCTGCGGCTTCCGCCAGACGCTCTTCGCCAGCCAGCTGATGCGCTACGCCGACCTCTACACGGCCACCTGCCTCAACTTCCTGCATTACCCGCTGAGCTCGCTGTTTCGGGCCGCCCCAGAGCTGGTGGGTCCCCGCCAAACCTCTCTGGCCTTTCCTACCCTCAACCTTGACGTGAACGCTTCTTATCTCTCTATGGAGTCCTGGGGGAAACAGTACTGGAGGCTTCCGGGAATGTGTGGTCGAATCCAGGGACCGGATTTTATCAGAATCTAGGGGTTAAAGGCCCTGGGGACATTCGTCAGGAGCCCTGATGTCATAGTGGGTTTTAGGTTGGGTTGCTCACTTCAAGGTCGGTAGTTCGAATCCATAAGCTGCTCCCTGGGAGAAAGGCCATGCTGGCTGCTCCTGTAAAGATTTATAGCCCCAGAAACCCAAAGGCACAGGTCCTGCAGGGTCACTGCGAGCTGGAGTTGACTGGATAGCAATAAGTTTGGTTTGGGGGTTTGGTTCGAGGCCCAGCCAATGCCTCTCAGGTATAGGTGCCCCGCATGGGTGTAAAGGCTTCGGAGGGGCTTCCAGATTAAAATGGACTAGGAAGAAGGCCCGGTGATCTCGTCTGGAAATCAGTGAGTGGAACTTCTATGGACTGCAAGCCCTGACCCGTGACTGACCATGGGGCTGGCACAGGACTGGGGAACATTTAGTGCCCTGTGTAGAGGGTTACCATAAGTCAAGGCCGACTTGGTGGCAGCCAGCCACGTCACTAAGGACAAGAAGAAATGTTACCAGCTGCAAGAAGGACTCCTCCTTCTACAGTCTCACTGGACAGGAATTTGGGGTGTGTGTGTGTGTGTGTGTGTGTGTGTGTGTGTGTGTGTGTGTGTGTGTGTGTGTGAGGGTTCTCTGCATAACCGAGGAATCCCAGAGGGCTTATTCCTGGCAGATTGACACCACCACCCCCTCCATCACCTTTTGCCTTTGTCCCTGCAGATGCCGCATGAGTGCCTTGTGGAGCAGGACCTGGCCAGTCGTGGACCCAGCTCAGGCCTCCTGCCTCGCAGCCAGAAGGTGAGTTGTGGGGAGAGATGGCGCTCTCGGAGCCACTAGATGGAGCCTTGACCACACTAGGCACAGGCACCTTGGGGCTCAGACTGTGTGTGGTTCCTAAGGAGGAGAGACCAACCTGCAGGGAGACAGAACCCATTGGGCAGTTCTACTGTCTTACAGAGTTGCTGAGTCAAAGTGAGCTGGGTCCTTCTGGGTCCCGTGTCTGCAAGTGTGGCCAGCTATTTAAGTAGAAATCATCCACCCATATTTAAATCACTGTTTCTCTCTTGAGTGACATATGTAGGAGCCCTGGAGGTGCAGGGGTTGGGTACCTGCTGGGCTGCGAGCTGCGTGATTGGCAGTTGGTAACCACCAGCTGCTCCTTGGGACAAAGACTGGGTTTTTTATTCCCAGACATGGTTACGGTCTCGGAAACCCACAGGGGTCGCTGTTGAGTCAGCACTGAATAGATGGCAGTGAGGTTTTAAAATTTATTTAAAAATTTTTTTTATCATTATGTTCTATCTGGAGGGCCTAGGCAGCACGGATGGTTAAGCACTGCACGTCGAACCAAGGTTGGCATCTCTAACCCACTCAGTGATCTGCTTCCTAGAGGGCACAGCTTTGACAGTCCCGTGGGGCAGTCGTGTTTGGTAGCATGTGGCGTCCTCCACTGGATGACAGCCGATGGGGTTGAATCTTTTTATGTTAGATTCAGGGGTTTAACTCTAAGGTTCCATCCAGCATAGGAACGGGACAATGGAAATATTTGCATTGAAAATGCCAAGAACCACTGGACATGAGTCCAGACTCACCTGCTCACCTCGGGTTGGCTGGCTGACTCGGTGCCCTGCACCCTGGTGGCCAATCCATATTACAATCCGTTTAAGTTCTCCCTGGGAGTAGTTGTGAAATACACGCTCTCCCAAGCCAAGGCCACCCCTTCAGAAACACTAGTGACAGAGGCCCCTTGGCGCTGCCTGGACTCCGTTGAGCTGACACTCCAATTACAGCTTGCTCCTGTGTCCCCAAACCCTGTGTGAAGCTTTCTGTCGCCACCTCGGCTCTCCTGGGGCTGGCTTTTGAGCATATTCAGTGTAGAGGTTCCTTTCAGGTGGGTGGCCTGCCATCTTCCAGCCAGTGTTTATACAGTGCTTCCTGTATGCTTAGCAAGGCAGGAAACGGAATTCTTTCACTCTGGCTTGGGAGAAGCTCAGCATTCAGGTGTTCTCATCATGTTTAGCCAGCGGTTTGCAGCTAATCCCCCTTCCCGGTGCACTGGAGAGTTAGACAGGTGCTTATGTCGGTGTGGTTCTCAGGGATGCGCGGTTTGAACCCCTCTCCTTTCCCTCGTCCTCACCCAGCTTCGCTCTGGGGTGTCTTGGTCTGCTTTCTTCCTGGTTGGGCATCACTCTGTGAGCTGGGGAAGAGAGTTTCGATAACCAGCTTCTTCGTTTCTTGAAGGCCAAGGGCACAGAGCGAGATGAGGACCAGGAGGGCTGCATGGACGCTGACTGAACCTGGATGCGGGCCGGCACCGGGGTCGTCTTCCGCTTGAGACCCACTTCAATAAGAGGAACAGTAGGGAAGAGGGCCGGGGTGTGGGGGACCCAACCAAAGGGAAGTCTCCCGAATGAATGTACCCGATTTGGAGCCCAAGAACATTTCCTCAGGACGAAGGATTATCACCCTCATTCTCGCAGGCACCCCGTGGCCTTCGAGTCAGTTGGAAATGTGTGCATGAGCTGCACCCACTTTATCTCCCCTTTCGTTTCTAGACATTTCTTTTTAAACATAGTATTTCTGTGCTTTTAAAAATTAGATTACTGGTTTGAATGGTACTACCTCATTGGCTACAGGTGATGTGATGAGCTGTTCTCTATCAACTGTCGTTTAGTTAGCTGTTACTGTGGAACACATTAAAAGAAGAGCCTCAAAGTCTTTGCACTTGATAGAGCAATGCACTAAAACCCACAACGAATCATATTCCTGGTAAAAATGTGAATGGTTTGGCAGTTGCTTCTTATAGATTTCACTGATTTTTTAAAAAGTAGTTTTGGGGGCATATAGTCCACCCATCATACAGTTTAATCTCTCAGTTATACCAAGAAGACTCGGGCAGTCAACACAATCAACTTCAGAGCATTTTCCTCTCAAAGTCATTGTTGTTAACCCCCCTCTTCCCCCCAGCCTCCCCTGCGATGCCCCTAAGGAATTATTGATCCAGTCATTGTCTAGTGTAGCCTTACCTGTCCGGGACTGCACATGCAGAAAATCATGCACTGCAGCAACAACCAAACCAACCCAAAACAGAAACAAAAATGAAACCTGACAGCGACAAAACGAAACCGAGAAAAACCTCAATGGAATAGAAAAGCAGAAAATATTAAAAACGGAAACAACTTTAAAACGGGTCAAAAGGCAGATCCAATGATAAAGTGCTACGCTGCAATGGAACCACCTCTGCCATCATCGACTTTACGAGGCTCTCTGTCTGAGAGCAAGGCTGTTCACGTCCCTGGGATTCCACTGGAGGGCGGCTGAATCCATGTGAGGGCCCTGCAAATGGATTTTGAACTTCCACGGTCGTCCACAGCCTTCTGCAAATGGGGTGTTCATAATCTAAGTTCGGATATTGTTCCTTCCTTCAGACTTGGATTTTATTACACAGGCTCGTGTGCTTCTTCCATGTGGGTTTAGTGGACGTCTCACTGAGATGGCTGCTTGTTTGAAGACAAGCCTTTAAGACTCCAGACACTTCTTTCTGATAGCCAGGTACCACCTGGTTTCTTTTTTATTGTTTTAAAACAATTTTTCATTGGGGGCTCATAACATTCCATACATCAATTTTATCAAGCATATTTATACACATGTTGTCCTTTTCTAAACATTGATTTTCTATTTGAACCCTTGGTATCAGTTCCTCTTTTTTCCTTCCCCTCTTCCCACCCTATGACCCCTTGAGAAATTATACAGTTTTATTATGTTCATAGCTTATACCAACCACTCTCTCCCTTCATCCACATTTCTGTTGTTCGTCCCCCTGGGGTGGGGGCGTCTGGTTTCTTCACCACACTTTGCTGTGGCACTCACATTTTTTATGTTACTGATTTTCATCTACTCTGACAGGTCACTTTTTGTGTGTTAGTGTTATCTGGTAGTACAGGGAGGTTTCAGATGAATATAGGACCCTGAGTGGGTTTGCCTTTGCTTGCTAACTTGAAGGTGGTGGTTGGTTCAAAGGCAATCAGCAGTGCCCCGGAATGGCATGGGGATGTATTTTCATAAAGATGACAGCAGCATCTCTGACCACCCTCCACCCCCCATGGAACATGTCTATGCTGTAACACGTGGGGTCACCAGGCACTGGAACCAACTAGATGACAATTTATTTATTTACTTTTGGCTTCGAACAAATAGATCTACCTATTTCAAATGACCAAGCACAACCTTGAAAGACCGTGTCTGACAATCCAGCTCACTCACTTTGTCTTCTGTTTGCAACTAGCAGCTGCTGCTTGATGCTACTGCCACCAAGACTTCGTCTCAGGAACCCACAGCCCCGCGCTGCCCTGTCCTGTGAGAAAAGAGCGACACCGCACACGTTCAGAGAATTCATGGCGGTGTTGTGGGTAAACTGCAAGGTAGACAGTTTAAATCCACCTGCCACTCTGAAGGAGAAAGATGAGGCTTTTCGCTCCCATAAAGATTCCCAGCCCTTGCCTCCAAACAGGCAGCCATCTCAGTGAGATGTCAACTGAGTCCACATGGAAGAAGCACACCTTCATCAGTCACCGAAGGATTGTAAATCATATAATCCAAGGTCAAAGGAGGGATTAGTGTGAGAAACGAAAGACCGGAAAGTTTGCAGAGTTTTATGGATGCCAGTGGGGGGCCAAGATTGATTTGTGGAAACTACATACGTAGCCATCCCTCTCTCCACAATGGAGGGATGGGAGGAAAGCAGTTACTAAACAGAAGAGAATAGAGGATCAGAGGCATAAATCTGACGTGAACAGTTAAACCTTTGTCCATTGATCCCCCCTCAGATGCACGCTGGACCTGATCTGGTTTTCACCATTTTCTGTGTTTTTGTTTGCTCATATTAGGGTGTATCTCAGAGGTGCTATGTCATTGGGGGGGGGGTCACCCTCTTAAAGTTGTGTTGTTTTTTGTTTCTTGGTAATATAAAACCCAGGGTTGATGAGCCCATAGGGACAGCAAGTAGAATAAGAGTCTGGGGGTGGCGGGGGACTATACCAATGGCCTCACTCTGTCACTCTGCCCCAGTGGGATAGTGAGGGGGCTACCTGTTGCAAACTGGCCCCAGGATGGGAGCACAGCGTGTGCCAACTCCCGACTAGTGTACTTCCAGATGCCCTGCCTGCCCTCTCTGGGTTGCTCCGTCCAGGCACCTCAGCCTTTGCCTTCGCATTTCAAACGTAAGGCAATACACAGCTGCAGCGAGGTGGGGTCCTTCTGGACCAGGACGAGAGGCAGTTACAAGCCAGCTGGTTTAGAAGGAAGCACTCTTGACTGTTGACAGTCCTGGGGTCTGTCTCTGTTGCTTCGGAGCCTAAACTGATCATCATCCTGTCAGCAAAGTAACACCACTGGATGCGTAGGTCTGCCGGTGGAGCCATCCCAGCGGGAATGCTGCTTTCTTTCTGAGATGCTTCCCTAAGCTCACTTGCACCAGAAGCTCCTGGGGAGAGACCAGCTGGCAGGCCACATGGGGAGGGGCAGTGGTCAGACCACCCTAGTGGGTTGTGCGTCTGCTTGTTTAAACCCTCAAGTGTTTGTCAGATGCTCTGTTGGGCCCACTGGAGACACTTGAAGTAGAAAACTTTTGACTCTTTGGGGTTTCTTGTTCACTATGGCTTCTTCCCAGTGTGACTTTTATTCATCCTTGAATTTTTCTCATTGCACCTCCCCTCAAAGCCCTTTTTGTGTCATTGGAAAACTAAGCCAGATCATAGACCAAAGATCACCCTCTCGGGTGGTAGTGATGGATGCCAGAGGATGGGAAGCCTATTTTGTATTCTGCTCAGTGGTGTTGCAAGCCCTTGTTTTCCTGGCTTGTTGTCCTCCTGTGTCCTGTGTGTCCGTCTCCTGGGACACTTGTCTTCTCCCCTGAACCTGGGGGCTGTCTTCAGGCCTCTGGGGTTTGTGGATTTCAGTATATGGTACTATCCGGGCTCCCCCCAACCCCCTTGCCCAGGGGAAAAGGCAGGAATTTCCTCACCCATGGGAATGTGAAGTGTTATGTTAATGGCTGTTGTTACACACACATACACACACACTCACACACACACTAAAAATTATAAAAAGAACACACAAGAGTTACAGTCCCAGAAGCCCACAGGGGCCACTCTGCCCTGTTCTAGAGGGCCGCTAGGCGCCGGAATGGATGCAGTGAGTGCCTTGTGAGAAGGGGAACTGCAGAGAATGAAGCTTTGGATCGCACTCTCCTAAACTCTTAGGGCAGTGGCTGGGGAGGGTGGGATTGGGTAGACACTTCTTCTGCCCGGCTGCTAGTTTGATGCAGCCAGCGACTTTAAACAACTCGATGTTACAGCTACACTCTAGTCTGCCTACCCACTGTTAGGGGTGTCCTCCCTTCCTCCTGACGCTCACGGGCATTCTTCATTTCTGGTGACGTTTTTGGTTGGGCACTTGGCCGCCCCACAGAGATTTCAACCTTCTCTGAATCTGAGTGAAAACACTTGAGCCAAACTCTGATGCCTCCATGCCAAGCAGAAGTAGTGTGTCTAACTTCCGGGTCGTGACCTTAAAAGGAGAGATGAGTCTTCTTGTGGCTCTTTGGAATGTGGAGTTGGTTGGGAGTCATCCTGGGTCATGTGGGTGAGGCTGCTCCTCAGGCATGGCAGAGTCACAAGACAGACGGGCCCAGGCTGACCCAGTGATTAACTGCACTGTTTGATGCAAACTGCTGCTGCGATAGGGACACATTTTCGTTTGGGTCTAGTGATAGCAGCTGAACGGCTGTCCTCATTTCAGCACCTCGTCCCAAGAGGTCAGGAGATAAAGGGGAGACACAGTAGCCATGCACCTGGGACAGAGATCTTGCAGTGAAAATGTGACCTGGCCACAGTTCCCTTACAGAATCTACAGCTTCCCTTTGGCTGTCACAGGGGTGGCTGTTCGGTAGACGGGAAGAGTTGGAGTTTCCTGTAATCTTACTCCAGTTTGTGTGTGGGTGGGTATGTGTGTGCGCACACCAGTCAGATATTTTTCAATAGCAACTGACAGAAATCGTAATGCAAGTGGCTTGGGAAACAAGGGAAGATGCTGCAACGGACAAATGCAGGGGAAGATGGGGTCCAGCCAGGCCATCGAATGATGTCAGAGCCCCGGACTTCACTGCTTCTGGCTCAGGAGCTTGCTTCTGCCGTGCTGGTGCCAATCTCGGGAGGTTTCCTTCCATGCTTATAAGATTTCCATCCTAGCTTTTCAGCAACTCTACTCGAGTCTTTTCTCCTAACAAGCGTTCCAGAAATGGACTCTGACAGGTTCTGAGACGACGTGACTCATCCTCCTTATAATCCCTCCGGCAGGAGACTCCCACTGGCCAGGTGTGGTGATGTAAAGGACACTTCAGGAGACAGGTGCGGTACTGTCCTCTCTAGCATGTACAAGATTAAGTGGAGGGTGGGCACATAATAAACTCGGATCGATGTAAACTCTTTCCCCTCTCTTTCTGCTCTCCTGGCTCCTGGCCATTCCGCACGATGATGGCAGTAGCGCCTGGCTTAGCTCCCTTTAAAACTTGCCTCCTCTCCAAAGGCTTCTCTAGAGAGAAGGCACAGGCTCGAGGATAGATGGCGTTCTCTGGGTGAAGCGAAGACACTTTAGTTGTGGTCCATTCTGTGTCTTACTCAGTTAGTTTATTGACATTATCTTTCTTTTTAAATCATTTTATCGGGGCTCATACAACTCTCATCACAATCCATACATACATCAATTGAGTAAAGCACTTATACATTCGTTGCCCTCATCATTCTCAAAATTCACCTTCCACTTGGGTTCCTGGAATCAGCTCATTTTCTTTTCCCTCCCCTTCCCGCCTCCCTCATGAACCCTTAATAATTTACAAATTATTATTTTATCTTATCTTACACTGCCTGGCGTCTCCCTTCACCCACTTTTCTGTTGCCCATCCCCCAGAGAGGTTATATGTAGATCCCCAAGATCAGTTCCCCCTTTCTACACTCCCTTTCCTCCCGGTATCGCCACTCTCACCGCTGGTCCTGAGGGGTTATCTGTCCTAGATTCCCTGTGTTTCCAGATCCCAACTGCACCGCTGTGCATCATCTGGCCTAACCAGGTTTGCAAGGTAGAATTGGGGTCATGATAGTTGGAGGGAGGACATTATCTTTTTGTTAACCTCAGTTTGCATTACGATTTCTGCTAGGGTGTCTTCCTCACTTCCACAAAGCCCCGTGCCCGGGGGAGGTAGGGACCTTCTCCTGGGACATCAGTGCTCCCCGTCAGGCCTCTTGGGAAATCACTTCTTGGTATTTTCACAGATAAGCTCCTACGTCTTGTCCCCACATAAGCTATCATCACTGTTTTCTATAAGACACATTAATAAGCAGAAACTTTTAACACTAAGAAAAATTCATTTAAAAAAATAATATTTAAATAAGAAAACTAAAATAAAAAAGCAGACCACGGTTTTTCTGTACATTGTATTTACAAAATGTCTTGGACTCTACCCTCCCAAGAACAGTTGACCGGGAAGAACAACTATTAACCTACCGCATATACTCGTGTATAAACCTAGTTTTTAGCACATTTTTACAGTAAAATTAGGTGCCTCGGCTGATATTTGGGTCGGCTTATACTTGAGTATATATGGTATATAGTGGTCTCAGGGGCTTTCATTTCCTTCTCAGGACAGCAACCCCCTTGAGCAGAGCAAGAGAAGCAAGGCATCTCCCCTCACTCCCCTGTCCCCATCTGAAGACTGTCTGAATAACAACGGCAGAAGTAAGTTTGCAGGCCACCTGTCGACCCTTCTCCATTAGGTTTGGGTGAAGCGCTCTGACTGGCGGTTTTGCTTCATTGGAAGAAACCTGGCACAGCACGGCCAAGTCTTCCTCAGGGACATGGATTCCGAGAGGGCAAGTCAAAGCACAGGCGTCCCAGGCATTTGCCATCTCTCAGCCAAGCTCCGCTTCACATCAACTCATCTGCACAGTGAAGGGATTTGACCGCACGGGTGCCAGGTCCCATGCAGCTTGGCAAGTCATGGCCAGCCAGCATCAAAGCTCCCACTGTCCACGTGGTCAGAGAACACGCTCTCTTTGCCAAGGGACAAAAAAGGGGAAACTCTTATTTTGGCACCAACTCTCGGATACAAAAGTTGGGATTAAAGTAGATGAATAAAGTGCACATTTCGCGGTGCGTGTGGGAGTTAGTTAGGACGCAATAGCCGGACATTTATGCCTGCTGCAGAACTGTGGTCACCTTCAGTCGTAAATGAGCACACCAGATCTCTCTGTCGGGATACAAAACCTCACAGTGAAGTCCCCAGAGTCCATAGCTGGTGTCCATTAGCCACGTCTCTCCATGTATGTCAGGCAAGGACAGTTCTTGTCGCAGGGAGGACTGGACACACCAGGGGCCTTCCCCTCAAGGAAGCAAGAAATTATCCATCAAGGATCTCAAACCCCAGGATGACAGGCAAAGCCTCGTTTCTGCGGAATATAAAACACTCTGTGTCCTCCACTTCTAACAGTTCGTCCAGGGAAGCCACTACCAGATCATGATCCTGTAGCATTTCTGGGTAGCGGGACACGGCTCGCTCGATCCTCGTTGATCGCCGGACAGGAGTGATGAGCTTCATGTCTTGCATGTCTGGCATTCCAATTAGTCTGAGAGAGTGAGTGGGAGACAAGAGAGATTCATTCAGAATCTTATAATTTCTTGGGAAACTCGATCAGATATATTTTATTTTATTCTATTTTATTTTTCACACCGGACAGGCACATTAGAGGGACTGGCTGACACCGCAGCACTGTGATGGTGGCAGTACAGGGACTCCCTGCGTGTTGTGAAAGCAGGTTTTATTTGAAGCCGACTACTTGGCAGTTAGGGTTTGTTTACTCCAGAAGCTTCCCAAAGAGCTGACAGGGCTTGAGCAAACTGGGCCTATCACCAAATGGGGCTGGACTAATTAATTCTAAGATTCTTTTTTCTAGCTTTGACAATAAGTTATTGAAAATATAGTTTTCAGATGGTGGACACCAGGCGGCAGATTCCAACGGGAACCAATACGGCTCCATCCTCACACTCTTTACTACAGAGAAGCAGCCTAGAGGGCAGGGTGCAGAAACCCTTTCACGCAGTGAATTAGGGCTTTTTTTTGGTCACAGAACTAGGTAATATTCATCTAAGCAAAACTGAGAGGACCCCTGGTGGTGCAGTGGTTAAGAGCTTGGTTGCAAAGCAAAAGGTTGGCAGTTCAAATCCTACAGTAGCTCCTCCCCAGGGGGAAGAGACGAGTGGTCTTGGAAAGCCTGTTCTACTCGGTGCCACAGGGTCGCTAGGAGTTGGCGCTGTCTCCAAACAGCAGCGGGTTTGCGTTTTGGTGAGCACATTAGCGAGCAATCTGCTGAAGAGCTTTCTTATTTGGTCTGGAGCCTGCTTCCATCCATTTGAAAATGGAGCTGAGTGTACTGGAGAGGGGCCGGGCCTGGACAGGAGTGTAGGATTGGGGTGGGGGTCTCACTGCGCTTTCCAGGAAATGCAAATGTATCCATGCTCTTGTTGGAATGTCCCTCTCAAGATCATGAGCAGAGCGCCGTGATGTTACACGGGCATCTTAGAAAAGGATCCTGATATACTAAGGTTATTCATTAGTGTGGGGTCTGTCTTCCACATAAGCTTGTGCAAACACCAAATGCTTCTGACACTCGGAGCAGCCTTTGACTATGTACTCAGCTGGCCTCCCTGCTATCACACACAAAGGTGTAAGGAGCCGAGGGTGCGGGGTGGCTCTCAATGACACAGAGGATTACGTGCTGGACTGCTGACACGTTGGCAGTTTAAAACCACCCACCCTTCAAAGGGGGAAAGATGGGGCGTCTACTGTGGTAAAGAGTTACAGCCTTGGAACCCCTGGGGAGCACTTCTACTGTCTGGTTGGGTCACTAGGAGTCGGACGTGACTCCACGGCAGCGGGGCGGGTGGTGGCTTCTTTCACAGCTACAAAGCAGGCTGCCCCTTGTCCGGAGCCATGAGGCCCGGCCATTATTTGGAATTTATTAGGACTTGCCTGGGGCCTCAACCTAAGACAGGTCATAGTCGCCTGGAGGACTATGACTGATGACGGGTAAGGGAGATTTCAGGACTCGAAGACCTAAGCCAGACACAGTCATCTGCTGGCGTTTTGAGTGAAAATGTCTTCAGTAAATTAAAAAGGGGGAAAGAAAGATGTTAAAGGCCATTAAGACAACCTTAAAACAGCTGAAAATTCTCATGACTTGTGTCAGTGTTTGCTGATTTCTTCTGTGACTCTATCAAGAGCAAGAAAGTATGCAAGGTCTGGAAAAACAGGTGTTTTAATTTTCTCAAGGATGTCTAACTTGGCAAAAGATAGAGTTGCTATGTGTATCAACTGTGCTCGTTTAGCAATGAGATAATTAACACTGGGTTTCTGCATGAATATAAGGAATATAATGTTATCATTATTTTAAAATTTTTGAAATTTATTGCCTTGTTATCTGCAATGTCCTCAAACCATGCTAGCATGAGGTACTGCACAAGTTCATCTGAACAGCCGTGAGTTGAACCAAGTTCGTGGAGTAACCCCCCTCTGCAAAGCCTGAAGGACTGGCAGTCATTGACGGGTAAAAGCGGCACAAGACATACCAACCTAAGACAGACACTGGTTTGCTCTTATTTTATGAAGGCATTCCATTGATCAATGATGGGTAAGGATAACCCTTGATGCCTGACAACCTAAGACAGGCGCAGTTCCCGAGGGGATCTCTCTTGGCTTTGAATAATATATAAAAGGGGGACCTGTCCGGAGCCATGAGGCCCGGCCATTACTTGGAATTTATTAGGACTTGCCTGGAGCCGTGAGGCACGGTCATTACTTGGAATTCATTAGCCTGAGCCAGCCTACAGCACTGCAGCTGTGTTTAACATACTTATCTTGCCAGACATAGATAGGGAAGTCTCTATCTGTCTGCACGATTCTGTTCTGCGGTCACTCTTCCCGGTATGAACTCTGCTCCAACCTTGGGTAAACATGTGTGTAATGATTATATATATACATCTGCATCCTGATTCCCCCACTATTGTTCTCAGGGAAACATCTGCGGCTTGTTTCCCTTTCCCTGGCCTATATAAGCTATAACTTTCCACTCAATAAATAGGACTTGATCAGGATATTGTCTTGTCCTCATTCTCCGTGCCTCTTATACCCCCCCAATTCCCACTCTCTCCTCCAGGACCCACGGTGAATGTCCAGGACCCACGGGGCAGCCCCGCTTGGGACTTCGGGGTCCTCAGCCCCTGCACGTACAGGCAAGTGAGGGTGGGGAGCGAGGGCTGTCTCCAGGAGGGAGAGGGGATCCACACAGGATGCTGGCTGTACCCTCCTCCCCGAGAGTCAAGTCTCATCACGTGGGGTGGGAGGGGGCATGGTGTGTGTGCCTAACACGGACACGGGCCACCCCGCCCTCTCAGCTCCAGAGATGGCTTAGACTGCCTGGCCCTCGGAGATGGCAGACAGCACCCATGCTGCTGTTACTCTGCGCCTGTGGAGGGGAACTTGCGAACACAAAGCATGATGGCGTGTGCTTACTTAGGGACCGGGGCGATCTGCAACTTGATGCCAGGGTGCTTGTCCTCGCCGGCTGTGGTTGCTGTTGTAACCGGCTCTCTCTCTCTTGAAGCAAGACAAGCCTTTTCAGATTCCACCTTCTTGATCAGGTCTTCGGCTCGTAGCGAGTCAGAGGCAATGCCTGAGGATGCAAGTCTGGCTTAGCAACTTGATATTTATGCAAGGAAAGCATACCGCATATCATGATGTTTAGTGATACTCCTGGGCTCTGTCTACTAGAACCAGGAGGGGCTGACTGTAAGTGGGACTCGGAGCTAGTTTTTCTTCGTCACAGCGCTGTCGCCATGCCCTGAGCTCCCCAAGCGCCCCAGCACTTGCAGAGGGAGCCTTGCTGCCCCTGCGCCGCCGCTCTCTCCTCCTCTCTGAGCTTTAGGAGAACTCCCTCAGGGACTAGTCACTACCTGTGAATCAATAATTGGACACCGGACCTTCGACTCCCAGGGGTCACTGGTTTGATCTCCTGGCCCCTTCTCCCAGGGACAACCTCGTGGCTAACAGCTTGGACAGTGGATGAAAAAAGTCTCGCACTGACACAATTTTTAATGAATACAACGAACAATGAATACAAAGAGAGGCAGGAATGAGACAGAAGCAGGCTGGCACTGTGACTAGAGGCTGAGACCCAAAGAGAGGCCAAGGGTCCACGAGTTGTAAAGGCTGAATTCTGACTCTGTTTTTATCCTTCGAAGGTCTCGACCAGGTGTTATAATCAAACACCTGCATTGTAGCACTATTTCCGGCGAGTCTGCCATTGAGAGGAACAACTCTATGGCCCTAGTCCCAAAAGCAATGTGCTATGAAGTTGTATTCCAAATGACTCGATTGAACCCCGAAGTTTAATTTACTCTTAAAGAGTTGTCACGTTGTGAGATAATAAAAAGAATCTTTTTGTTTTCAAACAACTTGTTTTAGCCCCTTTCGATTCATAGAACAAATAATTTAAGCAATTATAATATAAGCCATTTACTGTGTTGGGCGAAATATTAAAGAAAATTCTTCAACACTGACCAGTGACAGGAATAGTTAACTAAGCAAAGAGCCTCCAGATGGCTATTCTTAACGAGGCACCTAACTTGAGATGTGCAGCACAGGTTGAAGCTTGTTCTGATTAAACGTCATGTGACGTAAACAAGGTATTTCTCCATTCAGCCTCACTCAGTCTCTTGAGAAAGGCATTTGTCTTTTCCCCTCTAGGATGCTCAGGATGCTGTAGGCCAGGCTCCTCTAGAGCCAACAGCCCATGTCCTGCACTGAGCGCTACATTTACCGTACATCTCGGTATAAGCTGGCCTGAATATCAGCCGAGGCACCTCATTTTACCAAAAAAAAAAAAAAATCTGCAAAAAAAATGTGCTGGAAAAACTCGGCTTATGCACGAGTATATACGGTACTTTGTTTTCTCTGGTGAAAGACCAAATAATTTATTTTAAAGTTCACTTCCTTTGTTCTGCCGTAGACAGTGTCAGATCATAGGACGATGTTGAGAATGACAGGCTGAGGACAATGGCATCCCTCCTCATTAAGCAGAACATTTCAAGATCCATCCTAAAGTCCAGCCCACTGTGCTAAGATCCCACTCAGATGCCTACACGGAACACCTGCTAGGCTAGTACATCTGTTATTGGAGCTTACACAAAGCCACTAATGCCCAAAGTGAAGAGCTGACAGATTTTCACCAGCTTCTACAGTTTGAAATCAATCACACGTGCACCAAAATAAGTTGATAATTCTTAGAAAGAATTCTGTGAATGTTGGAATCTGGAAGAAGGATCTTTCATTGGGAAACGCAGTCCTGGCGATCCCATTGACTTGTAACGACAGAGTAACTCAGCTGATGACCATGGCTGCAAGACCAGGCCAAAGAACCGAGAGAGGAATTTGGGGGACTTAGGAATATTTCCTTTTTCCTTGACTGACTTTTCCTCACCAGCTAGAGGGCACAAATGTAAATACAAAGAAAGCAGTACCTTCTGTGGTTCTCTTTGGGTCTTGCAGAATATTAAGTATAACTTCCCGCAACTCTAGTATTGGCTGGAGGGATGAAAGAGGCAAACATAAACAATATTAAAAACATTAATTAAGAAAATGAGCTAATCCGGGAGATGGACATATCTGATCAGAGCACACGGGAGCAGATGAAGGGGCAGAAGGAGAGAGTGGAACACAGCCTGGCCCACCAGGCCGTGAGGATGATGTTCCTGAGTAGAGCAGCCAGTCCACAGAGAGAATGACATGGCTGGCCCCACTATGAGAAATGATACCAATCAGTGACTAAGGGCGATACAGGGGACAGCACCGGAGACACAGTGTGGGAATTGCACCTGACCTGATCCCACCACACCGAGGCAAAGCACTGGGGGAATGCAGCGGAACAGCAAGGGAATGGAGTGGCAAGGCCCCCAGGGAATGCTGAAAGTGGACTTTGGGGTCAGGGCGTGGTGCCCCAACAGACTGGACTGGAAAACGCTCCTAAGGGCCAGCAAACGATCCCTGAACTAACTACAAGCTTTTCTCTTGTGAACTGTTTTGTTCTGTTCTTTGTCAGTGGTTTGTTTTTGTTGTTTTGTTGTCTGGTTGTATACTGTTGCTTTGTTTTCCTCTGTCTTGTTTTCGTGCATGTTAGTGTCTCCACAGGTTTGTCTGAATAGGACAGGCTGGATGAACTATCTGGAGGAAAAACAACGGGACCGACAGTTCCGGGGGGACTTGGGGTGGGGGGGTAGTAGGGGGAAGGAAGTGGTGTTAACAAACACAGGGACAAGGGAAAAACATGGGACCCCGAATGGTAGAGAAGGGGGAGTGGCAGGCCTGGTGGGAAATGATCAAGGGTAAGGTTGCTTAGAGAAGAGGTATACTCTAACCCAGGTGGTGACGAAGCATGGTAGAAGGGCAGGAGGAAAGTCAAGGGAGAGGGAGGAAGGAGCTGGGAGTCAAAGGGCATTTATGGAGGTCTAGACAAAGACATGTACATGCAAATATATATAGGAGGATGGGGAACTAGATCTATGTGTCTATATTTATAGGTTAAGTATTAAGGTGGCAGAAGGACCTTGGGCCTCTACTTAAACACTCCCTCAATGCATGAATTCTTTCTTTCATTAAATTGGAACTCTATGATGCTCACTCTCCCGACACAACTGCTGGAGCCAAAGTGGGTGAACAAGTAAATGTGGTGAAGAAAGCTGATGGTGCCCGGCTATCAAAAGAGATAGTGACTGGGGTCTTAAAGGCTTGAAGATAAACAAGCGACCATCTAGCTCAGAAGCAACAAAGCCCACATGGAAGAACACACCAGCCTGTGTGATTGCGTGGTCCCGAAGGGATCAGTTATCAGGCATCAAAGTACAAAAAAAATCATATCATTGGCTGCACACCTCCATGATAGGATCGCTGAAGACAATTGGGTGCATAAGCAAATGTGGTGAAGAAAGCTGATGGTGCCCGGCTATCAAAAGAGATAGTGTCTGGGGTCTTAAAGGCTTGAAGGTGAACAAGTGGCCATCTAGCTCAGAAGCAAAAAAGCCCACATGGAAGAAGCACACCGGCCAGTGCGATCACGTGGTGCCAAAGGGACCAGGTATAGGCATCATGCAAAAAAAAAAAAAGAAAGAAGATATATGTGTGTATATGTATATATATGTGTGTGTATATATATGTATATACCATATTGAATGAAGGGGGACGTGCAGAGTGGAGACCCAAGGCCCAAGTGTCGGCCAATGGAGATCCCCTCATAGAGGGGTTTAGGAGAGGAGATGGGTTAATTAGGGTGCGAGGTAGTACCGATGAAGAACACAGCTTTCCCCCAGATCCTGGATGCTTCCTCCCCCCAACTACCATGATCCGAATTCTCCTTGCAGGGCTGGATAGGGCAGAGGTGGTACACTGGTACATATGAGGGCTGGAGGCACAGGGAATCCAGGGTGGATGATACCTTCAGGACCAAGGGTGTGAGGGACGATGCTGGGAGAGTGGAGGGTGAGTGGGTTGGAAAGGGGGAACTGATTACAAGGATCCACATGTGACCTCCTCCCTGGGAGAGGGACGGCAGAGAAGGGGGGGAAGGGAGACTCCGGATAGGGCAAGATATGACAAAATAACGAGGTATAAATTACCAAGGGCACATGAGGGAGGGGGGAAGCAGGGGGGGGAGGGGAAAAAAAAGAGGACCTGATGGAAAGGGCTTAAGTAGAGAGCAAATGCTTTGAGAATGATTGGGGCAGGGAATGTATGGGTGTGCTTTATACAATTGATGTATGTATATGTATGGATTGTGGTAAGAGTTGTATGAGCCCCTAATAAAATGTAAAAAAAGAAAAGAGGAGAAAAAAAAAAGAAAATGATTAGGGCAAAGAATGTACAGATGTGCTTTATACAATTGATGTATGTATAAGTATGGACTGTGATAAGAGTTGTATGAGCCCCTAATAAATTGTTTAAAAAAATAAAAAAGAAAATGAGCTAAAGGACTTTAGACATTAAAGAACTTCTTTTTCTAAAAAATGGCTTCCTTTTTTTTAAATGTTATGTAAACATCTCAGATTTATAACTTTACGGGCAAAACGAAGGAACAGAAGAAATGTTGGTTAAATGTAGGCACACGACTTTAGTGGAAATCTATTGCTGATAAACCTTTTCCAAATCAAACTCTTCTTTTCTTGGAGAGCTGCACGATTCCATTGATGATGTGCTCCCACGGAAAGGCTCGGCCAACCATGAAAGAAAGGCTAGCCACATGGAAAACACACTTTAGGTTTTTATTTATTTATGAAATCATTTTACTGGGGGCTCGCACAACTCCCATCACAATCCACACATCAGTCCAATCAGGCATGTTTGTACGTCTGTTGCCCTCATTCTCTTCTAGACGTCACTTTCTACTCAGCTCTCAGTACCAGCTCTTTTTATTTCTCTCCCTCCTCCCCCCACCCTCACAGCCCCGATCGACGGTACACTGTTATTATTTGCATCTCTCTCACTGACCGCGGTCTCCCCTCCCCGTGTCCTCTGTTGCCCTTCCCCCTGTAGAGGGGTGCATGGCCATGTGTCGACCACCTGATCGGCTCCCTCCCTCTCCCCTGCCCTTCCAGCAGCACCCCTCCCACTCCTGGATCCTGCGTGTCGTGATCTCCCATCCCTTTGAGTTCCCGTGCACACGCTCCAGTCTAGTGTGAACTGGGAAGCGGCACTGGGGTCGGGGCAGCTTAGTTTAGTTTAGTCTTAGTGTAGAAGTCACACACTTCCTTACCAAAAAACTGGTTAAGCTGCAGAAAAAGATCCATGCACAGTTTCATCGCCCACACCCAACTTTTTACTCAGTTTGAGCAACTCCTCCTTTCCTTTTTCCTTTGGAATGGCAGCACAGCAACTTACCTTGTAATAGGCAGACAAGGTCTCAAAAATCCTTTATCGAAAAGTAATTTTCTGATGAAACTACCTAAGATAATTCACTCTTAAAAATGATTTGGCCCATTCCACGAATCATAGCCTCATGAAAGAAAGTTATACTTTCACACAATTTATTTAGAGACGAGTTTTCCTGACTTGTAGTCGTAAATGTTAGATAAAAGGTGACAATGTGGCAAAAATGGGTATCGGTGGGATGCATTTGGAAAGAGGCCATATAACAAGTATCAAGCATATTGAACCCTCTTGTAGATTTCTGGATAGAGATTGTGACATGGGAGAAAATATACAGTCTTGGAAAGTCAGAACTGACTCAATGGCCATGGGTGTGGGTTATGTGGTGGACAAAGATGGTGTATTGACTCCCCATTAATTCTAGTCCCTCTTGAAGCTCTACTGAGACGATAATAAATAAAGGGGTTTTAAATAAAGGCACAACAACAACAACAGCAAAAATGAGGAGCTGATACCAAGGGCTCAAGAAGAAAGAAAATGTCTTGAAAATGATGATGGCAACAAATGTACAAATGTGCTTGACACGATGGATGGATGGAAGGATTGTGATAAGAGATTTACGAGTCTCTAGTAAAATGATTAAAACAAACAAACAAATGAAATAAAGCAACAATCTATACAGAGTGGCGAGAAGAAATAACAGTGAGATTTTGGAAGCTGGAATGCAAAAGGAGGTGGTAACTGATTTGAGAGGGTCCAATTTTAAGCTGGCTTTGTGGCTAAGAAACCACCTAACTCAGATCATTGGTCCCACAAAGGCCCAGCAATGAGTTATTAGACTAAAATCACAACTCCTGAGCATCTGTTCAAAAAGCCCTCCAAGCACGGTCTTCACACCAGAACTCCCTGGCGTCCAGAGGCTGTGTGAGACCCCCTTCCCTCAAGTTCATCCCAGCAGTAAACTGGGGATGGGCCCTCCAAGGCCGAGTATCCTTACCCTGTGCCTGTTGCAGATGGGGACACGTGAAGGCTCCCGTGCTAAGGGTCGGCTGCTGGTTCTCTCTGCCGCAGCCCTGCAGCCCGGCAGCAAACCAATGCGATGGAATCTACTGGTTTACATGTAACACTACTTTCTACAAAACCGGTATCCTCTTCTCAAATGGTCCTGAAGGACCTCCATATTCTGCATGTCACTTTATATTCTATACATCGCTTTATGAAATGGTACCTAGATATCTCACAGCACACTGTGGAGCTGTCACATTGAAACTACTAGCGCGCCCACATGCCAGAGCCCCAGGTCGCTCACTCCAGACAGGTACTCACTGTGGCCCCGTGGCGAATGGCCTCTTCGTAGAGCCCAATAACATCAAAGTTGCCTTTCTGCGCCAACAACTTTGCTTTGCAGATCCAGAATTTGGCAAACTTTTCAGCCTCAGGAATACTGGACAGTATGGTAAGCACTTCATCAGAAAACACACCCTGGAAAATGAAAATGCCCAGAGGAAGTATTGGCACGCATTGTTACTCTCACATCTCCCCAAGTTTATCCTGGCAGGCACGCAGAAATCAGTCTGATGGCTAAATTTTTTTGAACTTACCAAACACATCATAGCTGAAGGTAAAGGGATATGCGCTATAGTTTTATTTGTATAAAAACAACCAACTCCCCAGAGCCTAGAGGAATCATCTAGACACAAAGAGAAACTGCGATATCGTTGCACTGACCCGGGCTGCGTTGCAGGGTTGCTGAGTTAGGACTGACTACACAGCAGTAATTCTGGGTACGGCAGCCGGTCCCCGCTGCCTGTGGGTATACTAATGCTCCAGACTCCCTTTCCGGGACAGGCCTATGCCCCTGTCTTCAGAGCTCTGCCATGGGAATGAGCCAAAGTCACTCTGCTTGCCTTCCCATCCTCGCTGCTTCTGTATCCCCAGCATGCCCCTACCCATTTCCCTGGGAATCTCTAATCAATTACTTTCACACTAATCCCTGCCTCAGGGCTCTGCTTTCTGCAGGAAGTAGTATGCAACCAAATCCTACATGATATTCTTCTCAATGAAACATCAGGTATGCAAGTAGGGTTCCTGTTTTTTTTCCAAATTGACCTTTACTGATAAAAAACACTACCTATTCAAATCTGAGATATATGACCAAAGCAAAATTTAGAAACAGATTTATAAAAGTTAGGTGTGTGTATATATAATAAAGTCTGACACAAATAACCTAAACTTTCAATGAAAAAAATCATGAAAAAGAATATATATAAAAATAGGTACAGATTTAATACAGGAGGAAAAAATAATCAATACAAATCAAAAGATGAGCCTTTGAAAACATGAGAGAAATTTTTGGCAAGCCTAACCAAAAAAAACAAAGATAAACAAATGACCTACTGAGCCCCTGGTGAGCCCCCCCCACCCCCCGCCCCCACCATGGGTAGGGCTGTGATCAGCCCTGCTGACGTGCGTGCAGTGTGCAGCACGGAAAGTGGGTTATTGCAGATGGAAGGAGGTTAAAGTTTAGCACCCTACCGTGTGTTCTCCTTTATGATCCATTTAATTTGTTCTAGTTAGAAATATTTCTTTCTTTCCTATTGAGGTTTTTATTGTGTTATTTTACTGATTTCCTCTGTTATTCTTTTTTAAAACAGTTTTCTGTATATGAAATCCAGGACAGGTAAACATAGGTGTGGGGGGGTCAGATGCTCACAGACATCTTCCCTGAAGGCAGTCCCTGCCAGACTGCTGTCTGCCCACATCACAGGCATGGGTCTGCTCCCTGCTGCTGCTGGAGACAATGGATTACTTCTGCCTGAAGCTTGTGACCATTAGCCTGGTTCCTGTAGGTGGGGTTTACACCCTACTGAGAATGGTTCCTATGGAGATCCAAAGAACAGGTCAAGGTTAAGCCACCATCCTGAATCTAGGATCCGCCCATCTTGTCACATGTGTACCCCCAATCCCTCCTCTTCCTGTTACATATATTTCCCTAGACCACCCCCTCTCATTGCTCTATAACCTATAGCCCAGCCCCTTCCTGTGACGTGGGTCCCCACCTGTAATTAGGGGGCTTGCATGTCCCCAGAGAAGATAAAAGCCTTGGTCAGCATTAAATCTCTCTCTCCCTCCACGTGGACCACCAAGCGGGGCTGAGGTGAGCATGCTACCATGATTTGGGTCTGACTCCATTTATTTCAATGCTTAATGCCTTTCTCTCATGCTCTCTATAACTTTACTATGATCTTTACTTATTATCACTGTACAATTGTGCCTACCAGACCCGTAATGATGTGTTAGGGGCTGGCTTCCCCTGATGTACAGGGATGGTAACTTGGCGGTCTGGCAGGGGAGGAGGGGAACTAATAACAAAGAGTACAAGAATGAAGAAAATGTTCCCAAATGGATTATGATGATGCCCGTACCACTCTTCTTGATGTATTGAACTACTGAATTATATATGAATTATATACCCCAAAATCTAATGAAAATAAATGTTCTAAAGTAGTGTAAGAATAGAAAACTTGAAAACAAACGAAGCAAAAAATAACAAACAGAAGAAACTGAAATTGAAAAGATAAACACAAAACTATTCCCAAAGAAGCAAAATGCATATAATTATATGGGCACGTTCTGCCAGACTTTAAAGAACTACATTCTTGTGGCTAAATTACTTTTAGAGTACATGAAAAAGATACTCAACTGATAGACAAAACCAGCTTTCACACTGGTCACAGGAAAACACAAAGCACAACCTAAGAACATATGTAAAAACCAGGGACAAATGAACTGCAGCTCCTAGAATATTTAATTCATTATATTCTCTATGGGGAGCCTTTGTGGCACTGTCAGGTTTGGGGAGGAGGCGGCACTCACTGCAAAGCCAGGGTGGTTGTGCAGGAGGAAGATGAAGCTCTATGCTCCTGTGAAGATTCACGGCCTCAGAAACCACACACACACAGCTAGGGCCACTGACCCACGATTAACATGTATTCTCATGGAAGAGTGGCCGGCAGTAGTGCCCACCTGAGGGAGAAGTGAGGCTGCTTACATGTAAGCATGGGGAAAAAAAACAAACAAGGAAAACAACACAAGCAAAACCCAAACCCTCAAGTAACTAAGCTGTAACAGGAAGAGGAATGAAAACAAAAAGACCAAAGTTTAATCCCACACAGGGAAATCGTTCATGTTCAGCTGACTAGGGGAAAGGTGGGGCTGGAGGTGGGGGACAGGCACGGCCTAGAGCTGACCTAAGCTGAGGCATTCCTCTTGGCTGCCGGTCTTCTCCAACATAATGCGGCTGGCTTCAGGAAAGAGCCTTCGTATAGAAGTCTATTCCATCATTTAAAATTATGCTTCCTTCAAGGAATCTCTGAAGGCTCATCCCCTTTGCCTATCCCCACTTTTACCTGCAGAAGCTACCATCTAATGAAGACCCCATGTTACCCAGAGCACTGAGAATGTGCCGTATTTACACCTGACCTTGCTTTTGACCTGAGCTACCCTGATGTTAAATGCCCACTCCTTGGGCGTTGGTACTCTGAGAAGGCAGTTCCTTTCGGACCTGGAACTAGACTGCTCGGTGTCTCCATTTCATTTGCAGAATGGGGGCAGTTGATACGGCAGTTAAGAGGTGATATAGGTCAAGGGTGGACAGCAGTGCCTGGCACACAAGGGCCACTGTGTAAGTGTACTCTGTTGTTTTTAGTGTTACTCGGCTTCCCTAGGAAAAATAGCCACATTTCTACCTGACATCTGGAATCGGTAACTCCCCTACATTGAATTGAAGAAATGCTTCCTAGACTCCCGGGCCTGTGGCAAAGCTCTGGGACTGCTCCTCCCCACTCACCCCTTCGACGAGCTGCAGGCATTCTGTCAGCGCGCTGCTAATTTTACTCGACAGCGCACACTGGGCTTTCTTCTCTTTCTCTTCCTCTTCCATGCTCTTCCAGAAGGAGATGTTCATTTCCTCTATCACCCTTCTTTTGGCTTTTAGTTCCATTGGGGGTCGTTTATAGATTTTCCCCTTAGACTTCTGCCACTCTTCCAGCTGTTTCCTGTGAGGCAATGAGAGGGTGGAGCAGGTGATTAGCTGATACACCGTCAGGCTGCTCACCTGTGGGATATGCAGAGCTGGAGGATGACTAAAGACCTTCAGCCACAGGCAAAGCCAGAAACTACAGTTTACAAATGGGTCATGACCGTACTGGGCTGCCCCACCCTTCCCGAGGCACGGCCATGGCGGCCAGCTTTTCCTTCTTCAGATGGTTCTGCTCCTCAGTCTTTTCATCGCACCTGTATGCTATCTCTGACATCTGCTCAAGGCAGGCTCCATCCTCCACTCACAACTCCTCTCTCCCACCTTAGCCTGCCATCTGTTGCCCACGCAGACCAACCCAGCCTGTTGCATTAATTAGCGAAAGAAAGAGAAAAATGCCAAGTCGCAATCTCTGCCTGCCTTCTCCCCGCACTCAAAGGGACTCATTCACCCCCCCCCCCCGTTCCTGTGCGGGCTCATGAGCAACTGGTCCCCAGTGTGAACCCTAAATCTCTGCTGCTCACGGCTTCCACTCCTGCTTCCCAGAGGCCTACGGGCTGATGCTGAAGGGGCACCAAGACACGTAGAGCCAAGGAGCTGCAGCTGGAGGAGCTTCCTGACTTCTTTTAGTGACCAACTACAGATGACTTTCCAATATACACCTGAAGCCAGGAGAGAGGCCAGTGTCTAGCTGACAGCTTTAATTTGCCATCTGCTACACATCTCCAATTTGGCACTGCCAAAATACAAAACCACGCGACTTTCCCCTTCAGATCCATTCCAGTCCCAAAGTCTTCCCTACCTTGGTCAACAGCACCTGGTTCACTAGGTTGGTAGGGCTCCAGGCTCAAAGCTGTCTGAGCGGTCACCCCCACCCCACCCCCTGCCACATCACTGTGGAGTATCGCTTTGCCTTCTACTGCCAGCATCCTAGTCCAAGTCGCCGCCATCTGCCTGACATGCCTCGTAGCCAATACTCCAACCTTCATCAAGTCCGCGCTTTGCACAGCAGCGAGTGAGCTTTCAAACGTCAACCAGATCGTGCCGCTGCCAGGGACTTCCCGCCATTCTTGGAATAAAACTCAAAATGTTCCCCCAAAGGCCCAGGGTAATTGGCGCCTGCTCACCCCTCCAGTCTCATGGTCATACCACGGCCCTCCGTGTCCTCTTTCCCTACTCTTCAGACCCTGACCCAAGTTCATTCCTGCCCTAGGGCCTGCCATTTTCAGGGTTCAGTTCTTGGCTCCAATGCTACTTCTATCATTGGTCAGGTGGATCTTGGTGGAAAGCAGAGAATATCAGAAGTGGGTTTACTCCTGTTTTGCTGACCTTATTAAGGCATCCGATTGTGCGGATCGTGACCAGCTAAAGAATGGGAATTCAAGAACACTTAATGGCGCTCTTCTGGAACCTGCACACAGGCCAAGAGGCAGTTGTGCAAACAGAAGAGGAGACTGTGTGGTTTAGAAAACAGGAAAGACACGTGTCAGCGTTGTATCTTCTCACCATGCAACTTCAACTTATCTGCGGAGCAAAGAATGTTGGGCATGTGTGGGAGAGCGCAGCCTCGGCGGTAGCTGCAAGCTCCAGGAGGCCGTGCCGTCTCCCTGGGTGCTCAGTGCCCAGCGGTGTCTGGCACACGCACGTGTTCAGGAACATGTCATACAACCCACGCTTTTAGTGTGCAGCTGTGAGATTTTTTGACAAACTCAGGAAGTCAAGGAACCTCGACAAGATATGAAACAGTTACCACACTCACCAGGCTTCTTTCGCAGTCCTTGGTAGTCAACCCTGCCCTCATCTCCAGCTCTCCTGGTAATCACTCGTGTGTGTGCGTGTGTGAGCGTGTTCAACATTAAAATGCCCCTCGCTACTTCTGAATGACTGAATCAACGCTCTTGTTTCTCTCTCCTGGACTCCAGAGCACGATTCACACAGGGGTTATTTCAGCTGCAGCTGCTCCCGGCTCACCCTCTCTGTTTTCACAACAGGACAGTTGAGACCTCAGGCACTGGTTTCCTGTGTTGCTGGTTCTCTTCCTATCTCCTTTCACCTGTCTCCTAGTCATACATGAAGGGTTTTCCTTCTGGGAAGCCAACTTATTACCAGGACCTTATTGGCCTAATTTTATTTTTCTAGACTCTGACAAGGCACCCCAGACAACAGGTTACAGATTGTGATTGTCTGGCCCATTGCTGGTGAGCGAACACGCAAAGAAGGTATGATAAATGTCCTCGATTTTGCACTCCGACACGCTCAGCATGCAGCACCCTGTCTCATGATCGACGGTTGTCTAATCTAGATTGTGAACTTGCGGACAGAGACCCTGCCTGACTTCCTCATTCCCCAGCTCAGTCTCTGCACACAGCTTGCTTCGTCATTAGCTTTCCCTTAACCTTAGATCTCGGCTTAGATGTCACCGTCACCGGCTTGGAGAGTATCTCTTGGGGTCCTTCTATTCACGGAAGCCGTCCTAGGCCCCTCTCTCACGGCATCCCCACTCTGTTGCTATGTCCGCTCTCTCCAGGAGGCAGGGCGTGTTGGCCAGGGCTCTGGCCAGAGCATAATCTTGTGTTCACCTCAGAGCAGTCTCATGTTCAGGTCCTTCCCAACACCGGCACATTGAGCTCTTTCTGCTTCTTTTCGTTTCCAGCCAGGTGTGCACAGCGCTTCCACCGGGAGGTGTACCACCTGGAGGCTGGGTCTGGCCCCGATGCAGAAATGGTGCACAAGCATGTGGCTCAGTTTCACATATTACGTAACATTAACCTCCAGAAAACGGAGGTCCCCTCTCTGTCATCTGGCCGAGCTCTGGTTTTCGATGGATTGCTGTGCTCTGTCTTAGCATACTTCCCGAAATGTGGCCCGCTCAGACCGCTCCAAGCTTCCTGTTCCTTTTCTTTTTCCTTCCAGATCCTGTTTCTGGACTGAACCTCCTGGCCTTCTGGACTAATGGCCACTATCTCCCCACCTTCTCGTTCTGTGAACTCACTATTCTGGCTCCTCCGAACCTGCCCTGTCCTACCGCGCACCCACTGCACGGTACTTACCAGCTCGGTCCAACTTTTCTTTCTTTTTCACCCTAATAAATGATTTCCAACACACGGAATGCTACAGAGAAGTACTTAGAATATATGTATGAACAATTAAGCTCTGCCACATCTTAATTTTTCTCATATTTGCTTCGTTTTCTTTTTCCCTTCCTTTTTGGGGCCACAGCTACAAATGACTTAGGAACCATCATTTTAAGTTGCAAAATAATTTTACAATATAAAAAAAAGTAGAATCAGAGCACAGTACCTTCGATCCTCTGTTGCCTTCTTCATATTGGGGTTTGTTTGGCTCCCGTTGGCAACTCCTCTTTTAATTCTCACTGTGCAATCAGCCTGCATCTTGGGAGCTGTCTTGCTCAAAACTTGGCTCTGGGGAAGAGCCCTTTTCAACTTGGTATTTACAGTCTGTGCTTTTTGCTGAAAGTTATTGTTGCATTGACTCCCATTTGCTCTTACTTGAGGAGTGCTTGGAATTATGGCATTAGAGCGGCCAGTGGTCAAAGGAGGCCTCTGGCTGGGGCCTCTGGCAGTTGGCAGCACACATGGCGTCCGGGGTCTGAACCAGGGCTGGACAAACTTCTGCTCTGGCTTCCTGCTCAGATGCCTGCTGCTCATTCCCCCCTGAAACAAACTGGTGTCAGTCCGGGGTTTGGTATGTCTTGCTTTTTGTTCATTAACAGGGCAAGACTGTAACTTAGTTTCATTTGGCCTTTCATGCTTAGCCCCATTGACCTGTATGTCCTGATCCTTGGCCACTGGTTTCTTTGATGCCAGAGTCCTGCTAAGGGGCTTCACCGAGTGACAGGGCACTGTCCTTGGGGGCTTTCCCCCTGGTCTTGTAAGCGTCGCTCCTCGAGACACCGGCTGTGATTTCACGGGGCCACTCCTGACTTGCGTTTTCCCAACAAACTGTTTATTACCTCTGTCTTTCAGAATGGCCTTATTCACTAAACCTTTGCCCAAAGCTTCTTTCGGGGCCGCCCGGCTGTGGGCTGGACCATGAGAATTTGTTTTTGGCTTCCTGGGAGAACAGCACTGAGGAGCTGGGTTCCTGTCCGCGTCGGAGAAGGGTTGGGGCAAGTTCTCTTTGTCCCGCTCCTTCAGAAAGTGACCGGAAGACTCGTTTTCAGTAGGGGCGCTGTCCTTGGAGTCCATACGTTCACCTGTGCCATGATTTGTTACCCGTGGCTTCGCAGTTTTCGGTTTCTGACTGAGAAGTGACTCCACGGAGTCTCTGGCTGCTTTCCTTGTAGCGGATGATGCACTTTTCAGGTGCTGTTGAGTACTGCTGGAAGGCTTACAGGTTAGGCCGGAAGACACACATGCGGCAGTTAGCCTTCGTTTGCCCAGAGGCTTTGGTGGATTCAAGTTTGGTTTCTGGGCCCCTGTAACATTGGTGGGTCTAGGCTGCAGTCTAAGGCTGATGGGCCTGGTAGTTTTGATAGGCAAAGCAACATGGTCGGTCACATCCTTTTTGGGTCTAACAGTCTGTAACGATAAGGAAAAAAAATACAAAAAGTAAATTCATAATACTATCTTACTTAAAAAAAATGATAAAAATCCTATGTAAACACATTAGAAAAAAAACAAACCCCAAACACCCTTAGGTATTTTAGTTGAAATTTTATTTAAGAAAGCTCAATACTGAGACAGTAACATAAGGCTCATTAATAACAGACCATTACAAAATTATAGTGGATATCTAACAAATCATCTTACTTTTGAGAGATATTTAACAAATAATTGATTTTCACAACTTGACTGCTGGTCAGAAATATTTTCAGGATTGTTTAGCTCGATAGAATTATTCAGAGACGCAGTGACTACACAAGGATTCTTGTTTACAAGTTAGAATTTGCCTCAATTGAACAAATCTTTGGCGAATGCCCATTATGTCCTAGCATGTGTCCGTTTAGGGACTCTGAAGAGATAAACAAATAGGCTAGGGTCCTGCCCTACAAATGTCTCCCATTGTCTTGTGCTGCTGTCCTATGTATAAACTACATTAAAATCACCACTGCCTTTGTAAAAGTCAGGGTGCCCAGGGCGCTGTGCCTCAACCCCAGAGATCGCTGTTATGAAGACCGGTAAGTGGTAGATAAGACTGTGAGGGCTGGGACACGTTGGAAAAGCCCGTACCAGGAAATGTCGAAAACCACATCAGACCCAATGTGTACAGGGGTAATCAATTAACAAGGTTTCAACTGTTCATGTCAGGATTATCACTTTGATCTCCTACAGTCATCTCTTTCATGCACTGTTTTATATCCAGTTTATTCCCATCCCTCCATTATGGATAGAGGGAAATCACTGGGGGTTTATTTTTGGTATGCGAGAACCCAGGAATGATGAGCCTATAGAGACAGCAAGACATCGAGTAGGATAAGGGTCCCTGGGGGGTGGGGGGTCCCTGGGGGATGGGGGGTCCCTGGGGGATGGGGGGTCCCTGGGGGGTGGGGGGTCCCTGGGGATGGGGGGTCCCTGGGGGGTGGGGGGTCCCTGGGGGATGGGGGGTCCCTGGGGGATGGGGGTCCCTGGGGGGTGGGGGGTCCCTGGGGGATGGGGGGTCCCTGGGGGGTGGGGGGTCCCTGGGGGATGGGGGGGTCCCTGGGGGATGGGGGTCCCTGGGGGGTGGGGGGTCCCTGGGGGATGGGGGGTCCCTGGGGGATGGGGGGTGCCTGGGGGGTGGGGGGTCCCTGGGGGGTGGGGGGTCCCTGGGGGATGGGGGGTCCCTGGGGGGTGGGGGGTCCCTGGGGGTGGGGGGTCCCTGGGGGATGGGGGGTCCCTGGGGGGTGGGGGTCCCTGGGGGTGGGGGGGTAAAGGGACCTGACATCAAGGAGCTCCAGAAGAACGAGAGTATTGGAAACGGAGTGTGGTACCAATTGTACAATAACTGCTTCATGTGCTTCAACTTTGGAATGATGCAATTTCTAAGTTTGATTCTAGGCCATTAACAAGTCATGTGGTAAAATTTTGGATAAGCAAGGTAGGATTAGGTCACAGAGGGCTTTGAAAACCAGGCAAGGACAGGGAAAGAGGGACCAGACTTCAACCCGGTGCTCCAAGATGTGAATACAACATACCAGCATGAAGCAAGGAACCAATAGAGAGGTCTCTGAGGGGCCGGCCCCAATCCCAACTATGTGGACAGCACTAAAGCCACAGTTCAAGGAGAGGGACATGTCTAATCAGAGCACACAGGAGCAAATGAAGGGGGAGGGAGAATGGAGCACATCCCGGCCCACCAAGCCCTGAGGACGATATTCCTGCTCAGAGCAGCCAATGCACAGAGAGGACCATAGGGCTGTCCCTACTACGAGACACGACATCCCTCACTGACCCAGAACCCTATGGGGTACAACACTGGAGACACAGGAATTGTGCCTGATCTGACCCCACCACACAGAGGTGAAACACTGGTGCAGGGACATGGGTGACAGGGAGGTGAGGGAGAGGAAATGGGTGTTAACAAACTCAGGGACAAGGGAACAACAAATGAACTTAAAATCAATGGCAAGGAGGGTGTAGGAGGCCTGATAGGGCTTCATCAAGGGCAACATAAACAAGAGGAATTACTGAAATCCAAATGAAGGCTGAACATGATAGTGGGACAAGAGAAACATAAAAGGAAACAGAGGAAAGAACTAGGAGGCAAAGGACATTTATAGAGGTCTAAATACAGACATGTATATGTAAATATATTTATATGTGATAGGGAAATAGATCCATATACATATATTTATAGGCTTAGTATTAAGGTAGCAGATGGACATCGGGCCTCTACTCAAGTTCATCCTCAATTCAAGAACACACTTTGTTCTATTAAACTGGCATTCCATCATGCTCACCTTCACCAACACAATAGCTGAAGACAAAGCGGGTGCATAAGCAATGGTGGTGAAGAAAGCTGATGGTGCCAGGCTATCAAAAGATATAGTGTCTGGGGTCTTAAAGGCTTGAAAACAAAATAAAGTGGCCATCTAGCTGAGAAGCAACAAAACCCACATGGAAGAAGCACACCAGCCTGTGAGATCACGAGGTGTCAATAGTATCAGGTATCATCAAAGACCCAGAACAAAAAAAATCATATCATTGTGAATGAGGGGGAGGGCGGAGTGGAGACCCAAAGCACATCTGTAGGCAACTGGACATCCCATTACAGAAGGGTGGAGGGGAGGAGACAAGCCAGTCAGAGTGCAGTATAGCACCGATAAAATATACAACTTTCCTCTAGTTCTTTCATGTCTTCCCCCCCGCCCCCCCTTTCGACTATCATGACCTTAATTCTTCTACCTTACATATCTGGCTAGATCACAGCGTGTACATGGGTACAGATAAGAGCTGGAAACACAGGGAACCCAGGGCAGATAAACCCCTCAGGACCAATATTGAGAGTAGCCAGCCATACCAGGAGGGGTAGGAGAAGGTGGGGGAGATAGGGAGAACCCATCACATTGATCTACCTATAACCCCATCAGAGGGGGATGGACAACAGTGTAAGACATAAAAAAATCATAATTTATTTAATTATCAGGGGTTCATGAGGGAGGGAGAAAAAAATGAACCGATACCAAGGGCTCAAGTAGAAAGCAAATTTTTGGAATGATGATGGCAACAAAAGTACAAATGTGCTTGACACAATGGATGTATGTATGGATTGTGATAAGGCCCCCCAAAAATGATTTAAATAACAAGAAAACCAGGGAAGGAAGTTAAATGAACATAGTCAATAACACCTAGGTTTTCAGAGCATCCTCAGTGAAAGGAACTTTCCAGAGAGAAGAACCTGGCTGGCCAAGGTTAGTAGGCTGACTCCAGGGGAAGATAGGGGAGTGCTAGGTTGTGGGGGGAGGTCAGATGCTCACAGGCATCCTCCCAGAGGGCGATCAGTTGCCAGACTGCAGTGGGCCCTGCTCCCTGCTGTTAACTACAATGGATGCCTGAAGCCATCTATTTGGTTCCTGTAAGTGGGGTTTGCACCCTACTGAAAATGGTTCCTATGGAGAGCTAGAGAATAGGTCAAAGTTAAGCCCAACATCCTAAATCTAGGATCCACCCACCCTGTTACATATATATCCCCAATCCCTCCTCTTCCTGTTGATAGGATTTCTCCCAAGTCACCCCCTTCCACTACTGTATTACCTATAGCACAACCTCTTCCTGTGACCTATGTCTTCACCTATAATTAGTGGGCTTGCACACTCCCAAAGGTATCAAAGCCTGGGTTAGCAATAGAGGCCTCTCTCTGGTCCCCCCCACCCTCCGTTCCCTCTCCTCCCATTTCCCTTTGCCCTTGTCCTCCTTCCCTTCCTCCCCTCTCCACGTGGACCATCAAGCAGGGCTGAGGTGAGCATGCTACCATGTGATGTGTCTGACTGCATTATAGTAATATCTCTCATGCTCTTGATGACTTTATATATCTCAACCCTACAATTGTGCTTATTGAACCCATGACTAGCGGTGGGAGGCTGGCTACACTAGGTTACTGCTGTGAAGAACTCTACAGCACCACTGCCAAGCCAAGATGTTTCATGTGTATGTATTTCGAAAGTTCATTGGGGTTTGGGTGAAAGTTTACAGAACAATCTGTTTCAGAGCAGGAGACACTTCTTGTTTGGGATAGTAGTTGCAACCCCTGCAATCTGACAGCACTCTCCGCATTCTTCCCTGTTCCTGCTGAGATTGGTTTTGGGGAAATGCTGCCCTTTGGGGCCTCATGTGATTGATTGTTCCAGGAGATTCCTTATAGATGTTACTGTTCACATCACATGCTTTTCTTTTTCTGCATCACTTTAATTTATCATTGAAGAACCAAGGGAAATCCTGCATCTGGGAAGATAACGGTTTCAAACTACTTTTGAAAATAGCAGTTTTAAGGAAACATTAGACTACTTGGTTTATAATTTATAAAATATGAAAATGTAAGTGTTCGTGTGTACAGTTTACCAACACTAAACACATTAACCGTATTGCATGACCATCACCAACGTTTCTATCACCATAGAGAAAAACCAATGCTCTTAAACAAGACTTTTCCCTTTCCCTCTCCCTCCTACCTGGCAACCACGAATAAACACTGGACTCTTTATTTGCCTATTCTAGATCTTTCATTGAAGTGACCAATCTCCATTTTTGATTGAATAATATGGTTAGGATTCACTATGCACACTTGCAGTGTGTAAAGCAACCAGAACCATCGAGTATTAAGGACAAAGAGCTCTTTTGGAATAGTGTATGTGTGGGTGTGGGGGCATTGTCAGTGGGGTGGGGAGGGCCTTATGGTAGAATGCAGAGAGGAAAGATATACCCACATGGTTATATCTTGGTTGCTTCTATGAGCCCCAGCCTACACCTCTGCTTCTGATCTCTCCATCATTAATTCATGAAGAAGCAGGATGGCTCTTCCAAATGTGTCTCACTCACTCTTTAGTTGTCCTTTCTTGTATACTTAAATAAACCCCGAAGAAACCATAAACGTATCTGTTGTAGAATGTCCACTTCAATGGATTTTAGTCTTGTCACCAGGCTGTACAACCATCACCACCATCTAACCCCAGAACTTTTCAATCACTCCCAAAGACCCACGTGACCACACAACTCCCCATTTCCCTCTCTCCCCAGGCCCTGGCACCCACCAATTTACTTCCTGTTTCATCTGAATACAAGCATATAATATGTACAATTTAACTTGACATAATATCTTCAGAATCCATCGATGTTGTAGACTGTATTAGAACGTCGTTTCTTTTTTAAAAGAAATGACTAAGATCTCAGTGAATGGATATGCACTATTGGGCTGGCCATTTCATCTGGTCTGTTTCCGCTTTGGGGCTATTATGAATAGCACTGCTCTGAATATCTGTGTGCAATGTTTATGCCAATACATGTTTTCCAATTCTCCTGGGTATAGAGCTACGAGTCGAATGACTGGGTCATAGTTTATCCTGAGAAACTAAGAGAACTACTGCTTTTTTTAAATTTAAATTAAACAGCTGCTCTTTCATGTTCTCTCCAGCAGTGTATGCGGACGGAGTCTCGTTTCTCCACCTCCTTGCCAATACTTGTTCTTGCTTGTCTTTTTGATAGTAGCCCTAAGGTCTCTGTGTGCTACAGGTGGTCTGTGCTTGACGACTAACCAAAGATTGGTGTTTGGAACCCAGCTCTCAGTCAGCTCTTTAATCCCCCAGAGTTACAGTCTCAGAAAACCAGGGGCAGCTTCGGCGGAGGAAAGACCTGGCACAGCAATCTGCTCCCATGGAGACCAAAGGCAAGAAAACCCCACGGCACCGTTCTGCTCTGACACGCGGAGGGAGTCACCGTGCGCCATTCACTCCATGGCAACGGCATGAGTGGATACGGGGTGGCATTTGCGACTTTGATTTGTGTGTCCCTGATGGCTAACGATGTTGAACATTCTTTACACGTGGCTATTGGTCATCTGCCTATCTTTTTGTGAGAAACAGCCACTCATGCTTTGCCCATGTTAATGTGAGTTGCTTTCTAATAACTGGGTTGAAGAGTTACTCATATGTTCCGGATGCTGACTCTTATCACACATGATTTGCAAATATTTTCTTTCCTGAAGGAGCCCTGGTGGTGTAGTGGTTACGCTTTGGGCTGCTAACCACAAGGTCAGCAGTGTGAAACCACCAGCCAGCTCTGAGGGAGAAAGATGGGGCTTTTTAATTCCCTAGAGCAGTGGTTTTCAACCTTCCTAATGCCGTGACCCTTTCAAACAGTTCCTCATGTTGTGGTGACCCCCAGCCATAAAATTATTTTTGTTGCTACTTCATAACTGTCATTTTGCTACTGTTAGGAATTGGGCGACCCCTGTGAAAGGGGCATTTGACCCCCAAAGGGTTCACGACCCACAGGTTGAGAACCGCTACACTAGAGTAAGAGTCTGGGAAAATCAGGGGCAGTTCTGCCCTGCTCTCTAGGGTTGCTATGAGTCAAAATAGACTTGATGTGAGTCGTTTTTGTTCTGTTCTTTCATTACAAAAAACGGAAAAAGAAAAATCGTTGTTTTAGGTCTGACCTTAATAATAAGTCCTACGTGGCAAAACTGGTTAAACACCGCACGGAGAGAGAACCACAGAGACAAGAGCCAGGAGACGAGCAGAGCAGCGTCTAACCAACATACAAGCACAGAACACTGGAGCTCAAGGGAGTTTGGAGGTCCTCAACCATGTCATTTGCGAGGGAAACTCAGTGGCCCAAGGCTAGGCAAGGAGTTACAGGCAGGGTTGGAACGAGACCCCTGGTCTCTTTTAATGCACCTCATAATTGATGGATCAATTTGATACCAAAACAAAGATGGAATGTACAAGAAGAAACAACTGAGATTAAACTGAATTTGGTGTCTTCACCTGGGACACATGAAGTTAGAGAAGTGATACAATTCACAAGCGCCGTAACTAGGGTTTTGTTATTGAGGGAGATTTATTGAAGGCCAACTATATACAGATAAGCACGGTGCTAAACTGTAAAGGGAACCCCCAAATTACAGGAGATGACGGTATCTGACCCTAAGAAGTTCTAGTGCAGTGGTTCTCAACCTGTGGGTCCCGACCCTTTTTTTGGGGGGGAGGGGTGTCGAACGACCCTTTCACAGGGGTCACCCAATTCATAACAGTAGCAAATTGACAGTTAAGAAGTAGCAACAAAAATAATTTTTTGGTTGGGTGGGGGGAGGGGGTCAACACAACATGAGGAACTGTATTAAAGGGCCTCGGAATTAGGAAGGTTGAGACCCACTGCTCTAGTCGGAAAGATAAAGACACATGAACCTGTCATACAATGATATACTAGTTCTACAAGAGCTTGTTGAAGTTACCTAATCAGGAGTTTTCAAGCACTTTGTTCAAACTCAACTCTTCCATACTTTAAAAAAGTTAACACCTAACCCTTTTTCATCGTTTGTTAGGGAGTTGCAAAAGGTGCAATTTCAGGCACATTAAAAGTAAAAGCATTTTACGATAAAATGAAATTTGATACCCAAGATAATACATCAAAAATAAATAAAACAAACTATATAACAAGCTCTTGTTTAAAACAGAAAATGTTAACACCATCCCCTTTTCTCTTTTTTTCAGTACAGTTCAACCACATAATTTTTAAAGTGATTCACGACGCTCTCATGACCCATCCCAGCCACACACCCGGGTACTGGCGCTCCCAGCCATACTACCCGCCACCATGACACGGGGGCTTTGAAACATTCGTGGAGCAATGGAAGGAGAAGATCCCGAAGTTTTGCCACAGCCTGTTTGAAGCCTCCTTGTACATGTTGAGATGGTATCAATGATGACTAAGTCATGAAAATATACTAAACTTTGTATTAATAACTCATTTTGGGGAGCACTATACGTTCAAACCCACCAGCAGCTCCTTGGGAGATGAGGCTCTCTGCTCCTATAAAGATTTACAATCTAGGAAACTCTAGTGTTTTTCAAAGTGGGGGTTGCTAAAGAGATCAAAACCAACCCCAAAACTCACTGCTATTGCACCCAACTGGACCCACAGTGACCCTATAGGACAGTACAGAACTGCCCCGGCGCATTTTGGAGTTTGTAACTCTTTAATGGAGTGGGAGGCCTCATTTCTTCCCCATGGACTGATCGGGAGGCTGGAAAGTAGAAACCTACATTTTATTCTGGATTATGGGCTGTAGTACTAAAGGTTTTGATTCCTGTATGGCTGCTGAGTACTTTTTTAAAAACTGAAGATGGGGCAGTAGGCCAAAAAAACTATGCTGCACAGTGTGGCTCTGATTGGAATCAACTCAGCGGTAAAGGGTTTGGGTTTCTATTCTCTCCACGCGCTGGCTGAATCGATCAGGACGCATGCTCTTGCAGTTTGGGAGATCCGACATAGTTGTGCTCCTTTAGTGATTGCTATACGCCACGGCAAAATAGCAGCATGGCTGCCAGCACAGGCTCTCAGCTGTGTCACTTCATAGCTATGCGACTTTGAGAACCTCCCTGACTCAGGTCCCTCATCTGTAAAACGGGGGTATGAATGATACCTGTCTCACTCAGAGACCTCACTGAGCTAATGCACGTCAAAAAGGTGTCAAGCACGTAGGGAGTCTTCAATAGATGTGAGCTATTAAGAGAAGCAAGGTGTAGTCCAATTTCTTTCTTTCTTTTTAAAAATCGTTTTATTAGGGGCTCATACAACTCTTATCACAATCCATACATACATAATTGTGTAAAGCACATTTGCACATTCATTGCCCTCATCATTCTCAAAACATTTGCTCTCCACCTAAGCCCCTGGCATCAGCTCATTTCCCCCCCACCCCCTGGTTCCCCTCTCCTTCATGAACCCTTGATCATTTATAAATTATTATTTTGTCATATCTTGCCCTGTCCGACGTCTCCCTTCACCCACCCTTCTGGTGTCCACCCCGCACGGAGGTCACATGTAGATCCTTGCAATCAGGTCCCCCTTTCCAACCCACCCTCCCTCCACGTTCCCAGTATCGCCACTCACACTACTGGTTCTGAAGATTCCGTGTTTCTGGTTTCTATCTGTACCAGTGTACATCCTCTGGTCTAGCCAGACTTGCAAGGTAGAATTGGGATCATGATAGTGAGGGGAGGAGGAAACATTTAGGACCTAGAGGAAAGTTGTATTTTTCATCATTGCTACATCACACCATGTCTGGCTCATCTCCTACCAGAGACCCCTCTGCAAGGGGAATCTCCAGTGGCCTACAAATCGGCTTTGGGGCTCCACTCTGCACTCCCCACCTCATTCACTATGATAAGATTTTTTGTTCTGATGATGCCTGATAGCTGATCCCTTCAACACCTTGTGATTGCACAGGCTGGTGTGCTTCTTCCATGTGGACTTTGTTGCTTCTGAGCTAGATGGCCACTTGTTTACCTTCAAACCTTTAAGACCCTAGATGCTATATCTTTTGATAGCCGGACACCATCAGCTTTCTTCATCACCTTTGCTTATGCACCCGCTTTGTCTTCAGCAGTTGTGTCGGGAAGGTGAGCATCACAGAATGACAATTTAATAGAAGAAAGTATTCTTGCATTGAGGGAGTACTTGAGTGGAGGCCCAATGTCCTTCTGCTACCTTAATACTAAACCTATAATATATGCACATAGATCTCTTTCCACACCCTCATATATAAATATATTTGCATATACACATGTCTTTATCTAGACCTCTATAAAAATGCCCTTTGTCTCCCAGATCTTTCCTCTATTTCTCTTGGCTTTCCTCCTGTCCCACTATCATGCTCAGTCCCCACCAGGGTTTCAACAATTCCTCTTGGTTACATTACCCTTGATCATGCCCTACCAGGCCTCCCACACCCTCTTCACCACCAATTTGGATCACTTGTTTTTTCCTTGTCCCTGGGTTTGTTAACACCACTGCCTTTCCACCCACCTCCCCCTCTTCCATGACCCCATGGAACTGTCGGTCCCATTGTTTTCTCCTCCAGATTGTTCATCCAGACTATCTTATTTAGACAGACCTGTGGAAATAATAACATGCACAAAAACAAGACAGAGCAAAACCAAGCAACAATATACAATAAAACAACAACAACAAACCAATGGCACACACAAAAAAACCAAACACAACAAGAAAGAAAAGCTTGTAGTTAGTTCAAGGACTGTTTGTTGGCCTTTAGGAGTGTTTTCCAGTCCAGTCTCTTGGGGCACCATGCCCTGGCCCCAAAGTCCACCTTCAGTATTCCTTGAGGACATCGCCGCTCCATTCCCTTGCTGTTCTGTTGCACCCCCTTTAGTGTTTTGCCTTGGTGTGGCGAGATCAGATCGGGTGCAATTCCCGCACTGTGTCTCCGGTGTTGTCCTCTGTAGGGCTATGGGTCAGTGAGGGGCGTCAAGTCTCATAGTGGGGCTGGCCCTGTGGTCCTCTCTGTGGCTCGGCTGCTCTAATTGGGGTCATCGTCCTCAGGGCCTGGTGGGCCAGGCTGTGCTCCGCTCTCTCCTCCTCCCCCTCAGATTCTCTTAAAGTGAACCACACTATGCTATTCTAGGATGTTGAGCACCAGATCGCCACGAATCAGGAATGACTCCGTAGCTCCCAACAGCAACCGTATATCATATGTTATACTTTTCAAAAAGGATTCCTTTATTAAACACAACTATTGTTTATATTTATGAGAACTCTCTTTGCAATACATATTCTTTAAGTGGCTAACATCTTCATTATTTCCAAAATGGGTATTTTGTAAAAACGGTTTTACTCACGGATATAGAAGGTGCAGGTTTTGGGCAAATATTGTTGGCTTTTAGATAAGGCCTACAAAAGAAAAAGTAAAATTAATCCTTAGAACAGAAGACCCAACAAGGCTTGGGAAGTATGGTGATTAAAATGATTATAATTATAATTTTAAATTATTAGAATGTCTGCATAGGATAACATATTTCAGAACTATATTTACTCAAACGTCTCCTTATCATCTCTCTTGGCCCTGTTAGTTCCTTCCTCAGAGACCACAGCTGCTAATAGCCATCCTTTTTGGGGTGTGTGTGTGCGAGATCCTTCCAGATATATCCTAAGCATAGATACAGCATTCTAAAAATATTTGTGAAATGTTTTAATCATATTTGCATGGTTTTATTGATTCAGTCATCAACCCTGGAATCGGGCACAATGCTTAATAAAATAGTTAACTGTTTATTAAAAAAGAAATTCGTTGGTATCTATATCTTCAAACAGCAAACTTTCTGGGGGAAAATGATATAATTAAAAGCCAAGGGCATCGTGCCCTTTAAGGAGGTGCTCGCTGGGGTTTCTGAGTGAGGCTGGGAAGCTTTAAGGAAGCAGAGGGCCTCATCTTCCTCCGGCCAAGTGACGGGTGGGTTTGAACTGTCTACCTCTCGGTTAGTAGCCCAACAACACTCCACCCTCTGTGCCACCAGGGGACCTTACCAACCCAAAGATACCTATGAAAGCCAGTCAGTGAGACAAAAATGTAAAAACGGGCTTAAAAAACATGTAGAGAAACGTATGAAAAGATTCCACCTCTGTGGATCCCAAACAACCGCCAGAGTGACGGGGACTCTGGAAAGACCCTGTCAGATGTTTGTCTCTCCCATCTAGGATGCAAGCCCTGGAAGGGTGGGACTCTCTTGGTCTTGTTAATCATCATATCTACAGCATCACGAGTGACTGATACATCAGAGGCTATTGCTGTGTGCCCTCAAATTCCAGCTCCTAGCAACAGTACAACTGCCCCGAGGTTCCCAAGACATATTACATCTGTATGGAAACAGAGAGCCTCATCTCTTTCGCGTGGGGCAGCTGGGGATTTGAACCACCCATCTTTGGGTTAGCAGCCCAGTGCTTAACCATGGAGCTTCCAGGGCCCCTCCTGTAGACACTAACTGAGTCTTTATTTTAAAGCAGGAATTGTTTCAATTGAATCAGAGCAACAGAGATGAGTAAAATCCCAGGAGAAAAAGAAACTAAAATAAAGGTGGAACGTTCATATTATGAAAATGATTCCCAAATAAAACTCTTGCAACTCAAATGGAGAGAAAACTTACCTCAGCACTAAGCAAGGGAGACAAGTAACACAGATAAGATGCCAATATTAACGAGAGAAACAAGCGGTCACGTTTTGTCCACCTTAAGAGGGAGTGCTGAGGGCTGGAATGGAGAGCACCACCAGTTGAAGGACGCTGACAGGTTGCTACTGAGGATGGATGGCAACTGAGGACAAGCAGTGGAAGCGGGGCCATTCAGCTCCTCGGTCCAACTCCCCCCCCCCCCCCCCCGCAAGGGTGAAAAAGGAAGCACGGGAGGATCTCCCATCCCTCCTTCCTTCGGAGCCCAGCACCACATCCAAGGCTCTTGTCCCTAGATTGGCACTGTCCCGGGCTTTTTTGCCATGACTGGACTGAAAGGCCCTTTTTATCACAGGAGCCCACTGCAGCCCGAGCTGACGAAAAGCAAAGCAAAAGAAGGATGTTTTGAAAAGCTTAAAGGTGTGATGAGTAACCAGGGCAACAAAGCCTGCATGACTGGGTAGACTTACTTGGGGTTCTGGCTCTTCAGCTTTCCCTTGGCGGCGAGGTACTCCTGCAGCTTTCTCTGTCGCTCCTCTGCAAGCACAACACAGCACTTCAGCCTGAGATTGTGCCCAGCTCCTCCATAGTCTCTTTTTAACTCTTTTTCTGCTTTTTATATTTTAATAAATCATTTTATTGGGGGCTCTTACAGCTCTTCTAACAAGCCATACATCAAAATGTATCCGCATTTGTACATATACTGACATCATCATTTCAAAAACATTTTCTTTTTCTTTCTACTTGAGGCCTTGATATCACCTTCTCTTTTTTCTCCTCCCTCCCTCACCATCATAATTTAGAAAATATTTAAATTTTCATATTTTACGCTATCCTCTCTCTTTTACCCACCTTTCTACTGTTCATCCCCTGGGGTGGGAGTGGGGGGTTTCTACGTTGATCATTGTGATTGGTTCCTCCTTTCTCCCCTCTTCTCATTATTGGTCCCTAGGGGTTTATAGGTCCTGGATTCTGTGTCTCCAGCTCTTATCTGTACTAGTGTACATGCTCTAGTCTAGCCAGATTTGTAAGATAGAATTGGGGTCATGATGTGGGTGGGGAGGATGGGAGGATGCATTAAAGAACCAGAAGAATGTGGTATGATTCCTTCATGCTATACTGAACTTTGGCTGGCTCATCCCTTCCCTGTGACCCTTCTGTGAGAAGATGTCCAATTGTCTACAGATGAGCTTTGGGTCTCCACTCAGACTCCCCTCATTCGCATCAAAATGGTTGCTTGTTTTTTGGTCTTCTGATGCCTGATCCTAACTACATCTTGTGATCACACAGGTAGGTGTGTTTCTCTCATGTGGACTTTGTTGATTCCCTGCTAGATGGCCGCTTATTTAACTTCAAGCCTTTAAGACCCCAGATGCTGTATCTTGCAATAGCTGGGCACCATCAGCTTTCTTCACCACCTGAGTTTGTGCGCCCATTTTATCTTCCGCGAGAGTGTTGGAAAGGCACCACAGAATGCCAGGTTATTAGCACACAGTGTTCTTGCGTTGAGGAGGACTTACGTAGAGGCCCAATGTCCATCGAACATGATAGTGGGGCAGGAGGAAAGTAAAAGGAAATAGAGGAAAGAACTAGGAGGCAAAAGACATTGATAGAGGTATAAATATAGGCATATACATATGTAAATGTATAACAATAGGGATATAGGCCTATGTACATATATTTATAGGTTAAGTTTAAGGTAGCAGATGGTCATTGCTATTTTTAAACATGATACTTTTCTTCAATAATTTTGGCTTTGAACTATGATACCACCAAGTCCTCTAATCCTGTAACACCTTCAAGTGAATATCAACATCAGCAACATCAACACCCAGGTCCCCTGCTTAGCCCTTCCCATGAGTGTTACTTTGTCGAAACCTCCCAACAATTCCATCGACTAGTTTACAGTCTGAAACTTGGTGGAGTAAATCATTTGCCCAGCACTCCCCAGCTCGTATGTGGCAAAGCTAAGATGTTAAATTGGTTTTGTCCAACTCTTAACAGCTAATGGTCTCAGCTAGTACATATTATGCTTTGCATGAAGAAATTCTTCTACTGCTCTATTTAAGATGTTGGGTTTTATTTTATGCATTCCTTTTCCAACAGGAATGATTTTTATCCACAAACTTTTAAGTAGTTTCCTTTGGGACTAAGGACAAACTTGTACAGGTCAGAGGGCTCATGTAAACATTTAGATGGTGACCTCTTATATAAGACATAACTAATCATGAGGCAAAATCTAGGTGCCTTAAGAGAGGGACAAAGAAAGCATCATGGAAGTTCAGAGGTGGGGCCTGGGTGAAAGGAAGAGGTTGTTGGAAAAGGTTATATGAAATAATGGTTAAAACAACAAGTACAGGGGTGGGAAACTACTCTTGATCTCAACCTGCCCTATATTTTGGCATCTGACTCAGAGCGTCCCCATGCATCAGAAGGCATTAAGAAGAAATGTGGCATTTTAGGTCCAAGCAAGGCAGTGTAGAGAACAGGGCCGGGAAGTCTGACAGTCCCAGGTGGGATTCTCAGCTCTGTGACTTCTAATAGATTAGGAAGTCTTGCTGTCACGGAGCCTATAAAACAGGAACAGAAATGCTTGCTTTCCTGGGCTGTTACGTATAGCGCCCAGTACCCATTCTTAGTGAAATGATGAACAGGCGTGCATCTGAGCAGGCGGATTTTGAGAGCAGAGAAGGGCTTCAGGCACATCCCAGAGGCCAGGGCACCCAAAGTCTTGGCTGTGGGTGCAGTCTGCAGCAGCCTGGGGAGGTGCAGAGTTCAGCTTGCAAGAGGCAGCCAGCCCCACCCCTGGGCACCTGTCAGAGCTGGAGGTTGGTGCCCTGGCGCGCTGCCTGGAACCAAATCATAGGGAAGGTGTGCTTTGCTTCGTTTGGCTGTGTGACTCCAGGCAAGCTGGCGCGCCTCTATTTCTTTAAAAACACGGTGCCAAGTGACCATCTCTCTGCAAGGCTGCTGAGGGACTGCCTGGGAAGGTGCGGGAGGCGTCTCCCCGCAGGGCGTTTGCCCCATTCCCGGGGGCTGGACGCCCGCAGCCCAGACAGCGCCCGGAGAAGGGCAGTCCCCGGCCGCGGCCCAGGACAGTCGGCCCCGAGTGCGGGGCTTGGGTCTTAGACCGCTCACATCCAGAAGGAAGGACCACGAGCTGCCGGACGGACAGCCTTCCCCGGGTAAGACGCACCCACCAGCCTCTTTCCCACCCGTTTCAACGTCTGCCAGAGACAAGGGCTCGGGTGGCACTCACCGACGGCCGCGGCGGCGGCACCCGGCGCGGGGCCCACCATGATCCCTCGGCGACAGTTTCAATTCAAAGGTCGCGCGGAGACCGAACGCGGCGTGCCGCGCGTTCGTGCGCTCCGATTGGCTCCCGCGGGTTTGAAACCGACCTATTAGAAGCATGGAGGGGAGGGACTAAGGGCCAACACGCCCTGACGTTGACGTTGGCTCGTTAAGCCCGCCCCTGAGGACCTTTGATTGGAAGAGCGTGCAGCGGAAGGTAGCGTCCAGTGGAGCGGAGGGCGCCCAGGCGGAGACCCCGGGAGAGGGGGACCCTAACGTCTAGGTGGGGGTGTGCCGACTGGCTGTGGCACCCTTCAGGGCCGGCGGGAACCCGCAGAACTGGCTAGGGCCTTCCCCCGGGACTTTCAGGACCTCCGCTTCCATCTGCTCTCCGGCTTCCCAGCAGCTGGGAAAGAATAAGATAAAGCGGATGAGTTAGGTGCCCCCTCAACGTAATACAACCTGAATGTTCCATTGAGGGGGATCTGATGAAACTCACAGTTCTTAGTACTTAAAATTATATATATATATATATATATATGTAATATATATCACACATTATATATGATGTACACAGTATTATATGTATATGATGTACACAGTAAAGCACACACCTGTGCAGCGAGTTCTGCACGTTCAATTCAGTGACATGATATTCTCCCAAGTCATTCAACCATTCTCAGGCTCCTTTTGCTAAGTGTTCTACACCGTTAACATAAATCCACTGTCCTACCCGGATCCCAGGGCTCACGACGGGCTGCTAACCTCAAGTTTTGTAGTTCGGAACCATCAGCTGCTCAGGGGAGAAAGAGGAGACTTTCTAAACCCACCAGGGCGGCTCTACTTTGTCCTGTAGGGTCACTGTGAGTGAGAATCGACTCAATGGCAGGTCGGGTTAGAAGCTTCCTGGAACCTATGGAATAGCAGTTGTCAATTTGATTCCATAAACGATCCTTTGAAAGAGCCGTGCCCAAGGAATACAGTTTTTGCTTAAATAAGCTAAGCAATTGTTGGGTTTAAAAAGATTTCAGGGCAATATTTTCAGTGGTACCTCTAGCCTCCAGTGATTCCAGAACATATAGTTTCATGAAAAGTTGCAATTCTGTTTCCCATTGCTTTTGCCTTTGATCCCAGATCTTCTGTAGAATCTTTGATCAAAACCTCCAGTAGTGGTAGTGGGCACCATTGAGTTCTGGTCTCATGGCAAAGGAGATCATTGTTAGTAGAGGCACTATGAGGAGACTTCAAAGAGTTTGTGGAGACATGAATAAAAAGGTAACGGAGTGTTCCCACGAACCTTTTGAAGCCCTGGTGTTTCCTAAGGAGCCTTGCTGGCATAGTGTTTGTGTGTTAGACTCCTAAGCCCATGATCAGCAGTTGGAAACCACTAGCTGCTCTGGAAGGAAGACAGGGCTTTCTACTCCCATAAAGAGTTACATTCGGAAACTCACAAGGGCGTCAGGTCCACCCTGCCCTATAAGGGTCACTATAAGTTGACATGGACTTGATCACAGTGAGTTTTGATATTTTCTACCGCCATTCCTGACTCCTGTGCTACAGGCCAGTAGAGAGCAAATGGACCATTGTTACAAAAGAGCTTGCAAGCTTTTCAAGAACAGGGTGTCTCATTCTTAATGCAAATGTTTGACTTATCCTCAACAGCCTGGTGCACTCCTAACCACGGAAGGGATGTTAGAGGGCAGGCCCAGTTATCCTGAACTCCCACACACTGCCCATCCCTCCTATTTGGTTCACCCAGCATTATTGACTAGCCACTTGTGTTGGCCTCTGGGCTGGGCTTTGCAGGGACTGCACAGTCCTGTCGTGGGTGGAGATGGTGTGAGTTAAGTTCCTCACTTAAGGTTTGCTAGGGGAGCTCACATCTTTTTTTAATTGGGGGCTCTTGCAGCTCGTATCACAATCTATCCATCCATCCGTTGTGTCAAGCATATTCATACCTGTGTTGCCATCATTTTCAAAACATTTTCTTTTTACTTGAGCCCTTGGTATCAGCTCATTCCCTGACCCTCTCACTCTTGTGAATCCTTGATAATGTATAAATTATTATTTTTTTCATGTCTTTCACTGACCTCTGCCTCCGTTCATGCTCTTTACTGTTGTTTGTCCCCCTGAGAGGGGGTTATATATAGATTATTGTGATCGGTTCCTCCTTTCTCCCCCCCCCCCCCCCACCTTTCCCTTACCCTCCTGGTATCACTACTCTTGTGATTGGTCCTGAGGGGTTTATCTATCCTGGATTCCCTGTGTTTCCAGCTCTTATCTGTACCAGTGTACATGCTCTGGTCTAGCTGGTTTTGTAAGGTAGAACTGAGGTCATGATAGTGAGGAATGGGGGGAGGAAGCATTAAAGAACTAGAGGAAGGTTGTTTGTTTCATTGGCGCTATACTGCATCCTGACTGGCTCGTCTCTTCCTTGTGACCCTTTTGTAAGGAGATGTCCAATTGTCTACAGATGGACTTTAGGTCTCCACTCCGCATTCCCCCTCATTCACATTGATAGGATTGTTTGTTCTGGATCTTTGATGCCTGATCTCCGATCCCATTGACACCTCATGATCACACAGGCTGGTGTGCTTCTTCCATGTGGGTTTTGTTACTTCTCAATTGGATGGCAAAGGGGCAACTCTCTGTCCTATAGGGTCGCTATGTGTCAGAACTGACTCGATGGCAGTGATTTTGATTTTAGTTTATATAGACTCGTATTTGTTTAACTTGTTGTTCAGCAAATGCCCAGAAGTCTGGACAATGCTCTAAGACTTCTTGGCATCTTACTATTAAATGCACCCATAAACTATTACTCATTAAAAATATTCTCCTTCTTCTGTTCCCAGGGATTTTCTTGATTTGAAGTAATGGATGATAGATGTTTGGTTAATAGTTTTTTTTCCCCCGAGGCCCCCATCCATAAGACCCGTGTATTCCATGTGACTTATTTCCCCCTGAGTACCAGAATGCTGATGGGTAAAGAGAGGTGATGTGTGTGGGTTGTGGTTTCCCAGTTCACTTTACCAGTTGGGCTCTGCTGGGATTTCTGCACGCATATACTTATGCAGGAGCTTGGTAGCAATGTACCGCTAACTTCGGGATTGGCAGTTCAAACCCAGCAGCTATTTTTTCGAAGAAACACGAGGCTATCTGCTCCTGTAAAGATTCAGAGCCTAGGAAACCCTACACAGGGTGTCAGAGTTGGAGTCAGCTCCTGACAGTGGGTTTGGGGTTTGTATTGCTTCAGAAAATTGAAAGGCATTTCATTAGCCTTCATAGAATTCCAGTGGCTGGCTGGATTTCCGTTTTAGAAGACATTTTGTCCATCTCCCACCTAGTGCTACACTTCTTCCTTGCTCACTGCAAAGAACTCACACTGGTTTTCTTCCTTTCTATTTACATATTCTTCTTGGAAACTGACCTCTCTCCTATGTTCTCCTTGTGAACTCTCTTCTTAAATACAGCCATTTTATTGAGCTATAATTCATATATACAATTTCATCCCTTAAAAGTGCACAAGGATCCACATGTGACCTCTTCCTTGGGAGAGGGACAGCAGAGAAGGGGGGAAGGGAGACTCCGGATAGGGCAAGATATGACAAAATAACGATGTATAAATTACCAAGGGCATATGAGGGAGGGGGGGATGGGGGGAAAAAAAAGAGGACCTGATGCAAGGGGCTTAAGTGGAGAGCAAATGCCTTGAGAGTGATTGGGGCAGGGAATGTATGGATGTGCTTTATACAATTGATGTATGTATATGTATGGATTGTAGTAAGAGTTGTATGAGTCCCTAATAAAATGTAAAAGAAGAAAAGAGAAAAAAATGATTAGGGCAAAGATTGTACAGATGTGCTTTATACAATTGATGTATGTATATGTATGAACTGTGAAAAGAATTGTATGAGCCCCAATAAATTGTTAAAAAAAATAAAAGTGCACAATTCAATTTTAGAAAACGCACACATGTGTCTACACCTATTCATGTGCATGTAGGTTGCTTCATGAAAAAGAATGAAGGTGCGTTGTTACATTGAAGCAAGGGCTCTTGCTAAATTAAAGCCACATTTACGATAGCCTGCCATTTATCAAGTTGTCATTGTGGTAAGTAAAGCACGCATCCAGGCTGCCGTTTGGAAACACAGACTCCAGTGATGTTAAGGACATTCACACTTGTGACACCCCCACCATAATCTGATTCCATAACTGTCTCATCAGCCCCAAAGGAAACCATATCCTTCTTCACCATTTACTTTATTTCCTTCTTCTCTAACCGCTGCCAACTGCAATCTGCCTTTGTCTCCACGGATCTGCTCGTGCTGGACATTTTCTAGAAATGGAGCCAGACAGAGTGCATTGGAAAGTGGACAAATGCAGCTGTCAATCAGTTAAAACTTAACACCTCATCATTTGTTTTCCCTTTGAACCCATTTGAAATTTATTCTAGTTTTTATTATTTTCTGTTATCTTTTTAACTCAGGTTTTCCTACGTTTGACTTTGTCATTGTTATTGTTTTTGTATGCTTTTCTCTATATGAAACCAAGGATAGGTAACTCTATAGAGGTAATAGCGGAATTAATAATTTCCTGGGGTTCTGGCAGGGGAGAGGGTTAGGGAGCTAATAATAATGAGTACAAGGAAGAAGCTAATGTTCTAAAATTGATTGCCGTGATGATCGCACAACCCTTTTTTATTATAAATCATTTTATTGGGAGCTCTTATAACAATCCATCCATCAGTTGTATCAAGCACATTTGTACATAGGTTGTCATCATTTTCAAGCCATTTCCTTTCTACTTGAGCTCTTGGTATCAGCTCCTTTTTTTCCCCTCCCTCCCTCTCCCACCCTCTCACTCTTGTGAACCCTTGATAATTTAGGAATTATTATTATTTTCTTTCTTTAAAAAATACTTTTATTGGGGGCTCTTCCATCTTTTATCACAATCCATACATCCATCCAGCGTGTCAAGCACATTTGCACATATGCTGACATCATCATTTTCAAAGCATTCTCGTCTCACTGGAACCCCTGATAATCAGCTCCCCATTTCTTCCCCCTCCCCCGCCCATCCTCCCTCACCAAACCCTTGATAAGTTATGGATTATTTTTTCCATATCTTACATCGTCCTCCGTCACCCCTCACCCACTTTTCCATTATTCATCCCCCTGGGAGGGGGTTCTAAATTGATCCTTGTGATCGATTCCCCCTTTCTCGCACAACCATTTTTAAGACGCTTGAACGGTCGAACTGTTTGATGTGTGAATTATATGTCAATAACACTGTTAACATTTTAAAAAGAATATCTCAAGCTGGAAGAACTCAAGAAAAACAATCAAGCCTCGAGCGCTGCAGTATTGAAGCATTCTATGAGCAAAATATTGACCGATGCCGGAAGCATCAAAGAACTGCAGAGTCACAGCACCAACAAGAACGAGTGGACATCCAGCCATTTCAGGAGACAGTATATGATGATGAAGCAATGGTACTTAGTCAAAGCTGCACTGAAGGCATGAGGGAAAACCAAGGCTCCAGAAACTGACAGAATGCCAATCAATAAGTTTCAACAAGCGAATGGAGCGCTGGACGCACTCACTCGTCTGTGCCAAGAAATTTGGAAGACAGCTGCCTCGCCAATTGATTGGAAGAGACCCGTATTTTGGTGCATTCCAAAGAAAGGTGGCCAACAGAATGAGGAAGCTATTAAACAATATCATTAATGTCACATGCAAATATAAATTTGTTGAGATCATTCAGCAATGGTTGCATCAACAGGCAGCTGCCAGAATTTCAAGACAGATTCAAAAAGAAGACATGGCATAAGAGGTATCATGGAGCTTGGCTGAAAGCAGAGAATGCCAGGATGATATTTACCTAAGTTTTACTGACTGTGCAAAGGCATTCAGTGGCGTGGATCATAACAAACTCTGGATAGCATCGAGAAGAATGGGGATTCCATAACATTTCACTGTACTCGTGTGGAACCTGAACAGGAACCAAAGGCAGTCTTTCTAACATAGCAAGAGGATACTGAAAAGTTTACAATCAAGGAAGGTGTGTGGCATGATTGTATCATTTCACCACATTTACTCAATCTGTGCGCTTAGCAAATAATCTGAAAAGATGGACTATATTAAGAAGAAAATGTGTGGGGAAAAGTTAACTCAATTTCTTGGTGACGATGAACATATAGTGTCCCTTTGAAAAGCAATGCTTCTTGTTGTGATAGAAGCCAATGTTGAATTTTGGGGTGCTAAGAGATGAGAAGACCATTCAGGGACAATCCATTCATGTTTTCCTTATCTTATAAACCCCTCTCAATTGGACAGCGCACCACCCATCTTACCCTCAAGTATGCACAAGTTTATGAAATGAGTGGCATCTCCTGATGGTCATTATTGTACTTCCAAATGGGGCCAACCAAAAACCAAACTGACTGTTGTCAAATTGATTTAGACTCTTATCAACCTTGTTGGACAAAGTAGAATGGCCTCTGTGGGTTTCTGAGGCTGTAAATTTTATAGAACAAAAAGTCTCATCCGTCTTGTAGTTTCCATTATATAAGCACTTTCGGTCTCTGCTTACATTGATTCCTATTTTTTTTCACCTTTTAACGGTTATTGTAAATGGTATTGTGTTTCTGGTTTCCTTTTCTGAGTTCTGTTTATTAACGTAGAGGGAGCCAGCTGATGTTTCTGTATTTGTTGTCTGACAATTTGCAGAATCTTTCAGTTAGCAATGTCTGTGATTTTCTATGTTAGATGCAAATCAAGCTTTATATTTTCTTTGTCAATTTGGATACCTTTAATTTCCCTTTCTTGCCTTGTAGCTTTTGCTAAGACTTCCAGCAGAGTATTGGATAGGAGAGGCAATAACGTGCATTTAAAATAATTTATTGGGTGCTCTTACAGCTTTTATAACAATTCACACAACAATTGTGTCAGGTACACTTGTACATATGTTGCCGTTATCATTCTCAAAACATTTTCTTTCTACTTGAGTCCTTGGTATCAGCTCCTCTTTTTTCTCTTCCTCCCCTCCACCCTTCCAAATCCTTGATAAATGATATATTACTATTATTTTTGTATTTTGCACTGCTGACTGTCTCTATTCACCCATGTTACTGTTATTTTCCCCCTGATGTGTGTGTGTGTGTTGTACGTTGACCATTGTGATTGGTTCCCCCTTTTCCCCATTCTCCTCCCCCATTCCCTCTAACTTCATGGTATGACTTCTCTCTCTCTCTCTCTCTTTAAATTGTTTTATTAGGGGCTCATATAAATCTTATCCCAATCCATACATACATCAATTGTGTAAAGCATATTTGTACATTCATTGCCCTCATCATTCTCAAAACATTTGCTCTCCACCTAAGCCCCTGGCATCAGGTCCTCATTGTTTTCTCCTCTCTCCTCCCTCCCTCATGAACCCTTGACAATTTAAAAATTATTATTTTGTCATATCTTGCCCTGTCCGACGTCTCCATTCACCCCCTTTTCTGTTGTCTATCCCCCAGGGAGGAGGTCACATGTAGATCCTTGTAATCGGGTCCCCCTTTCTAACCCACCCTCCCTCTACATTCCCAGTATCGCCACTCACACTCCTGGTCCTGAAGGGATCATCCGCCCTGGATTCCCTGTGTTTCTGGTTCCTATCTGCACCAAGGTCCATCCTCTGGTCTAGCCAGACTTACAAGGGAGAATTGGAATAATGATAGTGGGCCAGGGGAGAAGGAAGCATTTAGGAATTAGAGGAAGTTGTATTTTTCATTGTTGCTACATCGCACCCTGTCTGGCTAGTCTCCTCCCGAGACCCCTCTGCAAGGGGATCTCCAGTGGCCTACAAATGGCCTTTGGGTCTCCACTCCGCACTCCCCCCCTCATTCACTATGGTATGAGTTTTTGTTCTGATGATGCCTGATACCTGATCCCTTCAACACCTCGTGATCACACAGGCTGGTGTGCTTCTTCCATGTGGGCTTTGTTGCTTCTGAGCTAGATGGCCGCTTGTTTGCCTTTAAGACCCCAGATGCTATTATTTTTTGATAGCTGGGCACCATCAGCTTTCTTCGCCACATTTGCTTATGCACCCATTTGTCTTCAGTGATTGTATCATAGAGGTGAGCACACAGTGATATGATGTTTTTTTCTTTGATGCCTGATAACTGATCCCTTTGGCACCTTGTGATCACACAGGCTGGTGTGCTTCTTCCACATGGGCTTTGTTGCTTCTGAGCTAGATGGCCACTTGTTTACCTTCAAACCTTTAAGACCCCAGATGCTATATCTTTTGATAGCCAGGCACCATCAGCTTTTTTCACCACATTTGCTTATGCACCCGCTTTGTCTTCAGCAGTTGTGTCAGGAAGGTGAGCATAATAGAATGCCAATTTAATAGAAGAAAGTATTCTTGCATTGAGGGAATACTTGAGTGGAGGTCCAATGTCCTTCTGCTACCTTAATACTAAACCTATAAATATATGCACATAGGTCTCTTTCCACACCATCATATATAAATATATTTGCATATACACATGTCTTTATCTAGACCTCAATAAAAATGCCCTTTTTGCCTCCTAGTTCTTTCCTCTATTTCCCCAACAGAGTTTCAGCAATTCCTCTTTGTTACATTACCCTTGATCATGTCCTACCAGGCCTCCCACATCCTCTTCACCACCAGTTTGGATCACTTGTTGTTTCCTTGTCCCTGAGTTTGCTAACACCACTTCCTTTCATTCCACCTTCCCCTTTCCCATGTCCCCCGAACTGTTGGTCCCATTGTTTTCTTCTCCAGATTGTTCATCCAGCCTATCTTATTTAGACAGACCTGCGGAGATAATGACATGCACAAAGACAAGACAGAGCAAAACCAAGCAACAATATACAACAAAACAACAATAACAAACCAATGCCACACAAAACAAACAAAACACAAGAAGAAAGAAAAGGTTGTAGTTAGTTCAAGGATTATTTGTTGACCTTTAGGAGTGTTTCCAGTCTAGTCTGTTGGGTCACCATGCCCTGGCCCCAAAGTCCACCTTCAGCATTCCCTGAGAACCTCGCCGCTTCATTCCCTTGCTGTTCTGTCGAACCCCCTTAGAGTTTTGCCTTGGTGTGGCGGGATCAGATCGGGTGCAATTCCCACACTGTGTCTCCGGTGTTGTCTTCTGTAGGGCTATGGGTCAGTGAGGGGCATCATGTTTCATAGTGGGGCTGGCCATGCCCTCCTCTCTGTGGCCTGGCTGCTCTAATTGGGGGTCATTGTCCTCGTCCTCAAGGCCTGGTGGGCCAGGATGTGCTCCACTCTCTCCTACTCCCCCTTCATCAGCACCAGTGTGCTCCAATGAGATATTTCCCTCTCCTGGAGTTGCAGATTCAATGCCGTCTTTTGAAATAAATTCTTTTTTGGGGAGGGGCAGGTGTCCACCTAGTAGTTGGGTTGAGGCCGGCTCCCAGACCTCTCCACTGGTTCCCTAATGCATGCCGGCACGTTGCATTCACATTTTGGAGCACTGGGTTGAAGTCTGGTCCCTCTTTCCCTGTGGAGATATAAACAATACCCTCCCCTTGGGTGGGTTAGTGCCCGGTGCCCCTACTACTCCCATTCTTTAAAAAATTTTTTTTCCCTTTCTTCTCCTCCTTTTTAGTTGTGTACCATGTGTATCCCTGTATTTTATCTGGTCCCTGCCATATTACCTGGTCCTCACCCCAGGAATGTTTGTATACAGTAGTTTTTTCCCTATGCCCCTTTTTTGCATTTTTTTTTTAAGAAGCTTACCTCAGTGGACTCATGTTGTACTTGTCCTTTTGTGCTTGACTTACTTCGCCTAGCATGGGTATCACTACTCTCATTACGGTTCCTGAGGGATTTATCTGTCCTGAATTCCGTGTGCTGAGAGCTCTTATTTTACCAATGTACATACTCCTGTCTAGCCATATTTGTAAGGTAGAACCGAAGTGGAGGAACATTAGAGAACTAGGGGGATGTTGTGTGTTCGTCGGTGCTCTACTGCACCTTGGCTGGCTCATCCCTTCCTTGTGACCCTTCTGTGAGGGGATGTCCAATTGTCTACAGATGGGCTTTGGGTCTCCACTCCCACTCCCCTTGTTCGCATTAATATGTTTGTTTTGGGTCTTCTGATGCCTGATACCTGATCCCATCCACACTCATGATTACACGGATTGGTGTGTGTTTTTTTTTTCTCCATGTGGGCTTTGTTGCTTCCCTGTTAGATGGCCACTTGTTTAACTTTAAGCCTGTAAGATCTCAGATGCAATATCTTTTAATAGGCAGGCACCATCAGCTTTCTTCACCACATTTGCTTATGCGCCCATTTTGTCTTTGATGATTGTGTTGGGAAGGTAAGAATAACAGAATGCCAAGTTCTGTGAACAAAGTGTTCCTGCATTGAAGGAGGACTTCAGTAGAGATCCAATGTCTGTCTGCTACCTAATACTTATCATACAAATTTATGTATATAGACCTCTATCCCTATCATTATATAGTAACATATTTACATATATGCATTCCTATATTTACACCTCTATAAATGGCTTTTGCCTCCTAGTTCTTTCCTCTATTTCCCTTTACTTTCCTCCTGTCCTGCTATCATGTTTGACCTTCATTTGGCTCTCAGTAATTCCTGTTGGTTATGTTGTACTTGATCCAACCCCACTAGGCATTCTATGCCCTTCTCACCATCAATTTTAGATCCCTTGTTGTTCCCTTGGAAAAGGGACATTCTTATTTGGTTCTTGTTAGCAAGAAGAATGCCTTCAGTTTTTCTCGATTGTGTATAAATGTTGGTCATTGGCTAAACTAATGATGCTAGCAATATGTAATGGTTGGCCTTTGGCTGCTAGCCGTAAGGTCAGCAGTTTGTAACCACCAACCAGCCAATGGTATAAAATTTAAAACACTGTTGAGAAAAGGAAATCATATGATTATAGGCCAGCTATGAACTGCATGCAAAAGATGTCTGCTATGTGCTCCTGTAATGATTGAAATTCTCAAAAAACCTCCAAGGGAAGTTCTACCTTGTCCTGTAGGGTTATTTCACTGAGTCAGAATCAAGCTGATGGTGGCAGATTTCTTTATATCCTTGTACGTGAATTTTTACCAGCAGCTTAAATTACATTTCTAAAATTATACTCAACATACTATATGTTAGAATAGAGAATTACTTATTTCTACCAAAAATACTGATTAAGGAGATCACCGCTCACCCAGTCTTCAATGCCAGGAAAGCCAGGGCCACCTTTGACTGCACCATTTAAAAATCTCTCACATCTAATTCCTAGTTTCCTAGATTTTAACCGTTTAAAACAAAATGTACCTTATACCCAAGCTTTCTTCTATTTTCTGTGTAAATGGCATTAATCCAGGTCCTTTGTATCTCCTGCTTGAGCCTTTGTAACTGTCACTTCCCTGGATTCCCAGCGGCACACATTCCTCTCGATGATCTGTTCTTCAGATGATTTGTCCACCAGGGTGATCTTTCTAAATATGAATGCAATACTTTTGTTTCCTGCTCTTAAATCCTTCCATTGACTTAAGGATAAGTCCAGCCTCTTTGGAATATCATATGCACTCTTCCAATGGCCGATGCCACTTCTGTGTAGTCTGTTCTAGACCCGTGCATGCTGCTTGCTCTCCTGCCATATGGAGTGACTTGAGGTTGCGGAGTGTGTCCTGGAGCACTAGCAGGAGGGGGAGCATAGAGAGGACGATGGTGCCAGGAATCCGAGGGAACTGTGGTTAATGGAGAGAGTCTCGGGAGTGTGTCCCGGCACAGGGAACATGATTTTTCTTCTCTCAGAAATGTAGCTTATGAACAGAGTGCAGAGTGCTGCGCTTCCTGAGAACTTCTAGTGCTTTGATAGAATGGCTCTATAGTGGCCTCACCAACAGTAGGAGGGTCTTCCACCCATCTTTTTCCTTAGAAAAGCAGGTCTCTGGGAAACTATAGGGGTAGGGGTTGGGTACCTAACCAGGTTTCTGAAACACTCTTAGGTAGGTTGCTGGAACCTCCAGGACACTGCTTCCAAGCACAGCCTGTCCTCTGCACCTTGTGTGGTTCTGACTTAGCTCCCTGGGTTGGCCAGCCACACCTCATCTTCTATAGTTTCTAGTACCTCAATTTTTGAATTCCTAAGTAGTCCCACAGTCAATGCTCAGGTGCCCACTGAAGGGTCAGCACTTTGAACCTACCCAGCAGCTCTGTGGGAGAAAGACCTGGTCGTGTGCTTCTGTCAAGGTTATGCCTAGGAAACCCTGCAGGAGAAGTTCTAATCGACTCAGCAGCACCTAACACCGCCAACAGGAAACCGAGAGCTAGTTCTTTTAAATGTTTTATTAGGGACTCATACAACTCTTATCACAATCCATATATACATCAATTGTGTAAAGCACATCTGTACATTCATCGCCCTTATCAGTTTCAAAGCATTTGCTCTCCACTTAAGCCCTTGGCATCAGGTCCTCTTTTCCCCCCTCCCTCCCTGCTCCCTACTCCCTCATGAGCCCTTGACAATTTATAAATTATTATTTTGTCATATCTTGAGAGCTAGTTCTTATTCCCCCTCCCCCAACAGTTTTATTGGCATATAGTTCATGTATCATACAATTCAATAGTTCAGTCACCTCAAGAAGAGTTATATTGAAGGATGGATTGTTATAAGATTTTTAAAATGAATAATTTAAAATGAATAATTTAAAAATGAATTATTTTATAAAATGAATAATGTTTTAAAAGAGTTGTACAATCAGTTTTAGAACATTTTCGTCATTCTTACACTTATTGCGATTAGCTCCTCATTTCCCTACAACCTCCCCTTCCACACTCCCTATGGAACCATTCATTCAGTTATTCTCACTATAGATTTACCTATCCTGAATTTCATAAACAGAAAAACATTGAAAACAAACAAAAAAAACTAACAAGGATAACAAAGTAAAGCAGATAAAAATCTCAATAGAAAAGAAATCAGAAAATAACAAAAATGAGAACAATTTTTAAATGGGTCCTAAGGAAGGTTAAATGATATGATATTGCATTTTGACCTACCGACATCTGCCATAATCCACTTTACAATGCTGCCTGCCTGATAACAAATTTATTCACATCCTTCCACTATGACAGGGTATTCATGGGGGCTTAATCCATGTATGGAAGCTGCAACTGGATTTTGGCTTTCCACTGTCATCCACAGCCCTCTGTAAACCAGGTATTCACAACTTAAACTTTAACCATTTACTCCTTGGAGTTTGGATTATATTATTTACAATCCTTGGATCACACAAGGTTGTGTGTTTCTTGCACATGGTCTTAGTTGATGCCTCACTTAGATGGGTGCTTGTTTGAGAACAAGTCTTTAAGACCCCATGCGCAATTCTTTCTGATAGCCAGGTACCAGCAAGTCGTGTCTTCACCACACTTTCCTATAGCACCCATATCTTCAGTGATCTCATCTTGAGACTGAGCATCCAGCAGGATCGTGTCATAAGAAATAAGTGTTGTTAGGTTGGGGCTAGAATTCAGTGCAAGCCCCCAATCCATTCATGCACCTGTGGTTTATATATGTTTACCTTAGAGACTTCCTTGTCATTTGATGTTAGACAACATTATCAATCATCCCCCTGGAGCATCACTTCCTGTGCCATCAAGTCAGTGCTGATTCATAGTGACCCTGTAGGGGAGGGAAGAACTGCTCCTGTGAGTCTCTGAACCTGCAGATCTTTAGAGGAGTAGAAAACCTTCTCCTTCCCCTGCAGAGCTGGCTGGTGGTTGTGAACTGCTGGCCTTGAGGTTAGCAACCCAATTAAAGAAAATCATTTTATCCGGGGCTCTTACAGCTCTTATAACATTCCATACATAATTATATAAAACATATTTGTACATATGTTGCCATCATAATTTTGAAAATATTTTCTACCTGAGCCCTTGGTATAAGATCCTCTTTCCCCTCACTCCCTGCCCCAACCTTGTGAATCCTTGGTCAATTGTATATTGTTATTATTATTTTGTATCTCACACTGTCCATTGTGTCTCTTCAGCCATATTTCTGTTATTTGTCCCCTTCAGGGCACGGGGGCTATATATTCAACCTTGTGATATAGCAACCTAATTCTTTTAAAAAAATCATTTTATTTGGGGCTCATACAACTGCTATCACAATCCGTACATACATCAATTGTGTAAAGCACATTTGTTGACCTCATCATTCTCAAAACATTTGCTCTCCACTTAAGGCCCTGGCATCAGCTCCTCATTTTCCCCATCCCTCCCTGCAACCTCCTTCGCTCACGAACCCTTGATAATTTATAAATAATTATTTTGTCATATCTTGCACTGTCTGATGTCTCCCTTCACCCACTTTTCTGTTGTCCGTCCCCCAGGGAGGAGGTTATATGTAGATCCTTGTCATCGGTTCCCCCTTTCCACTCCACCCTCCAGTATCGCCACTCACACCACTGGTCTTGAAGGGATCATCCACCCTGGATTCCCTGTGTTTCCAGTTCCTATCTGTACCAGTGTACATCCTCTGGTTTAGCCAGATTTGTAAGATAGAAATGGAATCACGATAATGGGGGTGGGGTAGGGGAAGGAAGCATTTAGGAACTAGAGGAAAGTTGTATGTTTCATTGTTGTATATCACACCCTGACTGGCTTGTCTCCTCCCCGAGACCCTTCCGTAAGGGGATGTCCAATTGCCTACAGATGGGCTTTGCGTCTCCACTCCACACTCCCCCCTCATTCACAATAATATGATTTTTTTGTTGAGATGATGCCTGATACCTGATCCCTTTGACACCTTGTGATCGCACAGGCTGGTGTGCTTCCTCCATGTGGGCTTTGTTGCTTCTGAGCTAGATGGTCGCTTGTTACTTTCAAGCCTTTAAGACCCCAGACGCTCTATCTTTTGATAGCCGGGCACCATCAGCTTGCAGCCTAATTCTTAATCACTACACATTGAAAGCAGATAGGCTATCAATGACCTGCAATTCATGAATTGTTGACTTGTACAGATTAAACTCTTAAGTGACTGGGCATGATGTACACGAACAGCAGGAGCTGAGTAGAAGGCCAATGTACCATTAGTCTCCGTTCATAGCATAAAGCTAGTAATTCTTGATCAGTGCCTGGGTTCAATCAGGAAGAGGGTTAATGGGTTGCAGTAGCCCAGGTCCAGCGCTCTGGAGACCCTTGTTTATTTGGAAGCTGGATCCAGTAATTTCAGACTTTAAATGTGGCTCTGCATGCATGGATAGATGCACGTGTGCATTGTGCAGGTGTAACATAAACTACAAACTCATCTTGAAATATTGTTCTTACTGACTTTTATGCAAAGTAGAGAGAAACCCTCAAAGATCTTGGTTTGGCTTTGTAAAAGTAACACTAATTTCAGTTATTTATGTGAATTTTTACCAGTCACCAATGACCATGTAGTAACATAACGATGAACACTGCGTTGTATTTGTTACACATTTTATTCCCATTACGATGAACAGTGGATCATGCCACACATTATTAATGATGATCATGTATCATTGTGGGATGACAAGTTTTAGGACCTAGGAGAGACATTGAAGCATTGATCACAACACAGAAAAGGAAGTCTAGAAAACTGTGGCCTCATGCTTGCCAAAGCTCAGTTCATCTCAGTTTAAACAGTAGGCATTGGTTGCAATTAGAATGGAATGACACAAGAGTACCAAAGCATGTTCAAGGGCAGAAGCATCAACAGAAGGGTTCAATCATCAGCTGGACCAAAAGTGAATTAGTTTAAATTTCTTACAATAATTAACAAGATTCCGGCTACTAGAATGCAAATCTTATGAAAAACATCACTAGGACCAAATTACTCCAGCAAATCATCCGACCCAGTCAGTTGTGGGCCTAGACAACGGTGTTAACTGTTGAGGGTGTCTGATCACTTTCAGACAAGGAACTGAATAAATATCATCATACCATATAATCTTAAAATACATTTATAAATACATCCATACATGTGTGTTTAAATATATAAATAATAGTTTTAAAAGACCATGTCACACTTTGCTTTCTTCTTGAAACTCAGCTCTATGAAACCAGGGATGCCAAAATGACCCATCCGATTGACATCAAAAACGGTCAAGGTAGGAAGGAGACAGGTACCATTCCCGTCATTTTTGAAGAGGAGAAAGCACAGGTCCCAGAAATGTTTGCTATGTGATCCTGGGTCCACTAGCCATCTCAAAGCAGAAGGCAGGCAGTTGGACCGAAACCTCGAGCCTGTCCGTCCGTTGTCATCGAACTGCCTCTGCGTGTATTTTTCAGTTCTCTCCTGCTTCAGGTGCTCATGGCACAGCATGGAGCTGCTAATTGAACGACGGGAGAAAGACGAGGTAGTCTGCAAACATTTACAGTCCCAGAAACCGAGGTAGCAGTTCTACTCTGTCCTCTACGGTCAGTAGGAATCAGAATTGCTTTAACAGCAATTAATGGCTCGATTAACCTGCTTGTAATACGGGTCGAGTCTTTTTGGCATCCCTGGTCTTTTCAAAACTGTAATAAAGAATAATAATGAAAATAAGTGATACTTTGCCAAGTACATGGTGTTCTTTAAATAACAAACAGCAATGTGGTATGTTAGTGTTGGCCTCACTACACCTTGCTGTCTCTCTTACAAAGAGGGTAAATATTCCTTGAGAATTATGAAAGCTCATCATATGCTCAGCACTGTATGTAACTCTGGAGACTTGAACTCAGTGATGGAGGGGAGCCCCCTTGCCAGGTGCACAAGGTCTTCGCCCTTCGTGGCAAGAAACAAATCTGGATAGGCAGCTGATTTGAAGTAGCTGTGATTACCTACTAGCTTCCAGAAGAAGAGAAGGTTGTTGTTCTCTTGGACGACTTTGGGCATCTCAGGCATCTTCTATGATAAGGAGAACAGAGTTTTGTTAGAGAACAAGACGATGCCATAAACAGCATGCTCAATCCCTGGAGAATTCTTCGCCATGAGACACATTGCCTAATAATGGTTCAACCAATAATGTTGTAATTCAATGGGGAAAGATTGTACAAAATAATTTTTTGTTAGTATTCATATAATCCAACAAATGCTACATTTAAGCAATTCACAATTATAGTGATGTATGACTGAGATTGCTGATAAGCATTATTAAGGATTCTGTATAGTCTGGCACTGGAGGGAACTCGTGGGGGTGGGGTGGGCTAGAGGAACATCATGTATCAGGACACTGAGTGACAGTAGCCTCTAATATCCCAATGACTTAAGAGTCTTCCCCTTATCTTGCTAATCTAAAGCATGTACATATTTTTTAAAGGTATTCTTGGAGTTTTTTTTAATGACAACCAAGATTTTATGTCCCTACGGTCTGGTCGGCAGTTTGACACCACCAGCAAGTCTCCTGGAGAGAGACTGGGCTTTCTTAGTGCCCTAAACAGTCTCTCTTGGAAACCCACGGGGGCTCGCCAGGAGGCCAGCAGTGTCTGCATCGCAGTGAGTGAGAGAGGGCAGCCAGCCCTCTCCTAGTTATTCCCTGCTTCGCCCCCCACCCCCGTTGGTTTTCTCTCTCAAAGACACTCAGTTCTGTGACCTATTCCCCTCGCCATCCCCTTGACCACCATTGTAGCTTCCTAATGGGTGTGCTGCCTTCTCGGTTTCCTGCGATCTCATCTCCATTTGATGTAATATTACACAGGATAAGACACGGTCCTGTTTGAAACTCGTTATTGCCTGTTCATTGTAACCTCAAATGAAATCCAAATACAGGGTTCCGCAAGCACTAGCCACTGTTTGTCTTCTTATGGTGCCCAGCTCCAAGAGCCTCCCTCCTTATTGTTGACCGAAAAACCAAACCAAACTCTCTGCCATCAAGTCAATGCTGACTCATAGTGACTCCCTATGGGCTTCTGAGACTGGAACTGTTTGTGGCAGTAGAAAACAGCCCAGTGTTTCTCCTGAGGAGCTGTGATAGACTCAAACCGCCGAACATGTGCATTGCAGCCAATGAGTAACCACTATGCCACCAAGGATCCCACTCTTATTGTTGAAGCAGGTCTTTAAGCTCTGGGGCCTGCACTCAAGTCGCTTTGTGCTCTCTTTCCTGGTGCGTCCCCTCCTGTCAGCCCTCATCTTTCTGGGAGATCTGCTCTTGCCCTCTCCTAGTTTTCTCCATCTCAGCACTTCGTTCATTTTCTTTACACCTCCTTCCTTCCTACCTACCTACCTACCTACCTACCTTTTCTTTCTATGTTGTCTGTGTTCCTCCCCTCTACTCTCACTTCAGAAACAAAATTCTATAAGGCTAAGGATTTTGGCTTAGCACTGTCGACATGGCTATCAGTACTATGTCTGAAAAATAGAAAGCTCTTGATAAATAATGTTTGTTGAATAAATGAATGAAGGTACCACACTATTCTGTAGGCTTTCATTTCCTTTCATCCAGGTAGAAAATCAAACACACCCTTATAAATCCTAGTTGGCTAAGGTGACTCTTAGATAGAATAAACAAGACAATATGGTTTGTTGTGTATATGAGGGGGAAGAAGAGTGTGCCTAGAGGGGGATGAAGGATACTGCTGGACCTCATAAAGAGAGGCACTGGAGCCAGAAGGTTGGGTTTGAGTCTTGTTTTCTGACTTTTGCTATGTGCCCATTGGTATATGATTTATCTTCTTGGATATCGGTTGGCTTATTTGAGTTTCTTAGAGGGCAGGACTCTTGTCCCCAGTGGCTTGTACCATGTAGGTGAGATAGAAGACACCAGGAAAGAATGATTGCATAAATGATTGCCCATAGATAGATGGGAGGTGCATAGGATCAAGTTGTTGCTGTTGCGCCGGTCCTGATTCAAAGTGACTGTGTGTGCGACAGAACAAAACACCACCCAGTCCTGCACCATCCTTGCAATTGTTCTTTTGCTTGAGCCCACTGTTGTAGCCAGTGGGTCAACCCATTTTGTTGGGGGTCTTCCTCTCTCTCTCGCTCTCTTTGTCGTTTTTTTCCTGATGACCTTCTTCATTTCCAAAACCATGTTCTTTTCCAGGGACTTGTATCTTTTTGACAAAATGTCCAAAATACATTAAATGAAGTCTTGTATTCTTCTGCTTAAGGACCAATCTGACTCTACTTCTTCCAAGACCGATTTGTTTGTTCTTCTGGCTGTTCACAATACTTCCAATATTATTACCAGCACCATAATTCAAATGCATCTTTACATGTTGGTCTTCTTTATTTATTGTCAAATTTTCACGTGCATATAATTCCATGCTTTGATCAGACGCATTTTAGTCCCCAAAGTGACATCCTTGCTCTTCAACCCTCTAAAAATGTCTCATGCAGATTGACCCAATGTAATATGCCATTTGATCTCGTCTGCTAGCTTCCATGAACATAGATTGTGGATACAAGCAAAATAAAATTCTTGACAACTTCAATTTTTTCTCCCCAGTTTTGTTGCCTATTGGCTTAGTGGAAGATTTGCATTTTCTTATATTGAGTTGCAATCTATACTGAAGGTTTCAATCTTAAATTTCCATCAGCAAGTGCTTCAAGTCTTCCCTGCTTTCAGCAAGCAAGCTTGTGTCATCTGCACATCACAGATTCTTAGTCAACCTTCCTCCAATCCTGATACCAAGTTATTCTTCATATAGTCTAGTTTCTCAGATTACTTGTTCAACATGCAGATTTAATAAGTATGGTGAAAGGATACATTTCATTATGATACTGTACCTTGTCTTCTCCAGCAATCCTTTTAAATTTTCTGTTCAACTCTTCATTGTTTCTTTCATTTGCTTTAGCTACTAAATATTCAAGTGTAAGTTCAAAGTCTCTTCTGATCTACTTTGATCTTTTCCTTATTTCGTTTCTTTCAGATGACTCTGCTTTCTTCATGTGTGATGTTTGTGATCTCATTTCCACAACTTGTCAGATCCCCTATCATTAATGTTTAATGGGACAAATCTGTTCCAAAGCAGCTCTGGAAATTCAGATAATGTATTATATTTAAGGTCTTATTTTGGCTCTTGCAGACTTGTTTTAATTCCGCTTTAACCTGAACTTACATATGAGTAATTGATCTGTACCACAGTGGGCCCCCTATTTTGTTTTGGCTGCTAATATTGAGTTTCTCGATCATCTTTTCCTCCAGATGTACTCAAATTGATTCCTGTGTATACCAGCTAGTGAGGTACATGTCTACAGTTACCATAAATTGTTGAAAAAAAGGTATTTGCAATGAAGAAGTCATTGTTCTTGCAAAATTCTATCATGACATCTTTACCTTCCTGTTATCAAGACCCTACTGTCCAACTACCAGTCCTTCCTCTTCATTTCCAACTCTCCTGTTCAAATGGCTAATAATTATGAATGCATCTTAAATGCATGTTTGATCAATTTGAGACTGGTAATTCACAGGGGCAGAATTCTTCAGTTTCTTCACCATTAGCTTTAGTCATTGTTTAATTTGTGTAATAGTTGCATTAACTGGAGTTATTTGTAGGGAAATAGATGTTATCCTATCACAGACAACATTCTACTTCAAGATAGATCTTGAAATAGTCTTTTTGTTGAATTCAATGTCATTCCTCTTGAACTTATCATTTCCAGAATAGACCACATGAGTTTGCAATTCAAAATGGCCAATAGCAGTCCATTCTAGCTCACTAATGTCTATGATATAAATCTTTAGTTATGTTTCTTTACTTTTTTCACTTTTTGTAGTTAAACAATGATTTTATTGCTCAAGTACATACACAGATTTATGCACCCAGGGCAGAAGCTGTGGATGATTCATACTTCCAATGAAGAGGGAGGACTCTTTTTGTCTGGTGTAGTATCAAACAAATAGCTGAATTCGACTCAATCAGAATCAGCCAGGATTTAGAGTCCTTATCCTTCCTGCTCTGCTCAAGATGCTTTCCAACAGCAATAGCTTTCTGAATCAAATGGCAGAGATCTGCAGGAATGTGAGGAGCAAGTCCTTTGGACTTAGGGATCCTCAGGATTTTAGTGCCTGTCACAAAATGCATGTGCGATAATGCCACGTGAATCTCTTAGGATCACATCGATTTGGGAAGAAGTCAGCTCCTTCTTGGACAGTTTGTGAATCTGGTCCTTCATGTCATTGAAAGTCAACTTCAGCCAGGTGGCGGGGATGCTGCAGTGATAGGGCAGCACCAACGGGGAAAGACTCTTTCCAAGAGTTCCCATGTGAGCTCTTGATGGCAGCTGCTTAGGCAGCGAAAATAAGCTTGTTTCCTTTTTGATGACTTCCAATTTTCCTAGATTTATATTCCGTACATTCTACATTCTGGTAAATGAGGGACATTGGCAGCCATTTCCTCTTATTTTGAGCCCTGCCTTCTTCGCAAATGAAGGTCTCAGAATTTTCACTCCACCCATGTCATTTTGGTCAACTCCATTTTCAGAAGAGCCATGTGTTTGAATGTCTTCAAACCTGAGATATACATCTTTTGGCACTATAAATGGACAGTATTCTGCTGTTACCCACAAGGGTTTCATTGGTCAATCATCCCACAGCATCGGACTGAAGTGTATTCCTTCTTGATACTCTGTTCTCATTCCGGAAGCTCTACTGATACTCGCTCACCTTGAGTGCCTCTGCTGGTGTTTAAATATTGGTTACAGAGCTTCCAGCAGCACAGCAAAACATAGGCCGTGATAGACAAACTCACAGATAAGTGGTTGAGGATCCAGTAGGGAAAGGAAAAAGATGGTGATTTACTACTTCTTAATTCTTGCCATCTCCATTTTACTCTCTCACAGAACTTGCTTAGGATTGCCTTTGGGAAGGCAAGAAGCAGGATGTGGGGATAGGCATGTAGGAGTGTGGAAGGAAGGAAAGAGGGCTAGGTCACCTATTAGTAGGGTTTGTTCATTGGGATCATTTACAAATGTTGGTGATGTAAATGAGAGCACATTTGAGACCGTGGACCACTTACCGTTAGCACCACTGGTTCATTTTCAGGTTGGCCAGACACAAATAGTTGAGTACCCGAGATTCTTAAAAGCACAGGAAGTCCCAAATTATCATCTACTGGTTTATAACCAACTATGTCAAATCTCTCTGAGAAGAGAAAAGGCAAAAAAGAAAGTAAATCTATCATATTTGCGTACAATGATACGTTTATGTAGATACTGTGTGTGGACGGTTAGGCTTCCAGCTAACTCTTGGAAGTCACAGATAGAATTTATAAAGCTTTGGATCCTTTGCAGTGTCTTTCAGATCTATAAGACAGTAAATGCTTGTTTGATGCAATTCTATGCACTTAGATTTTTTATGTGCAATGAATGTTTGCAGGATGAATAAGAATTTCTCCAATCTTGTATAACTCTATTAATAGTATATACTACTCCCATCTCTCATCCTCCACCAAAAAAAAGTTGATAAAAAAATAAACAAAACTACTGCCCAAAAAGTCTATTTCAACTCATAGCAGCAAACCTATATAGGATTTCTGAGGCTGTAAATCTATACGGGAGCAAATAGTCTCATCTTTCTCCCTCTAAGTGGCTGCTGGGTTTGAACTACTGACATCTTGGTTAGCAGTCTAATGCTTATCAGACAATGACACCTGAGTTCCTGACCCTACAATGTGCTTGGTTGCAAGTTCATAATAACCTAAAAGGAAGAGAATTCTGGAACCTAATACACTCATATGTTGCTATTAATGCTTAAAAATTCTTCTTAAAGAATAATGCTTAATATGAACTGTAAAATGATTTAGGTCTATGGACCCAGAAATTCTACTTTGGCATGTCCTTCAAAGAAATAACTCCAAAGGGAAAAAACAGACAATAATATATATAAAGATGGAGAGCAAATGCTATGAGAATGATTGGGGCAGGGAATGTGCAGATGTGCTTTATACAATTGATGTATGTATAGGTATGGATTGTGGTAAGAGTTGTATGATCCCCTAGTAAAATGTAAAAAAAAAAAAAAAAAAATAAAGATAATCGCAGCAGAGTTACTTTGAGCAAATTCATGGAGCCAGTATAGAAACATGATAAAATACTTGGGTACAGGGGTCCACAAACTTCGGGTAAAGAGCCATATGTAACACTTTAGGCACGTACATGTGGCTTTGAAGTACAAGGACAACACTTTAAAGGCTATGATTCAGATAATGGGTGGACACTCTGGCGGCAGCCATGGGCTCGAGCACGGGGCAAGGTTTCGTTTCTGTTGTGCCGTCACTTTGGGTGAGGGGTCCTAACAATAACAACAACAACATGGGGTGCCAAATGTGGGAATCCTGTGTGAGATAATAGGAAGTAGGGAAATCAACCCGAGTAATTTGTGAATGTCACAGATTAAAAATATTATTAGTTTCAGTGTATCTAATCAGAAAGCTCTGCTTATTAACTCTAAAGTTACCACTTTGGGGCTCCAAAAATAATTTTATATACTATTGGCATGTCCTGAAGCTAAAATATGTCCACTATGGTAATCTATATGACATACTTTCCTGATACTGCATCTTATCTTTCAGATCATAAAAAAGTGCTTTAAAAATTCATGAAACATTTAGTTATCTTTTAATTCCCTTTTCCCATGAACTTTTGGAAACACGCTCATATTTATAGCAGTTTATTCTTTGTTTCACCTCCTAATTATGTTCTCAAAAAGAAAAATGAGTTTTCTAATTTGGTGTGTTTTGTAAGTCTGATCAGCAGTCTTTCCAATGAAGAATGACTGCTCTTCATTGATTTTTGGGTACATTGGAAAAAGTCACGCAATAGTCCTCAGACTGAATTTCCTCATCTTTAAAATTTAGGATAGGAATATTTGAGAGATCACAATATAGTAGTATATCTGAAAGCTTAATTTTTCCAGCTAGCCCTCTCAAAGACAGGGAATCTCGATCTGGCTAAAAACTTATATCCTTTCTTGGTAGTTGTGTAGGAGTGATGAGCTTCATATAGTTCTAGAATTCTACAAAGCCAGGTGTTTAGAAGAGATTTATTACATAAGAATAGAAACCTGAAAGTAGTAAGAAAACAAGAAGAAGAATACCTGCATCATCCAGATTCTGTAATGCCATACTCCGGAGACTTGAATTAGATGTGTCTCTAGTTAAACTTTGAGAGTTGATGTTAGTCAGGATGCAATGACTTATCAAGACGCGTAAAGAATAGTAGTTATGGAATGCGTTCATTGCTGTCATGGGCTCAATAATTTCTAAAACCAAATATAAAAAGCTCAGATCAATAACAAGTACAAACACAGATGATTTATACCCACAAAAACTCCACTGCTGCTGTGTTGATTCTGACACATAGCAATCCTTTACAGGCAGAGAAGAACTACTACCATAGGATTTCTGAAGCTGGAAAAAAATTTTTCTTCCCCAACAGTTTTATTGGCAAGCAATTTACATATCATGTAATTTAATAGTTCAATCATTCAATCATATCAAGGAGAATCACCCCCACATCAATTTTAGACCATTCCCCCCACCCCACTGCCAATGGTTAAATCGCCTTTAGGATGAGTTATGCTTTCACAATCTGTTCTAGTGCTCCCTCCCCACTCCCATCTTCATTATTTACTCCCAAATCCCCTTTCCCTCCAACAATAAAAACAAAACAACACTAAGGTGGTAATTGTTCTAGTGCTCCCTCCCCACTCCCATCTTCATTATTTACTCCCAAATCCCCTTTCCCTCCAACAATAAAAACAAAACAACACTAAGGTGGTAAGGTTTAAAAACATAATAGTATACAGACAAAAATACAAATAATGCATAAGAAGGAAAAGACCAACTTCTGAGAAGATGGCGACGGAATAACACATACCCGAGGGACTCCGCAGAAATCAGCCTAGGAAGTTACTAAGAGGGAAATTCAACACTGCTGGAAGGCAGGAGGAACATCATAAAGATAAGTAGGCACAGATCCACAAGATTTTGAGGGGCTGGGGGCTTTTGGCTTACCACAGTGGAGAATGGCTAGGGCTTGACCTTAGTCCCGCCACTGTCTCAGCCAGAGTTGGGACCATTTGGAGCCTGCACTTAATCTCAACATAGCCACAGTTTGCCGCTGCCTTGGGGCAGGATTTAAACCTTTGCAGCCCCATGGGCAGGGGCCAGGGCTCAGCTATATTGTTACTTTTGTTTCCCTGTCTTCTCTCTATCCCCCCACAGTCTCAGCAGGCTTAGTCCCCCCCCCCCCACCTTTGTCTCTTTTCTCTCACACACCACTGCAGACCTCCAGACCACTCCCCTTGCCTAGGGCATATATGCCTGCCCCCCACCCAATTAGGTGAGCCCCATCCTGTGCAGCTAGCCAGAGGGAAACCCTGGCCAACTCCCTACCAGGGGATACTCTGCCCAACTTCTTTCCTGGGAATTCCTGCCTGTGTGTGTGCACAGGAACTCCTATTTTATTTCTGTTGTCCATGTGACTGAGGGAACTTCATCCCGCTTACCTTAGTGACTCACACAGCCTAAAGCAACTCGGCCAACACTCACCAATGTTCCAAGCTGCTGCGGGAACCTCTGCCCAACCTCCACAGTGATCTACTTGGCCAAGGCAATTCCGCCCACCATTTTGTGTGTTCTACACCAATGCAGGCAACCCATCAGCCTTCTGGGTCACTCCCCTGAGAGGGGAGCCACAGGAAGATAAAGTGGTAGGCCATCCATAGTGAAATTAGCTGCAGGCAGTTTGAAGAAGCATTCCTACAAGTCTCCCAGAGAGAGCCAGTGCTCTTCAATTCCCTGGAAAATGGCACCTGGCTCCTCTAAAACAAAATGCAAACAGCCATTAGCCCCAACGACCGCAACGAAAAAACAGGAGAAACAAAAGGCAAGGGCAGAAGATGTTCTGAACATAACGACATGCATACAAGAAGCAGACATTGAGTCATCACAGAAAGATTCTCAGAATGCTGCTTGGAGTCATACAGGATATGAGGGAAACAATACGGAAAAAGGATGAAACGATAGAGGAGAGAAAGTCCACACACCAAAGGGAAATACAAGAGATTAGGAACGAGATAACAAAAACCAGTAGCAGACTCACAGACCTTGAGAATTGACTGGAGGAAGCAGAGAACCGCACTAGTGACTTGGAGGACAGCCAAGCAGACTTTAACAAACGCGAACTGTGGGGGGAGGTCATACGCTTACAGACATCCTCCCTGAGGGCAGTCAGTCACCAGACTACAGGGTAGGCCTCTAGGCCTCTAGGCCTCTATTCCTCCCTGAGGCCTGCGACCAAGCATGCACACCCTACCAATAATGGTCTCTATCAGTTGAGCCAGGTAACAGGCAAAACTGGCTCTGTGACATCCAAAGTTAAGTTGCCATCCATAATCTAGGGTCCGCCCATCTTGTTACATATATATCCCTAATCCGTCCTCTTCCTATTGCATGTATGTCCCTAGACCACCCCCTCTCACAACTGTATTACCTATAGCACAACCCCTTGCTGTGACATTTGTACTCACCTGTAATTAGGGGGCTTGCATGTCCCCAGAGAATATAAAAAGTCTGGGCTAGCATTAAAGAGCTCTCTCCCTCCACGCGGTCCACCAAGTAGGGCTGAGGTGAGCATGCTGCCATGAATCATGTCTGACTCTTTTTATTTCAATATTTCTCTTCTATCTCTCATGCTCTCTATCACTTTACTATAATCTTTACTTATTCTAAAAATTGAAGGAAAATAACACAAACCCAAGAATAATTTATGCAGACAAAGTATCTATCAAGATAGATGGAGAAGTAAGAATATTCCCAGACAAGGAAAAACTCAAAGAATACGTTAAAAGAAACCCAGCCCTACAAAAGATCCTTGCCAACCCAGAATGGGCAGAATAACAGCACTCACTGAGCACAAATAAGAGACCACTACATAGACCAACTCCACCAAGAGAGCAACAAAGAGAAAACAGCCCCCAGGATAGCACTGGCTTAAGGGTGGAAAGAAGTCAAGAATGAAACACACACACAAACACACACACACACACACACGCACGAAATGGAGATAGGAAAACACCCAACACTAAAGATATAAGATGACATCACAGAGTCCACAGATGGGTGTAATAACCCTGAATACTGAATTTAGGCATTAAAAGGCTAAGGCTAGCAGACTGGCTTAGAAAACACAACCTGTCAATCTGCTGCCTACAGGAGACACATCTCGAGATTACAGACAAAAATAGGCTGAGAATCAAAGACAGGAGAAAAGCCTACCAAGCAAATGTCAATGAAAAAAAATCATGGGTTGCAAACCTAATCTTGGACAAAATTGATCTCAAGGTGCAAGCCATAAAAGAGATAAGGAGGTGCACTATATAATGCTCAAGTGTACAGTAGACCAAGAACCAGTGAGCTTATTAAATATATATATATATTTATACCCAAGGAGATATATATATACCCAAGGAGAGACATGGAATTTGTCAAACACTCCCAAAGACAAAGTAATCACAGGCTCAACAAATTATAGTAGGTGACTTTAATACACTATATTCCGAGAAATAAAGATCACAGGGAAAGCAGCTTAACAAGGAGGCTACAGATCTAAACAGTATGATTAGACGACTTTACCTGATAGACATTTTCAGAGCTCTCCACCCAAATGCAAAAATAATCATGTTTTTATTAAGCCTACATGGCATATACTCCGAGACAGGCCACATGTTGGGACAAAAGTTGAATCTGTTTAAATTCAAGCATATAGAGGTCATACAGACTTCTCTCTCTGCCCACTATGCCATAGGGCTAGAAATGAACAAAAAGACGATTAAGAGAATAAGGGTTAACAACTGGAGGATGAATAACTTTCTACTGGAAAAGGAGTGGGTACTGGCCCAGATCAGAGATATAATCAGAAAGTTTCTAGAAACCAACGAGAATCAGAATGTGATATGCAAAAACCTTTGGGACACAGCTAAGGCAGTTATCAGAGGAAATTTGATAGCAATATAGGCACACAAGGAAAAGGAAGAGAGACATGATTGATATGCAGACACAAAACTTACAGCAATTAAAGCAGAGTTAATAGGACAATCCTAATAGCCAAAGAAAAATGATAAAAATCAGGGCTGAGATTCATGAGAGGAAAAGAAGAAAGCTATGGAAAATATTAATGCAGTTAAAGTTAATTCTTTGAAAGGATTAACAGAATTGACAGACTGCTGGCAAACCTAACCAAAGAGGGAGCAGAACAAATTTCAATAGCAAGGATGAGGAATGAAACGAGACATTACAACAAATTCTAATTGAATCAAAAGGATAATTACACAGTACTGTGAAGGCGTGTACTCCAATGAATTCAACAACTTGGAAAACTTCGACAAATTCTTGGATAAACTATCCTTCCCTAGACTACCCCCGATGGATGTCAAGAATCTCAACATACTCATAGCAAAGGAAGAAATAGGAAAGGTTATCAAGGGATTACCAACACAATAGTCTTCTGGACCAGATGGCTTCACAGGAGAAATCTACCAAGCATTCAGGGAAGAATTGAAACCAATCCTACACAAATTCTTCCAGAACATAGCAAAAGATGGTAAACTCCTGAACTCTTTCTATGAAGCTAGAATAACATGAATACTTAAACCGGGCAAGGATCCCACAAGAATCGAGAACTACAGACTGATATCCCTAATGAACATTGATGCAAAAATCCTTAACAAAATACTGGCCAATAGAATACAAATGTATATAAAACAAATAATTCATCATGATCAAGTGGAATTCATACCAGGGACGCAGGGGTGGTTCAACATATGAAAAACCATTAGTATCATTCACCACATTGACATGAAAAATTGTAAGAACCATATGATAATATCAATAGATGTGAAAAAAGCATTTGGCAACATCCAACACCAATTCCTCTTTAAGACACTCAAGAAGATAGGAATGGAAGGAAAATTCCTTAATATAATACAAACTATATATGAAAAAGCAAATACAGCATCTTCACAATGTTGTAGAGACAGCAGACAACTTCAATTCACACAAAGAAGCATGACAGGATGGTTTGTGGGAATAATCAAATTAAAGAACTGGAAAACCTCCCTGAGAACTAAAAGATTATATATATGATATATATATGATATTATATATAATCTTTTAATTATATAATTATATATATTTATTATTTATTATATATAATTATAATTATATATTTATTATTTATTATATATATAATCTTTTAATTATATATATATAATATCATATATATAATCATATATATATATACCTCTAGGAGACCAAGGGACACAGAAAAAAATCAAGAAAGACATAAATAAAATCATAGAAGAATTATGAGAAACAATAGAAGCATAAAATGACAAACTAGACAAAACCATGCAAAATAACAACTATAAACTCACATGATTAATGCTAAACTCTAGAAAATAAATAACACATTGCAAAGACAAAGGAGTATAATTGAATTAGTATAATTGAATTAATGGAAGACAGAACCAGCATTTTTAAAGAAATAATTCCTTTGTTACCAATCTGTTCAAGAATCAATCAGAAAAAAAGAAGGAAGAAATCTGAACAAAACCCTAAGAGGGCGGAAAGCAGCTCAAGAAAAGCTAGCATGGCTAACAAAGGGGCGTCAACAAAACTAAAACCACGGACGCAAAGGCAATAGGATAATATACGAGCATATGAAGGTGTTTAAAAAAGTTTGTAGAAAATTCCATTATGTTTTCTCTCTATTTTTATACATTACTCTCACAATGAGAGACTACACACATTCCCCTAGTGAAGAAAAACCAGACAAGGGTGTTCCTTACCACAACACCCAGTCAATATAGTTTTGGATGTTTTAATCAAAGTAAGAAGGCAAGAAAGTGACAGAAGGGGCATACAAATTGTCAGGAAGAAATAAAATTTTGCATATCCTCTGATCTTTTTTGTAGACAATCCCAGTGACGAAACAAGAAAGCAAAACAAACAAACAAACAATACCTCCCCCAAAAAACAAACAAACAAAAAAATCTTTCAGTCTGGGAAAACTTTTTGAGAATGACATATTGGACAATTCTAAAAGTTATAGAAACCAGCCCAATTGAAAAATTAGCAGAGGACATGGTCAGACATTTTACTAAAGAATACAGTCAAGTGACCAAAAAACATGAAAAAATGCTCATGATCATTAACCGTTAGAGAGATGCAAATCAAAACAACAATGAGATACCATCTTACCGCAGAAATAAAGCCAAGTTTAAAAACAAAATAAGACAAAACCTAGCAAAAATACTCAACAGAATATGACAAATATTGGCAAGAGAATGGAGATATTGTAGCCATTATGCACTGCCGATGAGACTATAAAATGGTACAAGCACTGTGGAAAATGGTGTGGCACATCTTGAAAAAGTTGGGACTAGAAATACCATAACCATAACAATCCCACAATTTGCTCTGTATCCTAGAGAACTAGGAGCCATGACACAAAAATAGAGATATGCACATCATTTTCATCACAACATTATTCATAAGAGAGGAAACAACCTAACTGCCCATATATGGATGAATTGATTAACAAAGTATGGTATACAATGTAGTATTATGTGAGCTTAAAGAATAATGATGCATCTGTGAAACAAGTCGTAATGGAGGACATTTGCTGGATGAAATGGCAATTACAAGGGGATAGTTATTATATGAGATCACTTTTATAAAATGTCAAGGAAATATTTACACACACAGAGAAACTTTCTTTGATGGTAATCAAGATGGTTGAGGAAAAAAAGAAAAATCACTAGAAGAGTAGATATGCTAAAAAAAAAAAGGATGAGAAAAAAGAAAAAAAAGAGTAGATATGCTTTAGTTTGATCAAAGGAAAGGCAAATCGCTAATAAGGAGGAGGTCAGCATAACACACCAAAACAAAGATACTGGGAGGTTCACGAGAGTTAAAAGTAGCAAGAAACAAACCAGCCTGTCTGACCACAAGGTGCAGAAGGGATCAGTTATCAGACATCAAAGAACTAAAAATCATATCAATGGGTGCCTACCTCCCTGATATGATCAATGAAGACAAACGTGTGCACAAGCAAATGTGGTGAAGAAAGCTGATGGGGCCCAGCTCTCAAAAGATATAGCATCTGGGGTCTTAAAGGCTCGAAGATAAACAAGTGACCATCTAGCTCAGAAGCAACAAAGCCCACATGGAAGAAACACACCAGCCTGTGTGACCATGAGCTATTGAAGGGATCAGGAATCAAGCATCAAGGAACAAAAAAAATCTTATCATTGAAAATGTGGGTGAGTGTAGAGTGGAGACTCACAGCCCATCGGTAGGCAACCGGACACCCCTTACCAAAGGGTTGTGGGGAGGAGATGAGCCAGTCAGGGTGCAGGGTAGCAACGATGAAACATATAACTTTCCTTTAGTTCTTAAATACTTCCTCCCCACCACTATCATGATCCCAATTCTACATTACAAATCTGGCTAGACCAGAGGATGTACATAGGCACAGATAGCAACTGGAAACACAGGGAATCCAGGACAGATGACCCCTTCAGGACCAGTGGTGAGAGTGGTGATACCTGGAGGGTGGAGAGAATGTAGGGTAGAAAGGGGGAACTGATTACAAGAATCCACATATAGCCTCATCCCTGGGAGAGGGACAGCAAAGAAGAAGGCGGGAGGGAGACATCGGACAGTGTAATATATGAAAAAATAATAATACTTTATGAATGATGAAGGGTTCATGAGGTAGGGGGGAGTGGGGAGGGAGGGGAAAAATGAACAGCAGATATTAAGGGCTCAAGTAGAAGGCAAATGTTTTGAGAATGATGATGGCAACAAATGTACATATGTTATTGACACAATGGATGTATGTATGGACTGTCATAAGAATTGTATAAGCCCCCAATAAAATGATTTAAAAAAGAGTTAAAAGTAGTAAAGATTGGGGTCTTAAAGGCTTGAAGGTGAACAAGCGGCCATCTAGCTCAGAAGTAATAAAGCCCACATGGAAGAAGCACACCAGCCGGTGCAATCACGAGGTGCCAAAGGGAACAGGTATAAGGCATCATGCAAAAAAAAAAAAGTATATATATATATACCATAGTGAATGAAGGGGGAAGTGCAGAGTGGAGACCCAAGGCCCATTTGTCGGCCACTGGAGATCCCCTCATAGAGGGGTTTAGGAGAGGAGATGGGTCAGTCAGGGTGAGAGGTAGTACCTATGAAGAACACAGCTTTCCCCCAGATCCTGGATGCTTCCTCCCACCAACTACCATGATCCTAATTCTACCTTGCAGGGCTGGATAGGGCAGAGGTTGTACACTGGTACATATGGGGGCTGGAGGCACAGGGAATCCAGGGTGGATGATACCTTCAGGACCAAGGGTGTGAGGGGTGATGCTGGGAGAGTGGAGGGTGAGTGGGTTGGAAAGGGGGAACTCATTACAAGGATCCACATGTGACCTCCTCCCTGGGAGAGGGACGGCAGAGAAGGGGGGGGAAGGGAGATTCCGGATAGGGCAAGATATGACAAAATAACAATCTATAAATTATCAAGGGCTCATGAGGGAGGGGCAAGCGGAGAGGGAGGGGAAAAAAAAGAGGACCTGATGGAAAGGGCTTAAGTGGAGAGCAAATGCTTTGAAAATGATTAGGGAAAATCAATGTACAGATGTGCTTTACAAAATTGATGTAAGTATATGTGTGGATTGTGATAAGAGTTGTATGAGCCCCTAATAAAGTGTAAAAAAAAGTAGTAAAGATAAACACTATTACACACGTTCTCATACCATAAGAGAAATACCAAATAATAATCTTTGAGTAGACACATAAGTAGACATGTAAGCTGAACAGACATAAGTAGGTGAATGAGACTACTCTCGGTCTACATTGTATATGCTGCAGATAGATCTGTGTCTACAGTAGAGTATGTAAGGGAAATTATGAAATGGCTTAGGCACAACCTAAGGACTAAATGAATGAATGAATGAATCCCTGGGCTTGGGAACTTGGGGTCATCGTCTCAGGTCACATCTAGATTCATTGGCAGAGCAGAATCCACAAAGACAATGTTCTAGGTCTTACTTTGATGAGCAGTGACTGGGGTCTTAAAAGCTTTTAAGTGGCCATCTAATGGGCAACTGTTGGGCTTTCCCCATCAAGAGCAAAAACAGTGAATAAAACCAAAGACTTAAGAAAGCAATTCATTCAGAGGACGCCCCTCCCCCCCCCCCCCCCCCCGACCCTGACACCAGAGCAGTAAATGGTGCCTGGCCACCGCGACACACAAATCTGACCAGGATCACAATAGCAGGGCCTGGACAAAGTAAGAGAAAGTTGTGGAGCAAAGCTCAAAATTATAAAAATCCAGATTTCCAAGTCTGCTAGAAACAAGTGGAATGTCTACAACTACAGCTCCCTATCTGCCCTTGGTGTGGGGAATACCATCCACTCTGGTTCTCACCTTCCAGCAAAACCACAGACTGGTTATCAAGTGAACAAAAACATATCCTCGAGGAATTACAAAGTTCAGAAGTCCAGAGGGGAGAGGAAAAAGGTGAATGGAAGTGGAGAATCCCGTGAAGAAGGGGAGGAGTGCATTGAGGCGATTGGCACTACTGGTATGAAACAGAGCACGTGTAAATTGTGGACTGGAGATCGTAGCTTACTTTGTAAACTTTCACCCAGGCCACATTAAATAAAATACCTCCCCCCTCTTTGTATTACTGGATTAATTCCTGGTTCCCCTCCTGCTACTCTGACTCCGAGTTTTAATTTTCTCTATACTCTCTCATCACCATTTGTTTTTAAAACCATAAACAATGACATGATTGTGATTTGCTTCTTACCTTCCGCTGTACGGTTGGCAATCACCTCCTGGTCTTCATCAATGATGGTTTCGTTCCAACTCAGGCATCTCTTCTTCACCACCTTCCCTTTGGTTGTCACCATCGATACACTCTCCTTGAACGAACACCTGGTTGTCTTAGAGATTTCGGCGGCACTACTCAGCGATATAAATTCATCCATGTACGCATCATGGAGGGGGCTATAGCCGGTATCATACAAGGGTTTCTGTGAAGAAGGAAAAGGATGCTGAGAAGCTGCCACGCCAATGGAATGAGCCCTTTTCAGGAGGGGCAGGAGCAGCATTAGTGTGGAGATTCTCCAGGTGGGTCTTGGATATTTCCTGTTTCATTCCTCCCTACTCCTTCACTCTTCCCATCCCCCCTCTTCACCTTTCCCCTTCTCTGCACTCCCCCGCTTTTTACTTCTTCTAGAATTTCCCTCGTCGCTGCCACTCAGCTGATTCAGACTCATGTCGTGAGGTGCGATCAAGTCAGCTCCGTCTCCTAGCAGAACCCACGCACAGCGGAAGGACACACGGCTCCATCTGGAACCATCTCCACCCCTTGTTACGTTTGAGTCCATTGTTGCAGCCATTGGGTCAGTCCATCTCACAGAGATTGGACTCTCCTGACAACCTATTTCTCTGCCTCATCTCAAACACCATACTCACTGTCATTAGATTGCGCCGCAGTCCAAGCAGGACAGGGTAGCATCCCCCCTGTACGTCTTTGTGGGAGTCAAAGACAGTCTTTCTTCTGAGCAGTGGCAGGTAGACCTTAGAGTTAGCAAGTGAATATATAACCACCATGTCACCGAGGCTCCTTCTCTGACTCATAGGGTGACCCAATGTCTTCCGAAGATGTTATCAACCACTCAAAAGTGAGACAGTGCAACAAAATCGGCTAATAAGGGACCTTTGTGCGCGGCAGTCTTTACATTAGTTCCTCTTCAGGAGGTCCATCGACTTGAGAAATGTTTCCTCTGTAAACCGCCTTTGAAGCCAGGACCAAAGACATGCATGTCAGGACTGACACTGACCGCTGGAGGTTCCAGTGGCGGTGGATCTCTCACACTTAGTCGGCAGGCCTCCTTTACCTCGGCTTCCTGAGCTGTTGTGTTCGGTGGGCTCTCACTAACCTCTACTGATGATGCTGAAGAGGATGCTTCCAACATATTACTTTAGGAAACAGGCCCTTGGTGAAACAGCCTGGAAGAACAGTTTCAGGATGGTATGATTAATGTTCTGATGAAGCTTGACCCAGGAGTCTCTGGTCCTTGTGGTTTCAGGAGAATTTAACTTTCTTCTGGGCAGAGCTGGTAAGCATGAGGAATGCCATCAACTCTTAGTTTAGAAAGACAGTTTGCCTCACTTTAAATGAAGAAATGCATATCACTGGGCCTGTCAGCCCAAAACTAGGCCCATTCTGACTCATAGCAACCCTATAGGACAGAGTAGCCCTGCTCCTGAGTTTCTGAGACTGTAAATCTTCAAGGGAGCAGACAGCCTCATCTGTCTCCTGCGGAACAGCTGGACTTCCAATTTTGACATCAGGCTTCTTTTCTGGAACTGTCGTGAGGGTGAAACAAATGTATCTAGGGCTTATCCAAACAGCCTCAAAACCCTCACTGCCATCAGATTGATTTAGACTCATAGCAACCTTGTGGGATAAGTCAGAACTCTTCCTGTGGATTTCCAAGTTGCAAACCTTTACTGGAGTAGAAAGCCTCTTCTTTCACCTGAGGAGTAGCTGGTAGTTTGAACTGCTGATCCTGTGGTTAGTTGCCCAACATGTTACCTAACAAACCACCAGGGCTTAAGTCATTCGTATTCCCCGTGTGAGAAACTGACGTGCAGGAGAAGCAGTCTCTGAAGCATCACAGACATTTGCATACCTGATTCTCAGAGAGGTCGTCATTGTTGGAGGTGTATTCTTCAATTTCACTGTCAAAACAAGATAACCAGAATGTGATCCTGTGTGGTAGTTCAGTACAGTCACTGGGAGCATATTTTAATGACCACATGAGCTTTGAGTAACATACATACAGCGTCATTGATGTCATCTTTGAAAATCCAAGGACTTCTATACACACATATATAAAGTAATTTATCTCTTACTATGTTGGAATTAGTAATAGTCAGGAGAGACTTGGACTTTATCTTTTCTTTACTTATAATAAATGTGCTTGGTTAACAATTCAAAGCATTTTTAATATGATTATCAGGGAAAACATGCTTCTCAAGAGAAAAGAAATACTTTGGAAAGTTCTCTTTAAAACAAAACAAAAACCAAGTCGATGACATGTTACTGCTTTAAATAAATCATTTAATCATTTCTACCGGGAAATCTTTCTAGGTAACATTTGGATAGTCTAGTTTGGGTTAATATATACGACAGCTAGTGTGAATGCTGTGTTTGTTTATTTTACTTATTTATTTTTTATGTCTTTAAAAAATCATTTTATTGGGGGCTCGTACAACTCTTATCACAATCCATCCATACATAATGTTACCTACTTTCTACTTTTACTTATTTTTCTTTCTGTTATGTGTGCCTGAGGGTCGTCTGTGGGTGCGGCTTCACCTGCTCAATTTGCTGTGCAGCCAACTTCTGCTCCTGCTTGGCTTAAGATGTTTCCCTAACGATGATTTCTTTCTCCAGCGGACCACGAAAAATCCCTGACTGTATCTGACTATGTGAACTCAACTAAGGCGGTGCATTCAAGTAGATGCTGAATTTCTCTGAGGGCTCAGGACTCTTCCTGGCACCGAGTTGCTGCCGACTCATAGTAGACTGAGAAAATAATTTTTTCCAGAATGGCTGTCTCTCTGCCAACTCAATTTCTTTTTTCTTTTTTTTTTGAGTCTTCTGCTGAACCCGCCTGGCCTTCAGAAGTTATGGGTATCACCACAGCCTTGGCTCACCTGACCTGATCCCATACGAGTCACAGTCACTCCTAGCCTGAGACGAATGAGCCTCGATCCCTCCATGAAATCCTAAGAGACAAAATCCATCTCTCACCTGTAACAGTGCTTTAGGTCTTCAAACAGGTCCGGAACTTGGGCCATCTTGATGTTCTGCAACAGAGAATGCCGGCGTGGTCAGTTAAGCCAGCCCCTCGAAGGGACGGCTGCAAGGGGGCCAGCCTTTTCTTCCGGGCTTCTTGGGCAACTTGGTTGAATGAATTAGCCCACGTTCAGCATCTCTCCTGTTATTGTTTACTTTTTTGCACTGTTTTTATATATAAATGCCTCATCCACTGGATTATTAACCTGTGAGGATCTGTTTTATTTATCTTGCCATCTCTTCCATACCCCAAACCCATGCACTATACGTAGTAGGCATTCGATGAAAGTTTGGGTACATTAAAAAAAAACCAACCCAAACCCCAAACATTCACCAGAATGAGATACCTGTATTTGCCTTACACATATATGAGAGAGAGAGGGAGAGAGGAATTTCCAGTTCTTGGCCTAATAATTTATGGTAGAAAATTTCCTCTGGAGGGAAGCCTTAGATGCTCTCACTGATGGCCCTCGAAGTTGCCAATTCCTCTTTCTGTTCGTTCTCCTTTAGACCAGAAGAGACATTTGCTGAGAGCTGAAAGATTCTAGCTCACACACAAACCAGGGAGGGACAAGAAAGGGAAGAAAGAGGCTACTGTTTCAGAGAAGGTAGTTTGAGAGATAGTAGCCCAGGAGAAAAATAAAAACATTCACAAAGAGAATCAGATAATGAAGACACTACCTTTGTTGATTCCAGCGCCAATGACTCCCTCTTTGACTGAAGAACTAAGGCCGAGTCATGCTGCTTCGCCTTTTGTAATTGTCTTGAGTGGGCGGGGCGATAACTGCGTCACTGGGGAATTTACAGGAATGAATTCTACTTTGTGTTGTTAATACTTATCCAACTAGATACTGTCCCCGATAATGACAAAACACGTACTTGATAATATTGTCAAATTGTTTGCAAAGATTCTAGGACTTTTTTGTTTTTGGTGGGGGGAGGGGGTAAAAAATGACAAGGCTCGTTGATTGATTGCTCTGCCCTATCCAGTTATAAACATGTAGTCTCAAAGGAAAGGAAGAAGAGAGGGAAGCTTATTAAGTTTCTAAAAATATATAGTGAGGGGAAGAAGGGGAAATCCTAAAATCAGAATTGCAGATGGTTCCAATTGGAGAGAGGCTTAGTAGCTGTTGTTTGTGTTTTGGCTGAATATGTTTATTGTAACCAGACTGCATGTGAATGCTGGGCAGTCTGTGGTCAGAGAAGGGGTAGCATTTGAGGCAAAGTGACACATCTTTTCTAGAGTGAACTTAGCTTGCATTAGACAACATTCTCTTTGATTATCAGTTGATGATCTTACGGTTAGGCAGAGGAGAGAAAAGTGATATGCTGTTACAAACATGTTCATCTTGTTGTCCATTGGATACTGCCAACCCACTTCCTATAGGAGTGATGGAACTTCCCCGGAGAACTCCTCCCTTCGCCACAATATAGCACAGTGGACCTCTGCCAGAATCAAAGAGAGGTGTGTGGGCTTCTCCAAGATCAACCTAGGGTGTGTGAAGATTGCTGCAGGCTGGAGGAGGTGTGGGCAAGCACTGTCTTACAGATCTGCAGTCTGCTGCTAGTGCAGCCAACAGCACAGTCTTGGGGAATGGAGGGGGCTGGGGTGGAGGCGGGCTTAGAAACATCAAAAGGAGATTGAAAGAGTACTGATTCACGGTTATTATGAAAGGCTTTGTGCTTTGTACTCAGTCCAGTTCAGGTGGTAGAATACTAGGCTGTGTAGCAGATGAGTGTTTTGGGTTTCCCAGTGGGAGTTTGAACCATATACATTTTACGTAAAGGGAATGGATCAAAGAAGAGGGTAGAGGAGGGAAAAAAATAGAACATGAAAGGTGAGACACTTGATATATGAGAGGGTACTCCCAACACTCCGGAATCTTGCTGGGTGGAGCTGAGTCTTTTGAGTATGCATTTTTCCTCCGCTAGGCAAGCATCCAGCTACTCGCTATGAGTTAGTGCACCCAGTGGCGCCACCTGGGAAGGCTCTCTTTGGTCACAGTGAATTTTTTTGGTAAAAGGAGTTTTGCCCGAACCTTGACATGGTGCTGTAATAGTTATAAATAAGAGACATGGAAAGAATTGGCATCCTAGAAGCAGGCAGTCTAAGTCTAGCACCAGATTGGGGCAGAAGCTTGGGTGTGTTACCATTGAACCTGTGTGAACAACAATGGCAGTCAACTCTATATCTGTGTCTACCTTGTTGCCCTTCAGGCAATCTACAAGTGTTAATTGTAGTCAGTCCCTCTGTGCCTTGGAGATCTTGTGAGGATTATTACTAAGATGCAATTGCAAGAAAACACATGGTGAATGTGGGGTGCCATAGAGATGCCACTACACAAAGAAAAACAACATCACTAATAATGGCTTTGGTCACTGGGAACCTGTGTCGTCATCATTTTAACACGTTTGCTCACTGAAGAAGACATTGTTCGTAGGAAAACAGGGGTTTGAAAACGTCAGCGGAATGGAAAATTCCACTGGAAGGCCACCATTGGGTCTCTGATGGTATTTAGCTGTCGGGAGCAATGCATAGCATCTCTTTGGTAATCCAGGGAATCACCCTTGTTTGTACCATCACTGGTAACACCCATCCTGTCCTCTGCTCACTCTTCCGTTGCCTGAGCCTTTCCCATCTGTGGTTACTGTATCTCTCAAAAGGCTTCTCTAGACAGCGACTCAGGATGGTGTTATCGCCAAGCCTTTTCTTGCACGTGGCCTGCTTGGGTCAGGTTTTTGCGGGAGAAATAGGATAGGCAAAGCTCAGTGTCGGAGGAACCCTTGTTTTGTTTTTGGAAACCTGCTTTTCCATGAGGATGAACTTGCAAGTAACCTTACTCATCCTGGAAGACCATCTCTTTCTAGGGCTTCTTGCAAATACCCTGGACGTAGCTCTCAAGCAGTCTGGGGGATGAAGGGGGCTGTCTTGTGACAACAACTTTCCGTGTCTTCATATACCTCTTTCTAGACTTTTCGGAGGCCTCGGCAACCCCTTATCTAATAATTTTTACCTAAATCATTTAGGAAAAATCTACTGTGAACTTATTCCATGCCAGTCATTTCTTTCACGAGTCACACATTTGGAATGTAAGATGAGATAAGAAGTGTTGGCAGGTGAGTGGACATGCTTTATCAGCACAGAGGTGATGGGTCCCAAGAATCATGAGGATTCTTTTCATTTGAAGACTTCTTTAGAGTTCACAAAGAGCTCTTGCCTATACTGCCTGACTGGCCTCTGTCCCTGCAAGAGGTAGCTATTTCCATTCCGTGCTTTGTAGCTAAGGATCATTGAAGAGATTAAATGACTAACCACAAATCACAAACTGGCAGAGCCAGCACTTGAACTCTGGTTTCTGATTCCAAGTCCAACCCCCTCTTCCCATGGACATAGAAGTTTAAGTCTCTGATCACCACAAACTCTTTTTTTTATAAACATTTTATTAGGGGTTCATACAACTCTTATCACAATCCATACATATACATACATCAATTGTATAAAGCACATCTGTACATTCTTTGCCTTAATCATTTTCTTTTTTTTCTCCTCTTTTCTTTTTTTAAATTTTATTAGGGGCTCATACAACTCTTATCACGATCCATACATATACATACATCAGTTATATAAAGCACATCCATACTTTCCCTGCCCCAATCATTCTCAAAGCATTTGCTCTCCACTTAAGCCCTTTGCATCAGGTCCTCCTTTTTCCCCCCCTCCCTCCCCGCTCCCCCTCCCTCATGTGCCCTTGGTAATTTATACTTTGTTATTTTGTCATATCTTGCCCTATCCGGAGTCTCTCTTCTCCCCCACTCTGCCGTCCCTCTTCCAGGGAGGAGGTCACATGTGGATCCTTGTAATCAGTTCCCCCTTTCCAACCCACTCACCCTCCACTCTCCCAGCATCGCCCCTCACACCCTTGGTCCTGAAGGTATCATCCACCCTGGATTCCCTGTGCCTCCAGCCCCTATATGTACCAGTGTACAACCTCTGCCCTATCCAGCCCTGCAAGGTAGAATTCGGATCATGGTAGTTGGGGGGAGGAAGCATCCAGGATCTGGGGGAAAGCTGTGTTCTTCATAGGTACTACCTCGCACCCTGACTGACCCATCTCCTCTCCTACACCACAAACTCTTAAGTGAAAAGATTGAAATAAGTCTTTCTCAACTTAGGAACCTCTGGTGGCACTGTCGGTTAGGCATTGGGTTTCTAACCACAGGTCAGTGGTTCAATCCCATCAGTCATTCCCTAGGAGAAAGATGAGATTGTTTGCTGTCTTAAAAATTTAGAGACCCTAATTTATAAATTATCAAGGGCTCATGAGGGAGGGGGATGAGGAGGGAGAGGAAAAATGAGGAGCTGATATCAAGGGTTCAAGTAGAAAGCAAATGTTTTGAGAATGATGATGGCAACAAATGTAAAAATGCGCTTGACTCAATGTATGTATGTATGCATTGTGAAAAGAGTTGTACAGCCCCCAATATAATGATTTAAAGACGAAAAAAATTCACTGGAGACTTAATCCATGTGGGGCGCCGGCAAATGGATTACAGGCTTCTGCTGTCACCCCTAGCCTGCAAATCGAGTGTTCCCAATTTAAGCTCTGATACCAGTCCCTCTTTGGGATTTGAAGTTTGTTATTTACAGTTCTTGGGTCGCATGGCTGGTGTGCTTCTTCCATGTGCACATGGTTGATATTTCACCTAAATAGCTGCTTGTTGTCAGACAAGCCTTTCTGGGGAGGCGCAAAGCCTTCCTAGCCGACAGAGAACAACATTGTGAACTCAATTATGGCCGCTGCGGCTCAGTTAAAATGCAAGACTTTTACATGTGATTTCCTTTTTGACCCATCTTAAAGTTGTTTCAGTTCTAAATTTATGCTTTCTGAACGAGGTTTTCTGTTTTAGCTAATCATTACTGTTGAGCCTTTGTTGTTACTTGTTTGTTTGCTTCCTCTTTGTGTTTTGTATGGTTTTCTGTATCCGAAACCCAGTATAGGCAGAACTGTAGAGACCAGAACTGGATTGATCATTACGTAGGAGCATGGCAGGGGAGGATGGGGAAATGGGGAGCTAGCAATACAGGAAGAAAACGTTCTGAAATTGACTGTGGTGACAATTGCACAAGTCTTCTTAATATAATTGAATGATCATGCGGTATGAGATGTGAAGTATCTCCCAATTAAAAAAAAAAACAAAACAACTATAGGGTAAGTACCTATTCCAAAAAGAAAGAAAAATTAAATAGCAAATAACATGGTTAATAAACCCCAAACCCAACTCACTACCATCAAGTCGATGCCGACTCACAGCAGTCTTGTAGGGCAGGGTAAACTGCTCCGAGTGAGTTTACGAGACTGAGACGGAACCTCCTTACGTCAGTAGAAAGCCCATCTTTCTCCACAGGGAGGCTGGTGTTCTCAAGCTGCAGTTAGCAGCTCAACGCATAACCCCATCCATCACCACAGTGCTTAACATGATAAATACGCATGTAAATTTAAATGCAAACTGTCTGCATGAAAGAGCATGAATAATGTCTTATAAGGTTTAAAAATGAAATAATGAAAATACTTAACAAAACATGGAGCCTTGTTGCCATGAGTCGGAATCGACCCAATAGAAGTGATTTGTTTCTGATTTTCATTTTCATTCTCAAACACTCAGACTTTTATACAAAAAGATTAAAAGGAAATACTTGAAATCTCTCTTGTCTCTCTTCTTCAGTACAATGTCACTTTTTTTTCGGGTGACATACTAGCAAAAGATGGTGCTGCTGCTGCATGGGAACCCCAGTTGTACCAGGAAGATAGGAAGCACTTGAAAACAGTTCTGAACCAACTTTGCACTCTTTGTATATAACTGGGTCCAACAGAAGACCTCGAATGCAGGGAGAAGCATGAATCTCCTGTGATATTTCCCAGAAGCATTAATTTTGGGTGGAATACAGACACTTCAGGGGAATACTTCATATGTTAAGTCATTGCATGCAGAGGCAATTGAAACTTTGTTCCTAACTCATGTCCCGTTTAGTTGTCATCTGCTTTTAAATTCCATGCCTGTAACGGGGAAGGAAGAGAGGACCCAACAGTGTACCAAGCCGACCCCAAGGCTTCCTTTTTGCTTAATGTAGCCTTTTTCTTTCCCATGTTCTTTCTTTTCTTTTAAAAAAACATCATTGCACTGGGGGCTTGTACAACTCTTATCACAATCCATCCATCCATCCATCCATCCATCCATCCATCCATCCATCCATCCATGGTGTCAAGGACATTTATACATTTGTTGCCATCATCCTTCTCAAAACATTTACTTTCTACTTGAGCCCTTGGTATTAGCTCCTCATTTTTCCCCTCCTTCCCCACCGCCCTCCCTCATGAACCCTTGATGACTTATAAATTATTATTATTTTGTCTTGTCTTACACTGTCCAGCATCTCCCTTCACCCACTTTTCTGTTGTCTGTCCCCCAGGGAGGGTGGCTATATGTAGATCCTTGTAATTGGTTCCCCCTTTCTACCCTACCTTCCCTCCACCCTCCTGGTATTGCTACTTCACCACTGGTCCTTAGGGGTTCATCTGCCCAGGAGTCCCTGTGTTTCTAGTTCCTATCTGTACCAGTGTACATCCTCTAGTCTAGCCAGATTTGTAAGGTGGAATGGGATTGTGATAGTGGGGCGGGGGCGGGGAGAGAGAGCATCAAAGAACTAGAGGAAAGTTGTATTTTCCATTGCTGCTACGCTTCACCTTGACTGGCTCATTTCTTTCTTGTGACCCTTCTGTAAAGGGATGTCCAGTTGTTTACAGATGGGCTTTGTGTCCCCACTCCGCACTCTCCCTCGTTCACAATGATATGATTTTTTGTTCTTCGATGCCCGATACCTGATCCCATTCACACCTCGTGATCACACAGGCTGGTGTGCCTTTTCCATGTGGACCTTTGTTGCTTTTCAGATGGCTGCTTGCTCATCTTCAAGCCTTTAAGACTCCAGATGCTATATCTTTTGATGGTCGGGCACCATCAGCTTTCTTCACATTTGTTACGCACCCCATGTTCTTTAAGTTAATGCTTAATTCTTATGTTTCCTCTTGTTAGTCTAGTCACCAGTGAAAGAACTAGACTTCAAACTCATGAAAGAGGAAATTGTCTCAGAGAGGGCATGTGTTGCCCCAAGGTCACATAAGAATTCATAGGAAAGCAGAAACAAAATGGAAACTGTTTCTAGATTTCTAGTTCCAACTATCCATCAGTTAGTGGTACTGGATCTTCAGGGAAGAGGGGAAGAGTGAAAACATGTTCTTGCTTATGGTTTTCACCTGTCAATAAAAAAAGGAATGGAAAAGAATGGACCCTTTTTAAGTGAGACAAACTACCTCTGGTTCTCTTTTCATGGGAGCCAACAGGGCAGCCCTTAATGAGTAATTTCCTCCAGGAATACATAAGTTCAAAGCAAATACAACGAGGTCATTTAATAGACTGGGAGCTGACAGTACAGTGGAGAAGGAGGAGGGAAGGTCATTGGGTGATGGCAGGTCATGATGATAAAAGGAGTGGAAGTGGGCCATTGAGAGCTAGTGAGGTAGGGAGTGAGGGGTGGTGCCAAGGTGAAGATGGAGAGGAAGGCAAACCCTAGGCAGGCAAGGTCTTGTGTAGGTCCAACTAAGGTCTTTACCTAAAATTGAATGGGAAGCTGTATCAGACAGGGTTCTCTAGAGAGACAAACCAGATCGCTAGTAATTATATATATAAATATATTTGTAAAGATAGATATATAATTCAAGAAATACACCGTTAAATAATATACAGATAGATAATACAAGAAATTAACAGTTAAATTATAAAGCAGTGAGACACTAGCAGTCCTTCAAGTTTTGAGAGCTGCCAGTTGCCAGTCCCCTTCTGTAGAGAGAGCTGGGCTATATATACCCAGGCAGCAAACAGCAAGGCAGGTCCCCAACTGTCATCAACTGTCAGTCCCCAGCTCCAGAGATGAACATTCCAATTGTGTGGGCTTAAAGGGACCTCAACTTACAGCGACACAGTCCACAGGCTAGGCATCCCACAGGTAGTGTACCCCTTTAAACTGAGGCACAGAACAACCAAGGTGAGGCTCACCGAGCCATTTATCCCTCTGCCCTTCAGTTAATCCTGCTTGTATTTATCGGCCAGGCTGGCATAATAAACTATAGCAGAAGCCATTAAGGGTTGTGTGTGTGCTTGACATGATTAACCTTGTACTTAAAAAAATAAATCTCTCTTGTGCTTGAGAACAAGTTCTAGATTGTAAAGCAGTAGACAAAGGATGAGGATTATATACAGAAAATATATTCATATAAAGTCTACATGAAGAACAATCTTCCTGCCTTAACTCTAACTTGTGTGACCGAGACAGCGCATACTCTTAGGATTCTGAGAGCAGAGGGCTGGCAAGGCTGCACGTTGGTTGGAAATTCAGGTTGCTTGCAGCCTGCAGCAGGAAGAGGCAGCTTCAATTATCAAATCCCCAACTGAGCTGTGCTTCCCTCTCTGGCTTTAACCGCTTAGTCCCTAATTTACATGCTTTCTCCTCAAATCTTTTTTCCTTTTCTCTCGAGGTGGTTTTCCGGGCTGTGTCCTCTTTGTCTTCGCCTGTGGCTACGTGGCCTTTTTCAGATGGCTTTGAGAGAAATCAGAGTTCCCCAGAGCGTTTCCTGTGTGGTAATAGTCATGTCTGTGTCTGTCCCTCACCTTTCCTCTGTACTAGGAAATTTGTGATCATCTGATCACAAACGCAACATTTGAGTTCTTGTTCTCATTGGCCTCATAGTAATGTATGATCTGAATTTGTTTCTCAGTTTTAAGAAATCTTATTTTGGGGGATCCTTAAACATGCTTATTAAATTTTTCCTAGAGTAATATAAAAATATACAGAATAAAGTAAAACTCATGAGTCATTTAATAACCAGAGATAACAGCACAGTTTCCATGGAATAAGCTAGGACTCACGACGACACTATGTGGCTGATTTGTGGATTTTCAGTGGCTGATTTGTGGAAAGTAGCTTACAAGGCCTTCCTTTCCAGGTATGCCTCAGTGGCATGAAACCTCTAGCTTTTTGGACCAATTGCACCAATTCCACTAATTGCATCTACTAGGAAACCCAGGTAATCACTATTACTTTTGGTTCTTCTGTGTATTTTGTTTCATTCTTTATTTTTTCAAGGCATGTGTGTGTGTGGTGTGTGTATCCTCCACACCCATTGCCATTAAATTGATTGACTCATGGTAACCCTTAAAACAAACAAACAAAGCTGACCCAAACTCAACTGGCATTGAGTGGATGTTGACTCATAGTGACCCTTCCAGGACAGGGGAGACCTACCCCTGGAGGTTCCAAGACTATAACTCTTAATGAGAGTAGAAAACCCCAACTTTCTACCAAGGAATAATTGGTGGTTTAACACTACTGACCTTCTAGTTAGCAGTCAAAGATTTAATTACTATGACGCTAGTGACCCTATAGAACAAGGAAAAATTGCCCGTGGATTTCTGAGATTATAACTCTTTAAAAAATCATTTTATTGGCATATACAGTCTAATAGTTCAGTCGTTAAGAGTTGTTGCAATTCTCACCACAATCAATTTGAGGACATTGTGACACTTTACAGGTATAGAAAGTCTCATCTTTTTCCTGTGGAGCAGGTGGTGGCTTTGAACTGCTGACCTTGCAGTTAGCAGACCAGCTCACAACCATTATCCACCAGGATGTTACTTTGAGTCCTAAGGTACTCCTGATCCAAGCCACAGTAGTTGGAACCCCCTCCTATGCATTAGAAAGTTGGACCCCTTCCCAATCATCATGACCCCAATTCTACCTTACCTTGCGGACCTGGTTATACCAGAGGATGTACAGCGGTGCAGTGGGGATCTGGAGGCACAGGGAATCTAGGACAGACGAACCCCTCAACACCAGCGGTGGGAGTGGCGACACCAGGAGGGAAGGGCGTGTAGAAAGGGAGAACCGATCTCGGAGATCTATGTGTAACCTCCTCTCTGGGAGATGGGCAAGGGGGAGGCGGGTGAGGGGAGACGCCGAGGAGTGTAAGATAAGATATAATAATTATTTATAAACTATCAAGGGACCAGGGGTATGATCGGGGAGGGAGGGGGATGGGGGGGGAAAAAAGGGAAACCGAGCTGATTCCAGGAACCCAAGTGGAAGGTGAATTATGAGAGTGACGAGTGCAACGAATGTATAAGGGTGCTTTGCTCAATTGATGTATGTACAGATTGTGATAAGAGCCTTATGAGCCCCAATAAAAAGATTAAAAAAAAAAAAGAAAGTTGGACATTGGATAAGGAAGGCCAAAGACAATCGATGCCCTTGAATTGTGGTACTGGCAAAGAAGATCGAAAGTACCACACAGACTGTCAAGAGAACAAACAATTCTGGCTTGGAAGAAGTACAGTCAGAATGCTTCTTAGAGGAAAGGAGGGTGAGATTTCATCTCACAGACTTTGGCCATGTGATGAGAAGAGACCAGTCCCTAGCAAAGGACCTGCTTAGTTAAAGAGCGGGGCAGTGCAAAGCAGGAAGGTCCTTGACAGGATGGATTGACACAGTGGCTGCAATGAGGGTCTTCGACATGAGACCAATTGTGAGGATGGCACAGGCCCTGGCGGTGTTTTCTGTTGTACATCGGGTCGCTATGAGTTGGAACTGACTCAATGACACTCAACAACAATACATAGATACCCTGGTGGCACGATTGGGTAAGGATTGGATTGTTAACTTTAAGGCCAGAGGTTCAAACTTACCAGTTGCTCCTTGGGAGGAAGATAAGACTGACTGCTTCCATAGGGATTTACAGCCTCCAAAATTCTATATAGACCACTATGCGTTGGAAGTGACTTGATGGCAGTGGGTGGACATAAGTGTGCGTCCACACACACACGCATGCGCATGCGTGTGCTCATGCTTATGTTTTTCCATAATTGAAGTAATGTAAAAATTTTAATATTTGATTTCCTAATATCTTGGAAGCATATTTATAGTCAACATAATGCTCACAAAATATCTACTGCACATTCGTAGATCACTTGATTAATGGGTTTCTTCATTTCCCTGTCTGCCTTGCAGCCAGGCTGCATGCATATGGTTCGTTTGGTCAATGCACCGTAAGCAGGAAGTGACATGTGTTACGTTTCCCGGGTGATGCAATCACAGGCCAGGGCGTGCCTACCTGATTGCTGACTTCCCTTGATGCAGCAATTTTGGAGGTCACGTGTTCTAGACGGCGTGACTACAAAGGGGCGAGAATGAAAGAGCTTGCCTGGAACTTTGTATTCCAGGGGAATACCTTTCAATATGTGCACTGAGACTTCAGTGTTTGCTTCTTTTTGTGTTTTTCTGACCCCTTTATTACGTCTTAAATAGGACCAAGGCGAGACCAAGACAAAAATGAGTCATCTAGATCAGACACACCATCAGCATGAGGTCATAGTGGTGTCTCTTCAGGGGTTACTGGTTGCTGCAATACAACCTACCCTATTCTGAGTATTCCAGCCGATTCTATTGCCCTGTGTGACTAAGCTGAACTTCCTTCCCTCCTCTGTCACAAACTCCAAGGTGGCGTGCATCTGATCTCAGCGTTCCTTTTTCACTTATCAATTCTCTTCTTGGGCAGAATTGCATCTAGAGGCTCATTCCTCTTGTCAAATTCTCCACCCTCTGGGACATGAATTTTCCACGAGGACAATTCAAGAATCTAATCAGATGCTTTCAGTTTGGCCAAATTCTGATCCCCGATCTACAGATGCATTCAGCTGAGAAACCCAAATGGCTAATCATAAAGATGATATTGCGAATACCACAAATACAAATCATTTAAATGATATTTTAAAAAATCTAACATTGAGCATGATGCATTGCCATTTTTCAAAGAATTTATTAGCTCATCGAAGCTGATGTGAGGCTAACTTCCTGTGCATGGGAACAGAGTCAATAGCGGAATTAGAGAATCCTGTGCCCAGTGCGTGCTTCTCACCTCCCCCCTTTTGGTGTGAACTCCACTGGGGAAAGATGGGTGCCTGGAATGAGCCATTGCAGCCTGAGCCCTGGGGCCGCACTGGTGGGTGTGGTAAGTATTTTAGCTCGTGAGGCAAGAGACTTGGATTCTCATCCTGGCCTGACTCTTAGCCAGCTGTGTGACGTTGGGCAGTTCCCTACATCTCTGGGTTCCCTTATATGTAAAGGATAACTAAAGGGGGCCTTCATCATTGTGTGTCCAATACTCCTGATTTCAGGATGACCTGGCCCATTACTATGCTCTTGAAATGTCCTGCTGAGTTCCACACAGTTCAAACTAGAGTTAGCCCCTACTATCCGTTTATAGAATCTCTCTGTCAGTCACAACGGAGTCACAAATGGATACATGCCCAACCCTTTCTGCTTTTCTCCTTCCTTGCTTAGTGGAAAATCCCACATGTCCTTCACAGTACAAATACGTTCCCTTTCTAGTATAGAGATGCACAGCAGGAGCTAACACATCAGAAGATCCTGGCCATTTTTCACCTTCTCTGTTGAGTGTATGACTCAGCCTTGTTTTCCAGAAAGCTTGGTATAAATGAAGGACCATCGGGCCCCCTGGTTACTCTCAAGAAAAAACAAGTTTAGATTCCTGAGTCTAAAAGGCGAAACAAGTATTGAAGACTTTTGATCGGAAAGTGAATGCTCAAGGAAAAATGGTGATCTTAACTTTGCCTCTAGTTTGCATTCTTCTCTCTGTGTGATCTTAGTGCTGTCCAACTAGGCTCCTCTGTCCATTGCAGCATTGCCCAAAGAGATTGTGGCTCTGCTGGGAGAGAAAGGAGCAGGGCGAGAGAGGCTGGTCTCAGGACCAGGACCAGGGCCCACAGAAGACCAGGCATTTCTGTAGCGCACAGTTGGGGGTGAACCTGCCTGGGAGTAGTTGGCTGAGAAATCTGCTTCACAGTTCTTTGAGGTGGGAGGCCATAGTGAAGAGATGGCGAAGAACTCCACTGGTTCTCTACTAAAGGGAAACGTGTGGGTGAGACATGCAAAGATATACCGCTAATGCAAGCAGAATAAAAGCAATGTTAAGAGTGGGCAAAATTCCAAAGTGAGGCTAGTTTTACTCGGTCTCTTGTCCGGTAGTCCCTTCTATCACCCGACACTAACCTAACCCGCCCCCCATCCTAATACAAAAAAGTAAATTTTCTCATTCGTAATTTATATATGTTAGTTAGATGTTGGAATAAAAATATTTTGGATGTTGTTATTGCTGTGTGCCCCCAAGTTGATTTCAACTTGTAGCAATCCTGTACATCAGAGTCGAATGGCCTCGGAGGGCGTCCTGCGTTGTCGTCTTTATGGGAGGAGACTGCTTGCTAGCTCTTGTCTTCCATGGAGCAGATGGTGGGCTTGAACTGAACTGCTGACCTTCTGATCAGTGGTGAATGCTTAACCATTGTGCCATTAGGGTTCCATGTATGTGTGTATATGCACATGTGTATCATTTTCAGGAGCATATTTATTGTGTTTGAGATGATCCGCCAAGTACTCTCTGAGCTACAAAGGGAAAAAGGAAATCCTCTTATTGCATGTGGAATTCCTTTGTTCTGTTTACACAACTGCCACTTGATCCATGTATCGACAAAGGAAAAAGGTAAAACATTTTCACAACAGCAGGTACCACACCCTCAGAAATAGATCTGAGTTGATTACAAATGACACAATTCCTAGTCATCTACAGCTACTTAATGCTCTATAATATTTGGTCGATATGAAGACCGCAGTATCCTTGTTGTCATGTGCTGTCAAGTCAGTTCTGGCCCATAGTTATCCTATGCACAGCATACTGAAGCACCACCCAGTCCTGTGTCATCCTGAAAATTGTTCTTAGGTTTGAGCCCATAGATGCTATCACTGCATCAACCATCTTATCGAAGGGCTTCCTCTTTTTCGCTGCCCCCCACTCTTATCCCACAGAGTGTCCTTCTCCAGGGACTGTTCTTTCCTGGCAACTCGTGCAAAGTGTATGAGCTAAAGCCTCATCATTTTTCACCCTAAGCCCCCAAGAAGCATTCTGACTGTACTTCCTCCAAGACTTATTTGTTTGTTCTTTCATCAGTCCATGAGATTTTCAATCTTTTTTATCATCATTCAAAGGCATCGATTCTTCTTCAGTCTTAAGGCGACCAACTTTCACACGCATAGAAGGCAATTGAAAATACCAAGGCTCGGCTCAGGCACACCTTAGTCCTCAGAGTGACACTCAGGCTTTTCAACACATTAAAGAGGTCTTGTGCTGCCGATTTACCCGATGCACTATGCCGTTAGATCTCTTAACTGCTGCTTCCATGAACTTTGTGGATCCAAGCAAGGTGACATTTTGATAACTTCAATCTCTTCTCCATGTATCGTGATGCTAACCTGGTCCAGTTGCGAGGATTTTGGTTTTCTTTACGTTGAGTTGCAATCTATATCGAAGGCTGCGATCCTCGATCTTCATCATCAAGTCTTCCTCCCTCTCAGGAAGCAAACATTTGTGGATCACAGGTTGTTGACATGCCTTCCTCCAATCCCAACGCCACATTATTCTTCATATAATACAGCCTCTCTTCCTATCTGCTCAGCATAGAGATTGGGTAGACATGGTGAGAGAATATGACCGTGATGCCCAGCACTCCCAGTTTTAAATGATGCAGGATTTCCTTGTTTTGTTCACACAGCTGCCTCTTGATCCATGTATGGATTTCCCCAAGAGCACAATGAAGTGTTTTGGAGTTCCCATTCTTCTCAAGGCTCTCCATAGTTTGTTATCGTCCACTCAGTCAAATGCCTGACCACAGGCAATAAAACACAGGTAAGCATCTTTCTCCTTTCAGCCAAGGTCCATCTGACTTCAGCAATAGCGTCTCTTGATCCACGTCCTCTTCTGAGACTGGCCTGAACTTCTGGCAGCGTCCTGTCAGTGAACTGCTGCAACTGTTGTTAGATGATCTTCAGCCAAAGTATCTTTAGTAATATCTCAAAATACCTTTTGGTATCTCCAGGAAGCAGACTTACAGGTAGGTGTTTTAAATATAACTAATCTACAGTTACAAGGTCCGACCCTCGATAGCATTTACTGTTTTATGGGCGTCTCCCAGTCGCCAAGGTGTAAAAGCCAAGACAAGAGTTGGTAGAACATACACAGAGAAGTCTGTTTTGTGAAGGTGACACACATCGGCAGTACAATGAGAAAATGCCTTCAGCCCCTTCATACTGCGTACAAAGTATGAGAATTATGTGGTGTATCTCTTGGTCTCCTGTCACTTTCTGCTCTGCTGATCAAATACAGAGTGACTATGCTTCCAACTCAAGGACCCAAAGGGTTACAGTGTGTCAAAAGGAAACAGATCGACCTTTGAGATCGTCAAAGGAGGACTCTGTTGTTTTTTTTCAGGATAGCCCAACAGATGACGCTTTGATGTTTGATGTGGCAGATTCTGGTGCAGAAAGTAACCTTTGTGGCTTAAACACGGATATCCAGAAAAAAAAACAAACACGCCACCTTTACACATAGCACCTGGTGAACCAAGTAGAGTTGATCTCCATTCACAGGTGTTTATGTCCCGTAGGCCCAGCACTGCAGCTAGAAGGACGATCGAGGGTTACTTCAGCCAGCTGCTTCTGCATTCTCTTCGCACTGGTGGCAGAGCAATCTCTTTGTCTTTGCTCCTCAGACTCTGGAGTGGCTGGTTCTCCCTGGTCTGCGTCTGCACTGTCACTGCCCACCTGCGACCCCTTCACTTGGCTACTGCCTATCACTGGTCATCTTGGTGAAGTTATCTCTTGGAAAGCTCAGCTGCTTGCCTGACTCACTTGATTTGGTGTGTGTTTGGGAGATGGGCAGGGAGGGAGGGGAAGGGAGACAGAAAAAAAAATCATTCTTGAAGGCTATGGAGGCAGCCTCGGGGGTTGTGTGTGCGGGGGGGAGGGTTCCTTATATTTTGAATCCAATGCGTTCAATAAAATATATTATTTTTAAAAGAGAGACAAATGCTATGCTGGGGACAGATACAGAGAACGGGTAACGGGGACTGCAGCACACACAGCGCTTTAGGGAAACCTTCTGGGAAGATGCATGGGAGCGGTGTCTTGAAGAGTTACATTTAAACAGCCGACCACCTGGGCTGTGGCCTTTAGTCACCTTGAAGGCTGGAAATGAACTTCTGCCCATGGCCCAGTATTCAGCCAAACAATAACAATCAAACCAAACTCATTGTCGTTGAGTCGATTTGGACTCCTAGTGACCATACTCTCTGGCAGCGTAGACGTGGCCCTTTGGATTGCTGAGATGTGCAATCTTTAGGGGGCAGAAGGGCTCACTTTTCCAGCACAGAGTAGCTGATAGATTTGAATCACTGGCCCTGCAGTGAGCATCCCAATTTGTAACCCATTATGCCACCATGGTTCCGTAGTCAAATAATAGGTAGGTCCATAGGGAATAGTATAAACACACTAGAATCATCAACTGTTTGAGATCAAAAGGACAGCATTTACCCAAGAACCAAGTTCAGCGGGGTTGAGAAAGAAGGAGAAACGGCGATGGGAAACCCAGGGAAGAGAGTGGGCTCATCACTGTGACACCGAAGGGAGACCAGCAATGATGTGAAACAAAATCTGTATGAAGTGCAGAATGGAAAATTGATTTGCTCTGCCAACCTTCACTCAGTTCACAATATAAAGTTTAAAGATATCTTTTTTTGGATAGTGCAGAATGGAATTCCAAGATGAGGAAATTGGGTGAGTAAGGCGTAAGGCGTAAGGCATGACGTTTCATGCCTGTGTTTCCTACTTTGTGGCTTTGGGTAAGTTTCTTCACTTTCAGGATTTTGGTTGCCTCATTTCAAGATTATGAGAATAATCCTGATCTCATAGGGGTTTGGGAAGGATTAAATGAGATTGTGTTGTAGTTTTACTTTGAGCCATTCATTCTGGTTTGAGGACCACCACCCTGCCCCCACTTGCTGAGAATTTTTATCCTGATACACCGAGTTGGAATGTACACTTCAGCAAGCCCTATAGGTGTATGCCTAAAAATCACAAGGGGATTTGTAAGGCTTACCTGGGAATCTTGTCAAAATGAGGAGTCTGATTCAGTCACTCTGGGGTAGGAAAGCAAATTCCCAGTAGCAGTTTGCAATGGGATGAACCAGTTCAAAGCCCTGGTTGTAATAGTTTCCTTCCCTTTTCCTCAAATATCTGACATTTTCTCATTTCTAAGCCTTTACTCAAGGAGCACTGGCGGTAGTCTGATTAAGGGTGGGTCTGCTAACAAGGTCAGCGGTTCAATCTCTCTAGCCACTCCTTGGGGAAAAGATGAGGCTAGGTGCTCCTTGTAAATTCTCAGCAGGGTGTCAAATCCCACGGACTGAGATGGACTCCCTGGCAGTGGGTTTGATTTGGTTTTGGTGCACGTGTGCTCACACTATTCCTCCTGTGGGGATCTACTCCCTAGTCTTATCCATCCACGGACTTCAGACCTGTTAGTCACTCTGCTAGTCTAGGCTTCTGCTTGGTGAAGGACGGAAAGTATAGGTTTACCATAGGGATTGTCAAATGTGGCTAAGCAAAAAGCAAGTTGTAGTCAAAAGAAGTAAGACAGACGGGCTTCCCCTCTATGGCTAGCGCTGTTGTTGTTAGGTGCCATTGAGTTGGCTTTGACTCCCAGCAACTCTATAGACAGCAGAGCAAAACACTTCAGAGCCCCGTACCCTCCTCACAATTGTTATCTTTGACCCCCTTGTTTCAGCCACTGTGTCCATCCATCTTGTGGACATTCTTCCTGTTTTTCACTGCCCATTGCCTTTACCAAGCGTGATGTCTTTTCCTAGGGATTGGCTTCTCCTGATTTTATGTCCAAAGCACATGAGACAAAGTAGAGCCAAGTGCACTTCGAAGGAACATTCTGACTGTACTTCTCCGAGACACACTGGTTTGCTCTTCTGGAAGCCCACGGTGCCTTCAGGCATCGTCGCCAGCACCACACTTCAAAGACAACGATGCTGCTGTGGTCGTCCTTGTTTAATGTCTCGATTTCACATGTGTGTGAGGTGGTTGGAAGCCCATGGTTTGGATGAGGCATAGGTTGTTCCCCAGTGTGTGGCATCTTTACTCTTTAACCCTTTAAGGAGGTCTTGTGCAGAAGATTTGCCTATTCGAGCGCATCAAGTGATTTCTTGGTTGCTTCCATGAGCCTCGGTCGTGGGTCTAGCTAAGTAAGATGGACTCTTGACAACTTTAGTATTTTATCCATTTATCATGATGGATGGACGAGACTGGAATCATTATTCAGGTTGATCTGTTTATTCACCAATTTGTTCATTGATTCATAGAAGCTGAGCATCTGTGGTCCAGCAGCCTTTTTAGAGTTGAGAACTGGTGGTTATTACGACAGTGTGGTTCTTAACTTCACGACACTTTTATGCCAGCAGGAAAACCACGCCTTATACACATTATCACAGTGATGGTGTGTGTGAAGTGAAAGTTCTCAGTATGACTCTTCTAGCTATGTCTCTGAACTCCCACCAAATGATGGGAAGTGCCTATGCAAATAGGGCGTGTAAAATACTGATAGAGGGTACTGGTCCGTTTGGTTGCCATTCCTCTGTGCATAAGAGAGTCTGCTCAGAAGCGGAGAGAGAGAAGTCTTGGGACCATCAAGGGGGAGGAGTCACTTGCAGAGGACATTTAAAATCCCTGCTACGCTGAGACCAGAGGCTGAGACGAGGAGACCAGGAGACCGAGCAGAAGAGCAGTGCCATGAGACGGTGAGGCAGAGCAGCAGGCGGGCTTCCTGGTCCATGGAGGCAGATGTCAAGGGACCAGGGAGAGAGACTTGGTTGCTGGCTAAGCAGAGGACCTGCAGTTGACAATGACAGCATCCTTATTGTTTTATGATCCTGGCTTGTGGCAACCTGTTAACTTTTCTAAGAAACCCCCATGATTGTGAGTATTGTTGCGGAGTTCTATGTGGTCTTTTTTTTTTTTTTCAACAGATGAGCAAACCCAGCAGAGAAGTAGAGTGTCATGGGAGGAACAGCTGATGCCAGTATCAGAGGATGGAGACATGTCTAACCTCTGCCCATGGCAGTCGGCCTTGGGCTGGTGTGGAGATGGATTTGCCTCCTCTCTTGTGTAGTCAGAGGTCAGACATGGCTCCTGTACCATTCACTCTTGGTAGGCATTAACAAAGGGACCATTACTCTTGGTAGGTATTAATAAAGGGACCATTACTCTTGGTAGGTATTTTTTTTAAATCTTTTTATTGGGGCTCATAAAGCTCTTATCACAGTCTGTACATACATCAATTGAGCAAAGCACCCTTATACATTCTTTGCACTCGTCACCTCATAATTCACCTTCCACTTGGGTTCCTGGAATCAGCTCGGTTTCCCTTTTTACCCCCGTCCCCCTCCCTCCCCGATCCCACCCCTGGTCCCTTGATAGTTTATACATAATTATTATATCTTATCTTACACTCCCCGGCGTCTCCCCTCACCCGCCTCCGCATTGCCCATCTCCCAGAGAGGAGGTTACACATAGATCTCCAAGTTCGGTTCTCCCTTTCTACACCCCCTTCCCTCCTGGTGTCGCCACTCCCACTGCTGGTGTTGAGGGGTTCGTCCGCCCTAGATTCCCCGTGTTTCCAGATCCCTACTGCACCGCTGTGCATCCTCTGGTATAACCAGGTCCGCAAGGTAGAATTGGGGTCATGATAATTGGGAGGGGAGGAAGTGTTCAGGAACTAGAGGAAGGTTTTGAGTTTCATTGTTGCTACACTGAACCCTGAGTGACTCATCTCCCCACTACCCCTCTGGAAGGGATGTCCAGCTGTCTGCAGATGGGCATTGGGTCCCCATCATGCACTCCCCCTCTTTCACGGTGATGTGATTCTCACCTCTTGGTAGGTATTAATCGGGTGTTAGGTGGATACAGGAGAGGACTTGAGGAAGCTTATGGAAATCTAGAATTGAAAGGCTATGGATTTTTCCCTTGACCTCTTTGAAGTCCCTTATGTAAGGGATGGATCTGATTTACTCCAGAAGCTGAGCAGAGTCTCCCCGAGAAAGCAACGTAATGGCCAGGGTGGGTAGGATTAACGAGAAGAAAGTATAGCTCGAAGGAAGGGGAGACACTTGCACGGGCCAGAAGGACGACGATGTATTGGAGCAGTGGAGAGAGGGTTGGCCTATCAGAAACCCCGAGAGTCACGAGGAAAGTGACGTGGGAGGAGCGGGAAAAGGTAGGCAAGGGCTGTGTCACAGGAAAGTCTAACCATGTCCAGGACATTGACTTTATCCTGAGGGTAGTTTTGAGGTGTTTTAAATCAGGTGTGTTTCATAAACATCCCTCTGGACTTATAGATTCTAAAGGAGAGAGAGCAACTGTAGGGAGAAGGTCACCGCAGTCGTCCCGATGAGAGAGGAGGGTGACCTGGGCTTGAGTGGTGGTACTGGAATGGAGATAAGTGGATGACTCGATTGTTTAGGAGTGGGGAGCATGATGATGCAATTAATGAGATGCAGAGAGTGAGACAGATCGATGACTTTAAGAAAGAGACCTACTGGGTGGAAGAAGTAATTGAGTTGTACATACTCTGGAAGGAGCAGTGAGCTCCATATTCCAAAGCACCATATTCTTCTTCTAATAATAATAAATAATAATAATTATTCATTTTATTGGGGGCTGTTACAGATCTTACAACAATCCAAACATCAAGTGTATCAAGTGCATTTGTACATATGTTGCCATCATCATTCTCAAAACACTTTCTTTTTACTTGAGTCCTTGGTAGCAGCTCCTCTTTTTTTCTACCTCCTGGCCCCTTGGTAAATCATAAATGATTATTATTTTTATATCTTACACCTTCCGCTGTCTCCCTCCACCCACGTTTCTGTTGCTCTTCCCCCTTGGAGGCACTTATATGTCAATTGCTGTGATCGGTTCCCCCTTTCTCCTCCATCTCCCCCCATTTTGATATTGCTACTTCCCTTATTGTTCCTGAGGGGTTTATCTGTCCTGGATTCTGTGTGTCGAGAGCTCTTATCTGTACCAGTGTACATGCTCTGGTCTAGCCGGATTTGGAATGTAGAACTGGGGTCATGATAGTGGGGTGGGGTGGGGGATAAGAAGCATTAAAGAACTAGAGGAATGTTGTGTGTTTGGTCAGTGCTGTACTGCACCCTGGCTGACTCATCCCTTCCTTGTGGCACTTCTGTGAGGGGATGTCCAATTGTCTACAGATGGGCTTTGGATCTCCACTGTGACCCCCCTCCTTCACATCTATATGATTGTTTTAGGTCTTCGGAGGTCTGATACCTGATCCCATCGACACTTCATGATCACATAGGCTGGTGTGCTTCTTCCATGTGGACTTTGTTGCTTCCCTACTAGATGGTGACTTGTTTAACTTCAAGCCGTTAAGACCCCAGATGCTTTATATTTTGACAGTGGGCACCATCAGCTTCCTTCACCACATTTGCTTACGCACCATTTTGTCTTCAGGGATCACGTAGGGAAGGTGAGCGCCACAAAATGCCAGGTTATTAGAACAAAGAGTTCTTGCTTTGAGGGAGTACTTGAGTAGAGGCCCAATGTCTGTCTGCTACCTTACTACTTAACCTAGAAATATATGTACATAGACCTATATCCCTATCATTATATATGAATATATTTACATATGTACATGCCTATGTTTATACCTCTATAAATGTCTTTTGCCCCCTCATTATTTTTCCTCTATTTCCTTTTACTTTACTCCTGTACCACATCGTGTGAATCTTCATTTGGCTCTAAGTAATTCCTCTGTGTTACATTGCACTTGATGGAATCCCCACCAGGCATTCTACACCCTACTCACCATCGATTTTAGATCTCTTGTTGTTCCTTTCTCCCTGGGTTTGTTGGCTCCCCCCTCCCTTTTCCCCATCCCTTCTCCCATTTGCGGCCCCCTGCCCCAAACCATCTGCCCCATGGTTTTCTCCTCGGGATTGTTTATTCTGCCTATCATATATAGATAGACATGAGAAAAATGCAAGACAAAAAAAAACCTATAAAGAGTTCCAGATCTGTCTGCTGACCCTTATGAATGTTTTCCAATTGGGTCTGGTGAGGTGCCAAGCCCTGCCCCCAAGTCAGAAGTCTATTTTCGGGATTCCTTGGGGACTTCATTGCTTTGCTCCCCTTGTTGTTCGGTTGCGCCCCCTGTGTGTTTTGCCCCAGTGAAAGCACCATATTCTAAAAGAAATCCTGGCCAAGCAGCCGACTTGGAGACTTGGAGAAAAGGACATTGTCTGTGAGCAGCCTGTGAGGCAGAAAATGGGAGTTACCGACAGGAGTTTGGAATTCAGAAGAGATGGACGGGGTACGGATTTGAAAGTGGGTGCGATGGTCAGGGGAGGGTGTGTACCCAAGAGGAGGGCTGGTAAAGGAAAGCAAGATGCAAATTTTAGGGAGGTAGGGGTGTGGGGGGTGGAGAGTGTGGTTTCCTGGAAGGCAAGAGAGTCGACAGCTGCAGCCTATCCATGCGGGAGATGCAATGGGCTTGCTGGACCCATCCCAATGGGACTGGAATCATTGCTGGCTCAGCTTTTGTTTCTCTGTTGCTCTTTCTAGTATTCTCTGACCTGGTCCCAGGACCTTCTTTCCCGTCTCTTTCTTGACTTAGAGCAGGGGTGGGCGGGGGTGGGAATGTCCTGCCCACGTGGCCTCGCACACCCTCTCAAAGAGAAGCCGGTGCGGCCATTGCATGAGGGTGAGCTAATTCAACGTTTGACCTGCCATAACTATCCAAATGGCCCTCGGCAGAAACAAGGTCCCCTACCCCCGACTGAGAGGGAAATAGTTTGATGATTGAACTAGTTGCGGATTCTGATGTCAGAGCAACACTGTGCATCAGAGGAGTTTTGGTGGCCGAGTTTTCAGAAGACACCCCCAGGCCTTTCTCCGGAGGTGCCTCTAGCACTTCAGATCGGGACACATTGTGTTGAGTCTCGCTAGGTGTACCATCCGAACTTTCCCGTGTGAGCAACAAGGATCGGCTGTGGGGTTCTGAGAAGAGTGACCACGGGACACCGAGAGTCCTGATGCTGACCTCACAGGTCAGTACAGGAAATGCGTGAAGGCAGGAAGGTCCGGTCCCTTCTCTCAGTGAAGGGTTTCGGCTGAAGGAAGCTGTGAAGGACCGAGTTGGAGAGGCAGGGTGAGGAAGAGAGAACTGACGTGCTGGTGGTCTGGGTTTGTGGGAGGACGGAAAGGGAACTCTGGAAGAGGAAGTGTACTGGGGAGAAAACAGATGATACATATCGTCGATTAGTTCAGTTATTATAGGAGATGAGCTTACCGGAATAGATACACATTTCCCAGATTCTTCACTAGTTAGTTCTGCTTTGTTTGAAGGTCTTATAGAACTGGACTCTGCAGAGGGTCAGAAGGTCAGGGAAGCCCGAGTGGAGTCAGGGCCAGTGCTGTGTCCACTGTCTCAAAGTAGGAGCGATAAAGCCAGTGGGCTCTTGTGACTCTCGGCTCCGGGTTTCTTTGAGTGGAGTTGGCAAGGAAGTGGCATCCATGCCAACGCAAATATTCTACCCTTTAAAACCAGAAGGGAAAGAGTGGGGTCCGAGAACCAGATAGTCATTTGTAAAAAGAAAGAAGCCAAGTTTACATGTTTTCTCCCTTTGAGCCATGTTAGATTCCAAATGAAATAAAGACATAAACCTAAAAAAAAAAACCCCAAAACAACCCTCTCTCCCAAAACCATTACCTGAAGAAAATAAAGGCACATATTTGAGATGGCCAAGGTCATCTGAGCATGACGCCACAAGTAGAAACACTGACATCATCTGTCAAAAGTTATCTTCAGAAGAAATTCTTAAAAGTGGAATTCAGGGCCCAAAGGTCTTTTCACTGGTAAGGTTTATACTACTCGGTTGAAGACCCTCAACAAGATTTGTAAGATTTCTGCTACTCTATTTAGCGACAACGCGGTTGTAGTTGTTAGGTGCCCCCAGTCAGATCTGACTCATCGTGACCCAACAGAACCAAACCCACCCCGGTCCGCTGTTAGCCTCCAGCCTTGTCTGCGGCCGCCCTTCACTACGCTTCCTGGGGGTCGAGCTCCTCCTTGCCGAGCCGCGATTACTAAGCAGGCACTCTTCTCCAGGACCAGTGCCGAGAGGACCCTGGAATGTGCCCACGTGTGTGAGACACAGGCTGACCGTCTCAGCAGCACAGGAGCTGTACTTCTCGCAAGCCAAGCTTGTTATGACTCACATAATCAAACGCTTTTGTCTAGCCAATAGCATGCGATCTCTCGCATTCTACACCTCTTGTGACTCGAGATTGAATTTCTGGTAAAAAAAGAGACTAGACTTGATGTACTGCTGCAACCACTTTTGAATTATCAGCAAAAATTTTACTTGCCTGTGATTGTAATGAATTTGACTCACAGTGACCCTATATATGGTTTCTGAGATCAAATTAAAAATGGATTTATTGGCATGCATTTCACATATAATACAATTTAATCACTCAATCACATTAGAAAGATTTGAGCCATCATCCCCGTCATCAATTTCAGAACATCATCTTCTTGTATTCTTTTTTGTCTTTAAATGTAAAATTCTTAAAAAATCATTTTATTGGAGGCTCTTACAACTCTTGTTACAATCCATACATTAATTATATCCAGCATATTCATACACATATTCCATTGTTCTTTTCTGGACAGCTTCCATTGAGCCCTTGGATCAGCTCCTCTTTTTTCCCCCTACCCCCTCTCAACCCTCATAGCCCCTTGATAGATTGCAGATAGTTAATTATTTTCAAATCTCACCCCAACCACTGTCTCCCTTCCCCTCTGGTGTCTGTTGTTCTTCCCCTTGGGTGGGTGTGTGGTTCTGTGCCCTTCATTGTGATGAGTGGTCTTCTTGTTTTCTTTGTTAGCTTCCCATTTCCTTCTGTCTTCCCCTGCCATGCCCCTAGGCAGTTACCAATCGGGTTACTGTCTCTATAGATCTCCCTATGTTGGATTTTATACACAGAAAATCATATAAAACACAGACAGGAAGCAAACAAAAATCCAACCAAAACAAAACCCAACAACAGTGATTAGACAAAACATAGATAACTTTAGTAAAGAAAAAGAAGCAAAAAATATTAAAAGTTGGAAACTTTAGAATGGGTCAATCAGAGATCAAGTGATAAGGCATTACATTTTAACCCACTTGGACTTGTCATAGTTAGCTTCACAGTGACCCGTCCGTATGATAGCAATGCTATTCATCTCCCTGCTTTATGTTAGAGGGGATTCACCGGAGGTTTAATCCTTGTGAGAACCCTGCAAATGGATTTGGGCTTCCACTGTCATCCGTAGCCTTCTGAAAACTGAGTGATCAGAATCTAAGCTCTGATACTATTCCCTCCTTCAAATTTGAATTGTATTATTTACAATCTTTGGCTCACACAAGTTGGTGTGCTTCTTCCATGTGGGCTTAGTTGACATGTCACTTAGATAGCTGTTTGTCTGAAGACAAGTCTCTAAGACCCCAGATGCTATTCAGGTAGCTGGGCACCATCTGCTTTCTTCACCACAGTTTGCTAGACTACTGAGACCTTCAGGAATCTCTTCAGGAGGGCTAGCACCCAGCAGTCATGTCTGAGATTAAATCTTTATGGGAGCAGACAGCTTATTTTTCTTCTGTGGAGTGGGTTTGAACCACTGACCCTGTGGTTAATGACTCCAGTCTAACACACAACATCAAAGTGCTCCTGTGATATTAGTGATATTATGATGATTTCCATAGTTTGTTGGATTATCTTTTTAGGGGAAAGGGTATAAATATAGATCTCTTCCAGTCCGATGGTCAAGCAGCTCGCTTCTAAATTTCTTGCCACCCCTGTGTGTGCCTCTCCAGGACTGCCTGTTTGCTGAAACATCTCAATAGATATTCCCTCAAGTCCAGAAGCTTGTTTGTTAAGCCTGCTTTCAGTGCAGCCTGGATTCTTCCTTCAAGACCACTGGTTTTACTCATATGCTCCCACTGAGGTGGTTGGCCATAGACCTATCTTTGTGGCACAATGAGTTGCGTGTTCCTACCATCAGTTCTCAATGAATCTTGTGTCATTGAACACCTATGTTTGCTGACGTCGCGTGACTTAAAATAAGAACAGCTGCAAATTTCCATGAACAATTGGAATGCGAAATTTGCTACGTAAGACTAGGACAATTGGAAGTCATCAGAAAGGAAATGGAATGCATGAAAAAATGCACAATCTAGGCATTAGTGAGCTGAAATAAACCGGTATTGGAGATTTTGAACAGAACATCCAGATGGCCAACTATTCTGGAGATGAAAAACTGAGGGGGGAAATGGTGTTACATTCATTGTAAAAAAAGAACATCTCAAGATCTATCCTGAAGTAGAACACTACCAGTGATAGAAGAATATTCATATGCCCACAAAGCTATTATTGAAATACAGAGCCTTGGTGGCACTGCTGGTAAGTATTGGACTACCAACCACAAGGTTGGTGCTTCAAACCCACCAGTTTCTCCATGGGAGACAGTGCAGGCTATCTGCTCCTGTAAAGGTTTACAGCCTCGGACACCCTACAGAGGGTCTAGATGAATCAAAATTATGCTCATGACCATTGCCAAAGATGAAGAAATAGGAATGTTTACCAATTTCTGCAGTTTGAAATTGATCAAATATGCAATCAAGATGTGTTGATAATTACTGACAATTGGAATGAAAAAGTTGGGAGAGGAAGGAAGAGTGACTGGAACATATGGCCTGGGTGGTAGACATGAAGCTGGTATTCACAGGATAGAATTTTGCAAGACTGCTTATTCCTTACAGATACATTTTTAAAAACAGCACAGAAAGCGACTACATGCATGGACCTAACAAGACAGAATACACGGGAATCAAATTAATGATCTCTGTGGACAAAGAAAGTGGAGAAGCTCAATATCACCAGTCAGAACAAGGCCAGGGGGCCACGATAGAACAGACCACCCATTGCTCACATTGCAAGTGAAAACTGAAGTTGTAGAAAATTAAAATAAGTCTGTGAGCGTCAAAATAATGATTTTGAGTATGCACCTTAATTTAGAGTTCATCTCCAGAATAGATTTGATGCACTGAACACTAATGATGACAGGAGGCCAGATGAGCTCTGGGATGACATCAAGGCCATTCTGCATGAAGAAAGCAAAACTCGCGGCCGCGGCGCGGAGGGGAGCCCGGCGGCTGCATTTAAAATGTTCAGCAGGGACGTCGTGCAGACCCGCGGCTGGCTGGCCCCGAGGACGGAGCGAAATCGGGGCTCGGGCCGCCCCCGCCGCTCCCCGGCCCTTGGCGCGCGCGCCGCCGGAACAGCCCCCGCCCGCGCCCTTTCCCGCCGCCGGGAGCCGGGTTGGCGGAGCGCGTCCGGAGCCCGCGGGCCGAGCTCGCGCTGCAGAGTGCCGGGAGCCCGCGGGCCGAGCTCGCGCTGCAGAGTGCCGGGAGCCCGCGGGCAGCATGACCGTTGCCGCCGCCCGGGCCGCCGCGCCGCGCGCCCGCCAGCACGTGTTCCTGCTGCCAGAATATTTGAAAGATACTTCAGAGAAGATGAAATGTGGCCTTCTCTTTGTGAAACTGGTTAATCCGTGTTCAGGGGAAGGAGCCATGTACTTGTTTGATCTAGATCTACAGAAGCTGTTTGAAATAAAAGTCTTCAAGGAGAAATGCCATTCTTGGTTCATAAACCAGTCAGTTCAGTCAGAAGGCCATCTACATTTTGCCACAGCAGTGGATCCTTTATTTCTGGTTCTCCACTATCTTATAAAAGCTGATAAAGAGGGTAAATTCCCAGCCACTGGATCAAGTTGTGGTGGATGATATATTTCCAAATTGCATCTTGTTGCTGAAACTTCCTGAACTTGAGAAGTCACTTCACCATGTGACAGAGGAAAAAGAAATAAACAGCAGAAAATATTACAAGTACAATAAAGAGAAGACATTGAAGTGGCTAGAAAAAAAGCTGAAGCAATACTTCAGCAGCCTTAAAAACCCATAACATAAATGTCGGTGCCCGAGTCCAGTCTGCATGTTTCTCAGGTGACCAAGTATCCAGTGATAAGGAAGAGGATTGTATTCGTTATGCCCATGGTTTGATATCTGACTACATTCCTAAAGAATTAAGTGATGACTTATCTAAATATTTAAAGCTTCCAGAACCTTCGGCTTTATTGTCCAGCCCTCCATCAAAGAAAATAAAATTGTCTGATGAGCCTGTAGAAGCAAAAGAAGATTATACTAAGTTTAAAACTAAAGATTTGAAGACAGAAAAGAAAAATAGCAAACTGACTGCGGCACGGAAGGCTTTGGCTAAAGTCGACAAGAGTGGGATGAAGAGAAAGATTTGAAACTTTGAAAATAACATCTAGAAACGCTTTGCTTTTGCTTTTTAACATGTCCTGCTTTCTCTCGTCCTCCACACCACAGTACTTCCTGATCCTTAATGGCCACTTTTGGAAGATAGAGCCAAAAAAAATGTCCACAAATAAGCTAACGCGCAATTTTCATATTCAGTTGAACAATCTCTGTATTTTATTTTTATGTTCCTGGATATGCAAAAGCAATTGTGTAATTGTATGGCCGGTGGCCTTTGGAGTCTTGTTCGACATGGGGAAGCGTAATCACGAGGATAGAATAAGCAGCCGAGTCCCTCAATAAAATATGACAGCCTTTCAAAAAAGAAAGAAAAACTCACTGCCATCAAACCAATTCGGATTCATAGCAAGCCTATAGGACCTGCCCCATGGATTTCCAAGTCTGGGACTCTTTATGGGAGTAGAGAACCTCGTGTTTCTCCCTAGGAGCTGGCTGGGAGTTTTGAACTGCTGACCTTGCAGCAGCCCAACTCCTAACCATTACGCCACCAGGGCTCCCCTTAAAGGAAGCAAAAGCAGATTAAAAGGACAGGAAGAAGGTTTTGAGTTTCATTGTTGTTACACTGAACCCTGAGTGGCCCATCTCCTCCTCACTACCCCTCTGGAAGGGGTGTTCAGCTCTCTACAGGTGGGCATTGGGTCCCCATCATGCACTCCCCCTCTTTCACGGTGATGTGATTCTCACCCCCACCCCACCTTTGTTGTTGGAGACCTGGTCTCCTATGTCCTTCATGGTCACCTATGTTGGTGTGCTGCTTCCGTGTGGGCTCGGTTGCTTCTGGGCTAGATGGCCGCTTGTTTGCTTTCAAGCCTTTAAGTCCCCAGACGCTATATCTCTCAGTAGCCGGGCACCATCAGCCTTCTTCACCACACTTGCTTATGCACACTTTCGTCTTCAGCCATTATGTGAGGAAGGTGATCACACAATGATTGTTTTTGTTCTTTTGTATCTGCTACATGGTCCATTCAACACCTTGTATTCGCTTAGGCTGTGTGCTTCTTTGTGGGCTTTGTTGCTTCTGAGCTAGATGGCCGCTTATTTGCCTTCAAGCCTTTAAGACCCCAGACGCTATATCTTTTTTTGATAGCCGGGCACCATCAGCTTTCTTCACCACATTTGCTTACACACACGGCTGTCTTCAGTGATCATGTCGGGAAGATGGGTATCCTGCAATGGCTGCTTAGCAGGGCGAGGTGCTATTGTATTAGGGGATTATGCATGAGGAGGCCCAATGTCCATCTGCTACCCTACTACTGAACCTATAAATATATGCATATAAATCTATTGCCCCCGAAACTCAAAACCTTCCTCTAGTTCCTGAACGCTTCCTCCCCCCTCCAATCATCATGACCCCAATCCTACCTTGCCTTGCGGACCTGGTTGTACCAGAGGATGTACAGCGGTGCAGTGGGGATCTGGAGGCACAGGGAATCTAGGACAGACGAACCCTTCAACACCAGCGGTGGGAGTGGCGACACCAGGAGGGAAGGGCATGTAGAAAGGGAGAACCGATCTCGGAGATCTATGTGTAACCTCCTCTCTGGGAGATTGGCAAGGGGGAGGCGGGTGAGGGGAGACGCCGGGGAGTGTAAGATAAGATATAATAATTATTTATAAACTATCAAGGGACCAGGGGTGGGATCGGGGAGGGAGGGGGATGGGGGGAAAAAAAGGGAAACCGAGCTGATTCCAGGAACCCAAGTGGAAGGTGAATTATGAGAGTGACGAGTGCAACGAATGTATAAGGGTGCTTTGCTCATTTGATGTATGTACAGATTGTGATAAGAGCCTTATGAGCCCCAATAAAAAGATTAAAAAAAAAAGAAAGAGGAAGAAAAAAAATAAATAAAAGTACAGGAAGGAGAGAGAAGCTCAGAATGGATGTCGGCGGGGCGCTGGAGATGGCTCTTGAATGTAGAGCAGCTAGTCAAAGAAGGGAATGGCGACCTCGGAAAGCCGAGCACATCTCAGTGGCCAGCTCGAGAAGACGAGGACTTTAAACGGAATGTGCAAAGACTGGGAGTTGGAAAACCAAAAGGGGAGGACACGCTCAGAGTTTCTCCAGCCGCGATAACTGAAGAAAACACTCCTCAGTCACCAATAGGCAGGCCCATGAAATGAATAACTGTACCAAGGAGGAAGGCATTTCTCAGGACAGTCAACCATGCGAGATCTAAAAACAAAAGGTCAGAAAGCAGAAAGAGGCAGGCAAGACAGACAAACCAAAACCAGGGATTCAGTAATGGAGAGGGCAGGGTGCTGTTGCACTGATTGATTGCAATCAATGTCACAACACAAAATGTGTACACATTGTTGAATGGAAAACCAGTAACCCAAATGGCTCTGTTAACACTCACTCAAGCCATCGTAAAAAGTTAAAAAGAAAACTACAAATGTTCTTAATGTCTTGTGAATGATTTATACTTTTTAAAAATGAAGGATATTCAACTGTTTCTTATACTTTTAAGAACTGTTCATAAAATAATAATATAAATTCATAGACACAGAAAAAGCAAAAAGGTTCTTTGCCACTTTAATTTACATATGTCATTTTCTAAAAATGTATCCCAATATGTCACCAGGGATAATATTGCAGCATGGGATTACGGATGTTTTTTGTTTTCTTCTCTGTGGTTTTCTTTATTTTAAAAAATTCCCATAAGACATCAGACAGTGTAAGACACACAAAAAAATAATAATTTATAAATTATCAAGGGTTTGTGGGGGAAGGAAGGTGGGGGAGGGAGGGGAAAATGAGGAGCTGATAACAAGGGCTCAGATAGAAGGCAAATGTTTTTAAGAATGATGATGGCAACAAATGTACAAATGTACTTGACACAGTGGATGTACGTATGGATTGTGATGAGTTGTATGAGCCTCCAATAAAATGATTTTAAAAAAAGGAAATAGTTTTCATAATAAGTATTCAGCATTACTTATTAGTTTGGGAACTCTTCCTGCCCAGCCCTCACAATGATAGCCGAGACAGACCAAAGTTCCTGTGACTCCGTTATGGTGTACTTGAGTTGCGCCTGCTGTGTGCCGTTGAGTCAGCTGTAACTCATGGCCATCCTGAAGGACTGGCTTGAATGGCCCCATATAGAGATTTCAAGGCTGGGTTCTTTTTTTAAAATTTGTAAATAAAAAAAAATCATTTTGTTGGGAGTTCGTACAACTCTTATCACAATCCATCCATCCATTGTGTCAAGTACATTTGTACATCTGTTTCCATCATCATTCTCAAACCATTGGCTTTCTACTTGAGGCCTTGATATCAGTTCCTCATTCCCCTCCCTCCCCGCTCCCCTTCCCTCATGAACCCTTGATAATTTATGAATTATTATGTCATATCTTACACTGTCCGACGTCTCCCTTCACCCAAGGCTGGGTTCTTTACGAAGCAGAGGGTTACATCTTTCCCAGTCGAGTAACTGGTGGGTTTGAAGCACCAGACTTCGGGTTGGCAGCTGAGTGCTTTAACTAGCATGCCACCACATTGACTTTATCTTAATATAAATCTCTCTTAAGCGTAATTTGACACTTCTTGCTCCAGTGATCTCATGAAACAAACAAACAAAAATTAAGCACTCCCATTACGTGTAAACCTACCGCTGAAACCCTGTGGAACCCTGTTTTATTCTGCCCACACGGGGTCACCAGGAATAGGAGTTAACTTGGCGGCAACTGGGGTTGGTCACGGTAATACGTACTTGTCGCTGCTTCCCTGTAGCACTTAGGAGCTGATCGCTGAGTTCAAATGCTCCCTCGTGTTGGCAATACGCAGTAACTTCTACTGTACACCTGTGTGGTTTGGGGGAGAGAAGTACACAGATGTGGGGCCTTGAGCGGTTAATGCATCTGTAGGGAACTAGTTCCATCATTTCTTACTGTAGTAAAATGAACCTGGGCTTTGGGATCAGAATTGAAGTTTCCCGTTTATTTGTTTGGGAGTAACTATAATTTCCTCACAAAATAGATGTAAACATCAAATGCAATGTGAATTTCCTGACAAATACATAGGACTAAAAAAGAATGACATGTCCTTCCTCTGCATCTGGTGTACTTAAACTATTTGGGAATTTGCTTCTCTCATAAAATGTGATTTTTGTAATGTAGTAAAGCGAGATTCTCTTCACTGACAAAATTTTGATCTTCCACAAACCTTTGAAAGTTGGCTATTACAATGTTCTCATTTCAAAATACGAAAATTTAGCCCCTAGGAAGTTATGTGAGCTGCCCATGGTTACAAGTTCAGGTTTGAGTAGGTGACAGGCCACAGCAAGGGCCCAAATTAGCTCGGCACAACAATCCTTTTCGTCTTCTGTGCTTCCCTGTTGCTGTGTACTTGATCTTTGATTAGGCAGTTTGCCCGGTGGAATTTCCAATTTGTATCTAATTCCATTTACTGTAAGCACTGACCTATCAAGAAACAAGTATTTCCTGTATGCATAACATTGCTGTGGGAGCCAACGAGGATACAAATGTAACCCGACACTCTGCGAACCTTTTGAAACACCCATTCCAATGTCCCAGAAAGAAGACAGCCCACACCGAGCGTTGGGGAGATTGGAAGAACTAGAGCTTTCATATGCAGGACTACTTCTGGCAACATAAAATAGTATAACCACTTTAGGAAACAACTGGGCAATTTCTTAAAAAGTTGACCCAGTCATTCTATTCTATTCCCATTTATTTATTTACCCAAGAGAACTAAAAGCATATATGTATACAAAAAGCAGTACAGGAACGCGCAATTGGGTTAGTTGCTGCAAACTGAAACCACCCAAATGGTACCAACAAGTGAACGCCAAAACAAGCCATGGTAGACCCTACAATGGGAGAGTGCTCAGCAAGAAGAAAAGAGTTGCCTCTTGCTACACACAAAAACACAGGCAAGTCTTAATTTCCCCCCAAAAGTGTGTACACAAAAAGAACACACCATATTGTTTCACTTATACAAAATTCTAGAACGTGCAAGTGAATCTAAAGGGACAAGAACCCCCAGTAGTTGTCTGGGATTGGGGCAGGACACCTTTGGCAGCATTGGACCCGTTCGTGATCTTGATTAGATCAGTCGTTTCTCTGGTGTATCTACATGCCCAAGTTCTCATATTGTATGATGTATTGCATTGTGTTGTATTATATGTACGCATCGTTCATTATCACCATCTATCAATACACTTGCTTTCAAAGTTATAAATAGAAAAACAAAAAGAGATAGAAGAATGCAGACTTTCTGGACCTCATACTTGTGTGGGTAGAAGGGAATCTGAGTAACAGGAATATTTCTGTTTCTTTGGCTCCTGTGACCTTTGACCAAGCTTCCTGCATGTCTTAGAGTCCTTGGAAGGTAGCTCACATGGACCCAGAACCAGAGTCCCCACCTGGCACCGCTCCTCCTGTTGCGGGGAGCCGCCCCCGAAGCTGGTGGGAGGCCACCAGCACTGGCTCTGCTGCCATTGACCAAAAGGAGATATTGATGCTTATGCCAGAGGGCTGGCTCTGCTGACGTAGGAAGTGGAAGGCAAGTGGACCTCCCTCCCCCCATCTCTCTCTGTATTCATGTAAAAGGCGCCACAGCTTCCTGTCAGTGCAGGAGAAAACGTTCACATGTAGACCTCCGCTTTGTCCTGGGCAGCCTGCCTCACAGAATCGGATGGCAGGATGGCCTCTGCCCCCTTCCTCCTGGCCTTTGTGTGCTGCAACAGAAAGACCACTAAGGAGACATGCCACACCGTTGTGTCACCTCCTGATCCAAGCTCTGCACACTCTCCCCACCCCCGCTTACAGATCAGCTCATGCCAATGAATGACTTCCTGCTGCTTGTCCCACCAAATCATCAGACATGCCTGAACGGGCTGTACCCAGATCGTGGACATGGTCCAGCTTCAGCGGGCACTCCCATCCCACAGGGGAGCCTGGGCATTGGCCATTTCCCAGTTCTTCTTCCTAGCATCCACATGAGACAGCAACGGAGGGGGCAGAGGCGAGAGGCGAGAGAGGGAACAGATACCATATGGTCTCCACCCCAGAGCAGTAGGCCAGGCTTGGCTAGGGCAAGGGGAGAAACTTGGAATGGTGTGCGAGATTGTTGATTTTCCTCCTCACCCCTCGCCTTAATCCTCAAGGTTTTTTTCCCTCCCCAAACATCCGGATCCATTGAAAGCACTGCACAGTGAAACCATTTCCCTAAACCAATAACCCTTGGATTTTGCTGCGCTTCCTTCCACCCCCCACCCCCACATGGGCGAATGGTGCAGCCTTGCTCTTGAATCGCCATTTTCCTGAGTATGCATACCTGTGGGGTTGAAGTTTTAATTTTGATATAAGTTTCAAGTTTTGTTTTGGAATCGGTAGCCTCACCTGGAAATGTATTTATTTCTTTGAAATGTATTTTAATTACAAAAAATGCGACTGCTTTTCTTTTCTTTTCAAATTTGATTAAACATATATATCTATATCTATATATATATATCTCACAGGTCTATCATTGTATGATTAAGTCAGGCCAACAGTCCATTCATTTTGCTACCCGTGTTCAGCTCCTCTGCCTTCCCCATCAGTCAGCTCCCACCCTCTTTCCCCATCTCTTCCTCCCCGTTTGGTATATAATCTATTGTTTTTCTTAATGATTGACTGGCCTTGCTGCTCTTTGAGATGTTCATTTTATGGGTTAACACTTGTCTTCCTAGGTTGAAGATAAGAATGTTTAGTTTTTCTTATTCCTCATTCCAGTCTCCCCCCACTTCCCTGTGGCACCCTCCTCCTAAGGAACATACATTTTGTGATTGTTCCACGCCGTCCGGTTGGCTCTGACGCGTCAGGATCCCTCCTTTGTCTGCGGAGAACTGCTTCCTAGGGTGGCCCAAGTTTGCCTTCCAGAAGCTTGTTGGTTGCCAGCCTTCCTTTGGTGTTGCCTCTGGGTGGGCTTGAACTGCCAACCTTTGGGCTAGTAGCTTAACCGCTTGCAACATCTGAGACTGCCCTCCTGATATAATTTTCTTAAATCAGTCATCAGTGTTTATGCAATGATGCATGATCGATGCTGTTCAGAGCTGAACTATTTGGCAAACCACGGACCTTTCCTTTCCAGGAAAGGTTTTATTTTCCCATGAGCTAATAAGTATCTCCCCCCATCTCTTTCACTTTTTAGTTTTTTATATGCTTATCACCAGGGATAGATACCTCTTCTGTTGGCAAGCCTCATAGAGAAAATGATTGAAACATGACAAATACAAAATAGGTACCCACACTGCCTCTTTCGCCAGTTCAGACTCGTAGCTCTACAGTGCTTGCGAGGCTGTAGGAGCAGGTAGCTCCTCCCTGCTTCTGAGGGGCTCGTGGATTTGAGCATCTGGCATTCTACCGACCAGCCCAATGCTTACTCAACAGTGCTGCCATAATTGGGATAAAATAGGTACCAAGCCCAAACCAAACTCACCGACACCCCGTTGATGCTGACCTATGGAGAACCTGTAGGACACGGTTGAATTGCACCTATGGATTCCTGAGACTATAACTCTTTACAGAAGTAAAAACCCTGTCTTTCTTCAGAGGAGTGTGACCGGTGGTTTGAACTGCTGACCCTGGGACCGCAGCACAGTGCATAGCCACAGTGAAGCAGGACCTCGCAAAGAGCCTTTGCAGGTGAAGGGTCCTGAACTTTAAACTTAACTAGCTTCACAGGACATCTACCTCTGATTGCCATTCATTCAAATATAGAATTTCCTTGTATTTTCAAATCTCAGGATATTTGAATGCATGAAGCAATTAAAAAATATTACCAAAAAAATTCTCATAGTTTTCGGAACTGCTCCAGTTTGTCTCAGTGGCTTCCATGACTGGCGTGCACAGCTCGTGTTGGTCTCTCCTGTCGCCTCACTCCCGCCCTGGGTCTTCCCCTGCTGGCTTCTCAGGATGCTTCTCTGTCATCATCGACGTTTCTCGTTTCACCGGTGGCTTATTGGGAAAAGATGTACATGGATGAACATTTTTAAATAACTGGCTTATCTGAAAATGCCTTAATTCTACCCTGCCACTTGATTGATATTTTGTCTGAATATATAATTTTATGTTGGGAATAATTCCCTTTCACGCTTAATTTATTTATTTATAGAGTTTTATTAGCACAACATTCACATATCATATGATTAAATGGTTCAATCATATCAAGAAGAGGTGCACAACCATCCCCACAAATTTAGAACATTTTCTTCTTTCTTGTACTCACCATTATTAGTTCCCCAGTCCCCCTTACCTCCCTGACACCGCCCCCCCCCCCCCCCAAGAAACCATTAACCCAGTGATGGTCTCTATAGATTTACCTATCTTGGATTTCATAAACAGAAAAAATATACACACAAAAAATACCCAAAGGAACTCACAAAAAACTAACAACAGCAACAAAGTAAAACAAAGAAAATCCTCAGTTGCAAAGAAAATACTGAAAAACTAGAAAAAAATTAAAAATAGGTCAAAATAGGGATCAAGTGATAAAGTGTTACATTAATATAACTACATCTGCAGGACCCCTGGTGGTGTCGTGGTGCTGCTCGGCTGTGATCTTCAAGGTCAGCAGTTCAATACCACCAGCTGCCTTTCTACTCCTGTAAAGAGTTACAGTCTCTGAAATTCACAGGGGCAGTTCTATCCTGTCCTATAGGGTCATCCATGGCAGTGACTATTTTTTCACTGTGATTTTTTTTTTTGGACATCTGCAACAATCCACTTTCCAATGCACTCTGAATGATGATAGGCTTGTCACATCCCTGGTCTATAGTCAGAAGGTATTTCCTGGAAGCTTAATCCATGTGAATTTCCCCTTCATTTTTTTTCCAAACTGAAGCAATTTTATAATGTGTCAAAAGGGTAATCAAATGATAAGCTATTACACAGTAGCCTAGCTCTATCTAGCATAGTTGGCTTTACCATGCTTTCTGTTTGATAACAGGCTATCCACATCCTTGACTCTGTCTGTTCCAAGGTACAGAACAGGTGCTCACTCCCTGGACTTTGGTTCAAATCTCTTGCCTTGAGGGCACCCCAAAGAATGGTGGGCTGGGACTGTCATATACTTAATATCTTAATGCTCTTCTTGCTTTTATTATGACACGTATCAATCTGGTGGGCATGGTTCTGCCACTTTCAATGAATATTATTGAAAGTTTTACCCATCACCATCCCCCATTATTTGCGTAAATAGTATCCGGTCACTTAAGAATTTAATCTGTCCAATCAACAATTCCTATGTTGCAGTTTATAACTGGCCTGTACTTGTAGAATTTCATTTTCTCAGCAGTGCTTTTAATTCTATACCATTGGCTAAATTAATTACTTTATTATTATTTTAATAGAGTTAACTTCAGCAGGAGATGATTGATAATTTTCTGTAACATAAAACGACAATGTTGTCTCTAAGGTGAACCAGAGACATATATAAATCATAGATATATGAATGGATTTGGGCTTGCACTTAAGTCTAGCCCCAATCTAACAACAATTAGTTCTTACGACATGGCCCTGCTTCATGCTCAACCATATAAAGAGTTCACTGAAGATACGGTTGCTCTAGCAACGTGTGGCGAAGAAACTAGATGGGTCCCGGCTATCAGAAAGAGTATCACCTGTGATCTTAAAGGCTTGTTTTCAAACAAGCAGCCATCTGAGGCATCAATTAAATCCATGTGAAAGAAGCCTTCCAGCCTGTGTGATCCAAGGATTTAAAAAATATATAGTCCAAACCCAAATGAGGGAATGGGATCAGAGATTAGATTGTGAACACCTGGTTTGCAGAACGCCATCAATGACAGTGGAAGCCCCAAGTCCATCTGCAGGGTGCACATCGACCAAGCCTCCGATGAGTTCCCTTCACATTTCTGAAGAGATGGCTTCACTTCTTTTTTCTCTCCCCTAGATGTCAACATTGCTGCTGAGAAGCTTGACAGCCGTCAAATGCCTGATTCTAGGTGACGTTGCTTTCTCTTTGGGAAATTGTATTCTGCAGGGATGCAGGGGATACCACAGGTCACTTCAGAATGGGGTGAAGTGCTTTGGAGTCAGGCAGCGGGGCCTTCTAGGAGAGAAGAGTGGAGGGGGCAGGGAAGAGAGTCAGTGCTGAGCCTGCAGGTGGGGGTGTTCAGGGGGTGGAGTCAGGAGAAGATCTTTTGGACAACTGAGCCCACAGGACGTCAGCCCATGATGTGCAGCAGCCCAAGGCCCAGGAAGACGTATCCTGTGAAGAGCTAGAAAGTTCTTTCTCACACAGGGAGGTAAGAAGCTAATGAACTGGGGTCAGGTTTGGGAAGCAGGCTCGAGTAGGGACTACTAAATTCTTGTTGAAATGATTTTAAACATTCGGGTCTCAGAAAAAGGAACCCAAGACCTCCCAAGAATGGAAGGTAAGGCAGAAAGGTAGCTGGGACTCAGGATCAGGCACCTATGGTGCCATGCCCTACTGTCTTTCAGGGACTCCGCTGAGGTCACGCAATCACGGGAGATTATAACTTTGTTAATAATATCCACTTCCTCCTCTTTCGATGAATGTTTAAAGGTCACCATTTCCTCTTGCAAAGGAAGTTTCACAAATATTCCATTTCCAGCCTTAGAAATAGCATGATAGTAAGATACTGCAAACTCCAGCGTTGGGGAATTCCCAAGGAAGCCAGGGCAGAGCTCTGGTGGTGACAAAGTGAATTCAGAGCGATTACTCACGGGTAATAGCAGTAGCAAGAGCAGGAACCAGAATTTCCCAGCTCCCGTTTGCTAAGTCAGCCTCAAGGCATTTCCATTTTCAACATAGCTATGGATGAAAAGAATTCATATTTCAGACATATGGCTCCACCCATGGTTTGCTTAGAGGCCTGTTGTCTCTCTTACCTTTCTCTGGGATGGCGGATGAAAATGCTTCTGATCCTCTTCTCTGGACAGGGAAACCCACGTGCCGATTCTGTGCTTGAGCTGCATTCATTTATAAGGCTAAACAGATGGATGTCAAGTAGGCAGACATTCTACAGGCTTTATTCTACTCCGATCTTGTCCTGTCCAAGGATGGCTGAGGAAGGCAATGGCTCTGGGGAGTTGTGCTCTTCCCTTTGGGCAACAATCCAAAGCTCTTTTTGATGGATGGAGGGCCAGTGGTTTAAGCCCTGCCAGTGAGGTGTGCGTCGGCACCGGAGTCCAGGGGACTTAAAAGTGGGAATCCCACACTTTATTCATCACTGGCTCAGGTCCACAGTCAGAGCTTTCCTACCATCTCGAGAAGAAATAACTTTTCCTGTCATACTGAGATAGTTTCATTTCAAAGAAGCGTTTTAATTTTGATTAATAGTTGATTTCCCAATAACCAAGATCCCAACCTGTTGCCGTTGATTTGATTTGGATTCGTGTAGCCCATGTGTTACCGAATAGAACTGCTCCAGAGACTTGTTAGGACAATTATCTTCTTGGCAGTAGATTGCCAGACTTTTCTTCCGCAGTGCCACGAATGAGTTCACATTGTCAGCTACTAACTAGGTCCGTACTTGAGTCCAAACGGTTTTTAATCACCCATGGACCTGATTTTGAGACTTGGTTTAAATTGTGGATATGGTCCCTAGGGGAGGTGGCATTGTGAGTCAGAGCAGGGTCAGAGGAAGCAGTCCGAATGGTAAAGGGGCGGCGGGGAGTGCAGGGCACTGAGAATGCTGCATGCACTGAGAATGCATGAGAAAAAGGGACAAGACTGGATAGGACGAACAAGTGGGTTCAACTTGGGACTCTGCTGCTTGTATGTTCCCTCTTGCCGCCCCCACTGTGATGATCATTAAAAGTAGTCAGCTAGAACTCCCTGCTCTTTCCACCTCAGTGCCAAGCCTAGTAGTCTTTCACTCTAGGACGGTGGAAAAAGTGTTTCTGAGGGTAATCTCGCCTCTTCTGAATCTTACCTCCCAGAGCCTGCCCAGGCCGCTTCTCTCGTGCTCACCGCCAACCTCTCCCTCTCTCCTGGGTCGCTGCCAGCAACTGCAGACATGTTTGCCTGTCTGCCCTGGTGATGAGCAACTGCCTTGAGTCACGCCCCTCTCCAGGCACCGCCCCACCGCACTTTGCTGAGTTCTCTTGCAGCAAGTTATCGCATTTTGCTGCTTATAACTAGCCCATTATCTCATTTATATAAAGTTATCTCACTTCCATGTTTATATTACCCATTCTTCATTTCATCCGGGGTGGGGGGGGGATGGTTCTGCATTCCCCGTTGCTCTGAAACTTTCATGCCAAGACCACGTGGACCTCCAGCTGGACAAATTCAGTGGCCACTCCTCTGTCCTCATCTCCATCCATTGCTCGGCAGTCCTGGATACACATGACTACTTTCTGCTCTTTGAAACGCTTCCTTAGTTCGGTTTCTGTAACAACCCGCTTCTCTGGCTTACTTTTTACTTTCCTCTGTCTGTGGCTTCCCTACCCAATGGCCTTTTCTGGATTGCCCTCCGCTCTCACGCTTCTCAAGGTTGGCCTTGGCTTCATGTATCAGGACCATTTCTAAGTGTATAGCTCCAGTTTGAGCACTTTTTCAGAGCTCAGGTGGGACTTAGCCGATTGCTTTCATCTTCACTTGAATAGCTAATTGGCATCTAAAAGCGAACACGTGCAAAAGAGATCTCTTAACTTTCATCTCCTCTAATCCTGTTCGTCACCTGGCCTTCCCTACTCCAGAAAATGACACCAAGATTGACTCAGGGATTTAGTTTCGTGGGATTGTTGTAACATGTCACAAATTTTGTGGCTTAGAAAACAGAAATAATGTCACTGTCAACGTGACATTCAGCTGGCCATAGTGGGCCATGGGCTTTCTCTCCTTGAACCACGACTTATCTGTAACTTGGTGGAGAAGGCTCCGGTGCTGGTAAACACTGCTGTGACTTATTTGAAGCCTCAATTGACCACAGTTTGGCACTCTGCCACAGGGGAGCTGGTTTTCCACCTCCTGCTGAGCTCCCTGCAGCTATTTAGAGCCTGAGAAATGTAGTCAATAGTGCCCATACTTGTTGAGGCAAACAGCTCACAGGTAAGGAAGCTCTGTTGAATGGTTTGGTGACCACTGAAGCAAGGCTGTGGTTTTATATCGGCACGATCAAAGGCAAGTGAGGTATCATTGGTTACGTTGTTTGAAGGCCAGCCTTTAACATCTGATGATATTTGGTTCACTACTGAATGTTCATGGACCACGTGTGATCAGACTGCTCTCATAAAATAGGTAATTCCAAATAAAAAAATAAAGGAATATATTCTTGCACAGTTTTAGAGGTCTGAAGTCCAAAATCATTGAGTTAAAATTAAGGTGTCAGTGAAGCCACACTGCATCTGGAGATTCTAGGATAAACTCTGTTCCTTACCTCTTCCAGCTTCTGTTGGCTGCCAGCAAGCACTCTTTGGCTTGTGGCCACATCACTCTATTCCTCTACTCCCAGTCTTTGTGGTCAAATGGTCTTGTCTTCTTCTGAATAAGAATACCCCCTACCTTCTTCTTACAAGGAGATTTGTGTTAACATTTAGTCCCACCTGGATAAAACAGAGGAATCTCATCTCTAGATCCTTAATCATGGCTACAAACTCTTTTAAGATTCTGGGAACTAGAGCATAGACATCTTGTAGGGCAATATTGTTCAGCAGACCCAGGTGTTCCTAGGAAAAATTTAAGAGGTTATCTTACCTATTTTCCTCATAGCCAGATTAAATCTAGGATTATGTACATCAGTTCTACACTCTAATTAATATCCCAATTCTTTTCACTCTCTCTTTCTTTACCATATAGATGCTTGGACACCTAATAGTCCACAGATGCACTAGCCTTCTCAGTGGTTTCTCTTTGCTTCGACTTTTCTGTTCTCCACTCATACTTGAGGGGATGTTTAGAAGCATACATCTGGTACAGTCACTTCCCCCCCCCCCCCACTCAAAACCATCTAGTGGTTTCCCAGTGATCTTAGAATGAATCTTGAACTTCGCAGTATGGCTCACAAAGCCCTCATGGTGGTGGTCCTTTTCTCTCAGCTCTCAGTCCAACCTCCCTCAGTGATATGTGCCAGCTACTCATACTGTTCAGGTAGCTGACTACATGCATCACTTTCCAACTCCACATTCAGTAACATCACTAATGTGAAGGAGACATGATGAGAAGATTTACATCTTGAAAGTTGGCAAATGCTACAAACCCGGATGTTATTATTAAATTTAATCCTCAGAAACCTACTTGTTAAAACAGTTTCTAGTATCTTCCTAATAATGTTCCATCATCTGAGGTGCCTCTGAGCCTTTTCTAGGAGAATTCAATAGGACTTTAAGGGAGTTGGAAGCAAAACACAGTAACACTTGGAGTTTCGCAGAGGATTGCTCTGAGAGAAATTTCCAGGACCAAGGCAACTCAGCTTGTTTGTCTGAGAGGTCTAACATGATTAATGAGGTAAAACAAATAAAAACCACCATAGTAAGGGGGGGAAATATTAAAGAACTAGAGGATCATTATGTGGTTCATCAGTGCTATACCACACTCTGGATTTATCATCCTGTCTGTGTGGCCTTTCTGAGAGGGACTGTCCAATTATCTTACAGGTGGTTTTGGGGTCTCCAAAACTACATCCTCGCCCCTTCACATCAATTTGGTAGCTTGTTTTGAACTTCTGATACCTTTTCCTACTTGTTTAACTACAAGCCTCTAAGACCCCAGAGCAGGAACATTGCCCTCAAGGATTGGCACATCAGAATGAGGTCTACTCTCGGTCTCTCTTTCCTGTGGAGATATAAACAATACCTTCCCCTTGGGTTGGTTAGTGCCCTGACACCCCCCCCCCCCACCATTGTCATCGCTTTTCTTCCCCCACCCCTTTGTGGGCCGTAAAAGGATGGGAAGGGGGGGCGTTTGAGAAGATGCCTTTTAGCACAGGTCCGATCTGCATCTGTTTTTGATGACACATAAATCATTGGGTTTGGTCTGGCTCATGCCAGGAAATCTATTCCTCAGCCGGGAAATTGTGTGTTGCGCACATTTTCCCTTATGCACGTTCTGCTGTTTAAACTTACCTTAGTGGATTCATGCTTACTACTTCCCATGGGGTCTCTGCAAATGGATTATGGGCTGTCACTGTCTTCCACAGCCTTGTGGAAACCAGGTGCCCAGAATGTAAGCTATAATACCTTTCCCTCCTCTGATCTTGGATTTTGTTATCTGTGCAACAAGTTTTTATCTGGTCTTTCTGCTTGCACTTTTGACATTCTCCCTTCCGGCCATCACAGTGATAGGAGATTTTAAAACCATTTATCAGATTAATCCTTCCATGCTTAAGATACTCCACTGGTTTTCCATGACACACTTAGAATAAAGCCCAAGCTTTTTAGACCAATCGCTTGCAAACCAAGCCACTCCACCCCCACCCACTCCACCCTGAGACCTGCTCCTTGCTTGCCTATAGGACCTTTTCTTCAACCCTCTTTACCATGTTCTTTCCCACTTTGACCTTCTTGCTATGCCTCATTTGTGTCAAGCCCACTTCCAACCTCAGGGCTTCACACCAGAAACTTCCTCTTCCTGTCATGCTGTTTCTCAGATTGTTGCATGATTGGCACCTTCTCTTCCTTTCAGTCTCTGCTTAAGCCACCTTCTGAGAAGGCGCTTCCCCGAGCACCTGTGTTCACCCAGTTATTCCTCTCCCAGATCAGGAACTAAACCAGAGAATCCTTTAGTTGATGATCAGTTCCTCCTCAGCCCCCTTGTATTCCAGCTTCTTACTTGTTTGGCAGAGCTCAATTGGGTGTTATCACTACTGTCACCTGACACCCTGAAATCAGTTGTAATCACTTTGGGATTAATTCCAATTCTATAAACACAGCACCAGGGGAAGCAGTCACATGAGTTCTAGAAAGAATGTCAGAGGTTATTTTTAAAAAAAATCATTTTATTGGCAACTCATACAACTCAGCACAATCCATCCATCCATCTATTGTGTCAAGCACATTTGTACATTTGTTGCCATCATCAGATTCAAAACATTTTCTTTCTACTTGAGTCTTTGGTATCAGCTCCTCATTTTTTCCTCTCCCTCCCCCCACCCCTCCCTCAGGAACCCTTGATAATTTATAAATTATTATTTTGTCATGTTCACACTGTCTGACATCTCCTTTCACCCACTTTTCTGTCATCCATCCCCCATGGAGGGGGTTATATGTAGATACCTGTGATTGGTTCCCCCTTTTCTGCCCCCACCTTTCCATTCCCTTCCTGTTATTGCTATTCTCTTTATTGGTCCTGAGGGGTTTATCTGTCCTGGATTGCCTGTGTTTCCAGCTCTTATCTGCACCAGTGTATATACTCTGGTCTAGCCGGATTTGTAAGGTACAATTGGGATCATGATAGTGGAGGGTGTGGGGAAGCATTAAAGAACTAGAGGGAAGTTATATATTTCATCATTGGTATACTGCACCCTGACTGGCTCCTCTCCTCTCTGAGACCCTTCTGTAAGGGGATGTCCAGTTGCCTACAGATGGAGTTTGAATCTCTACTCCACACTCCCTCTCATTCACAATGATATGATTTTTTGTTCTTTGATGCCTTATGCCTGATCCTATCAACACCTCATGATCATACAGGCTGGTGTGCTTCTTCCATGTGAGCTTTTTTGCTTCTGAGCTAGATAGCCCCTTGTTTATCTTCAAGTCTTTAAGATCCCAGGCACTATCTCTTTTGATAGCCGGACATCATCAGTTTTCTTCACCACATTTGCTTATGTACCCGCTTTTTCTTCAGCGATCATGTCGGGAAGGTGAGCATCACGGAATGCCAGTTTGATAGAACAAAATGTTCTTGCATTGAGGGAGGACTTGAATAGAGTCCCAATGTCCATCTGCTACCTTAATACTAAACCTATAAATATATGCACATAGATCATTTTCCCCTTGTCATATAGAAATATATTTACATATGTGCATGTCTGTATGGAGACCTCTATAAATGACCTGTTTCCTAGCTCTTCCCTCTGTTCCCTTTGACTTTCCTCTTGTCCCACTGTCATGCTCAGCCTTCATTTGGATTTCAGTAATTGTTTTCTGTTCTGCTGCCCTTGATCAAGCCCTACCAGACCTCTTAAACCTTCCTCACCATTCATTTTGGATCACTCGTTCTTCCCTTGTCCCTGGGTTTGTTAACACCCACTACTTTTCCCCTCACTTCCCCCTCTCCCATGTCCCCCTGGAACCGTTGGTCCCATTGTTTTCTCCTCCAGATTGTTTATGCCACCTATCTTATCTAGATAGACCTGCAGAGATAATAATATGCACAATAACAAACAAAACAAAACAACAACAAAAACCAACGACAAAAAAAGAGAGAAAAGCCTGTAAATAGTTCAAGGTCTGTTTGTTGACCTTTAGGAGTGTTTACCGGACGCGTCTGATGGGGTTTGGCTATAATTTTTATGGAAACACATTACCGGAACTTTTATCCAGAGTTACTGGGTAGGTTTGAACTATCTACTCTTAGGTTATCAGCCAATCCCAGACCACTTGAGCCACCCAGCCTCTTCACATATTTCTATATGTATCTGAATTCCTGATAGTCCTTCCTTTGTTCCAAGGTCTCATGCGAAGTCAACATTCCCATGAACAGGGACTCCATGGCTTCCTTGGATGACCAGGTTCTTCAGGCTGATTTGTAGCATCTAGATGCTCAAGGGATGGTTGGAATCCCCTTGACCCACCGTTCTTGATTCCTGCTTCCCATTCAGCAGAGAGATGGAAGATCTAATATCTTTTTATCTCTGAGGGCTGGTGAGGTTAGGATTCAGATGGTGGTGGCCAAAGGCTGGAGACCATGAGCAGTATTGTCTCTTTCAACACCTAATGAAAGAGTTGGGGCCCTGGAAGCGATCTGCTTCCAGCTGTCAGAAGATGAATGTTCTCAGAAAAGATGAAGTCATCCAGTGATTTGGGAGACAAAGCCTCTGGCTCTCACTGTCTTTACTTCCTCCATCCCATCTTTTCCTCTGGCAGCCCTACCTTTCCCAGTGATTAAAAATTTTTTTTAAAAAACAATTTACTAGGAGCTCTTAAAGATGATGTTACAATCCATAGTTCCATTAGATCAAGCATAATTGCACAATTACTGCCCTCATTTTCAATACACTTTCCTTTCTTCTTGAACCCCTCGGTATCAGCTCCCTTTCTCCCCTCCTTCTCCCACCCACCCTGAACCCTCATATATTATATATTATTGTTGTTGTTTTCCCATAACATCCTCCATTCCATGTTTCTAATCACTTTCCCATGATTGTGCTGCACTTCGTGATTATAGGACAGGCTTTCACATAGGAAACTGATTTTTTCCCCTTATGATTGTTTGTATAAGCCAGTCTTCATGCTTTACCACATAGGAATAGAAAGTTCTCCTGGAGTTCTTACAGAGATAGTTAGTTCATTGGCCTTGCTTCCCAACAGTAATTTAGGATGTAGGATATGAGTGAGGAATGACAGGATCTGGGCGGAGACTCTAGCTGTGGGCCTACACCCCTGGGCTGGCATCACGCCAGCTCTCTAGGACATTCTTACTTTGGCTTTCAGTTGAACAAGATATTTGTGGGTAGCTTAACAAGACAATGAGGGCGGATTAGAAATGATGTCTATGAAGACACATTGACTTACCCCACCACTTTTGACTAGCATGTATTAGCTGCCCCTACCCTGAGTCTGCCTTTCAGAAGAAATATGTTCCTATACATTGGATCAGTTCTCTTGACCCCAATCAAGTACATACGTACTCTAGCCCGAGCTTCTTTCAGCCACAACCTGGGCCCATGGAATCTGAGACATGAAATAAAATTCATCTTTCTTTTCCCTCCCCATTTTCCCATTTTTATTGTGAATGGGATGAAAGTGTACAAAGCAGATCACCAGTTTCCATTCCATTTATATCCATTTTTTTCCTCATTCATTACAATCCTCACAAGGTACCATCACTTATCCTACTTCTTTTTTTAAATTTAATCATTTTATTGGGGGCTTGTACAACTCTTTTCACAATCCATCCATCCATCCATCCATCCATCCATTGTATCAAGCACACGTACACATTTGTTGCCATCCTTATTCTAATAACATCTGCCCTCCACTTGAACCCCTGGCATCAGCTCCCCATTTTTTCCTTTCTTCCCCACCCCACCTCCCTCATGAATTCATAAACCATGACAATTCATAATTCATAAACCTTGACAATTCATAAACAACTATTATTTTGTCATATCTTACACTGTCCAACGTCTCCATACACCCACTTTTCTGTTGTCCATCCCCCAGGGAGGCGGTTATATGTCGTTCCCTGTAATCCATTCCCCCTTTCCATCCCACCCTCTCTTTACCCTCCCAGTATCGCCACTCTCACCGCTGGTCTTGAAGGGATCATCTGTCCTGGATTTCCTGTGTTTCCAGTTCCTATCTGTACCAATGTACATCCTCTGGTCTAGCCGGATTTGTAAGGTAGAATTGGGATCACGATAGGGGGGTCGGGGAGGAAGCATTTAGGAACAAGAGGAAAGTTGTATGTTTCATCATTGCTACACTACGCCCTGACTGGCTTGCCTCCTCCCAGCAACCCTTCTGTTAAGGTGGTGTCCAGTTGCCTACAGATGGGTCTTGGGTCCCCAATCTGAACTCCCCTGTGGAATTATAAAGAGACTTTCCCCCCAGCTTTGTCTCCCCCAAACATATGCCAAACATTAGACGCTGTTTGCCAGCACATGGTGGGAGATCAGATGCATTCACTCCCTGCTATTAAGGACAATGGGCTACTTCTTCCTAAAGGCTTGTGGCCATCAGACTGGCTCACTGTAGGTGGGGTTGATACCCTACTGATCATGCTTTCCATGAAGAGCCAGAGAACAGGTCAAACCTGCTCAGTGACATCCTAACTTAGGCTGCCATCCTGAATCTAGGATCCGCCCATCTTGTCTCATGTGTACCCTTAGTCCCTCCTCTTCCAATAGCATGTGTACCCCTAGGTTATCCCCCTCCCATTACTGTATTAGCCATAGTGTAACCCCTTCCTGTGACATATGTCTTTACCTGTAATTAGGGGACTTGCATGTCCCTTAAAGATATATCAGCCTTGGTTAGCAATAAAGAGACCTCTCTCCCTCTCTCCCTTGCCTCCCTTTCACCCTGGGGCTTTTCCTGTCCTCTCTCCCCTGGTCCTCATTCCCCTGTTCCCTTTCCCCTTGTCCTCGTTCCCCTCACCCTCTCTCCTGCCCTCTGGTCTCCCATCTCCACATGGACCACCAAGCAGGGCTGAGGTGAGCATGCTACCACCAACTGTGTCTGACTCCATTATTTCAATCTCTCTTCTATCTGTTGTGCTTTCTATGACTTTACTATAATCTTTGATATCTCAACCATACAATTGCAGTTACTGAAACTGTGATTAGTTGTGGGGGGCTGGCTTTCCCCCCACACTCCCCTTCATTCACAATGATTTGATTTTTGTTCTTTGATGCCCGATACTTGATCCCCACAAAACCTCATGATCACACAGGCTGGTTTGCTTTTTTGCTTCTTTGTTGCTTTGTGGGCTTTGGTGCTTCTGAGCTAGATGGCTGCTTGTTTACCTTCAAGCCTTTAAGATCCCAGGCACTATATCTTTTGATAGCCAGGCACCATCAGTTTTCTTCACCACTTTTGCTTATGCACCCATTTGTCTTTAGCGATTTTATCTAAAAGACTTGAAGGTAAACAAGCAGCCACTTAGCTCAGAAGCAACAAAACCCACATGGAAAAAGCACACTAGCCTGTGTGATCATGAGGTGTCGAAGGGATCAGGTATCAGACATCAAAGAACAAAAATATCATACCATTGTGAAATTACATTCTTAAGCACTTGCCTTCAACTCTGAGATCCACAAATGTCCTTGGAAACTGAGATCCACAAATGTCCTTGGAGTCATGGTAGTGTGGTGTGTTACCTGTTGACAGATATAAATCTTACCAGATACTGCTGAGTTGACTGAGTCATAGTGCTCCCAGGTGTGTCAGGATAGAACTGTGCTCCACTGGTTTCCAGTGACTGATTAAAAAAAAAAGTCCATCCCCAAGCCTGTGTTCTGGGTGGGTTTGACCTGCCAACTTGTCTGGTTAGCATTCAACACTTGACCGTTTATCTCACCCAGGAATTCTTGCTGAAGGGGCAATCCTTTGCTATCCACTTGATTCTGACTCACAAGTACCTTCTGTAAGGTCTTGAAGCTTTGTATATCTTTATGAAAGCCGACCTCCTCTCTTTCTCCTGCAGTGGCTGATGAGTAGGCAATCTCGTATTTCCCAGTCTATTGAAATGCCACCTGGTACTCAGGGACTTGGGTTGCATTTTGTGCTCTCGGACCCATGGGGGAGGATTCTGGCTCCTCCGTATTGAAATCATCTGACCTTTTCCTCCTAGATGCAAGTCATTTCGGAACAAAGATGCTTAATGCCAAGAAAGGAGGGACTCTTATCAGGGAGATAACCTTGTTCCAAGCTAGAAATATAATTGACCTTTAAAAATCTTTGGCTCCACTGAAGATACAGTGTGGGAATGGTGCCTGATTTGATCCCACCACACCAAGGCAAAACACTAAGGGCGTGCAGCAGAACAGCAAGGGGAACAGAGCAACGAAGTCCCCAGGGAATAAGAAAAATAGATTTTGGGGCCAGGGCATGGCACCCCATTAGACTCAACTGGAAAACACTCCTAAAGGCCAATAAACAAACAGTCCTTGAACTAAGTACAGGCTTTTCTTTTATTCTTTTTGGTATTGTTTTTTTGTCGTCTTTTGTTGCTTTGGTTTGCTTATTTTTGTGCAGGTTACTATCTCCACAGGTCAGTCTAAATAAGATAGGCTGGATAACCAATCTGGAGGAGAAAACATTGGGACTGACAATTCTGGGGGGAAATGGGAGCGAGGGAGTGGGGAGGGGAAGGAAGTGGTGTTAACAAACCCAGGGACAAGGGATCAACAAGTGATCCAAATTGGTGGTGAGGAGGGTATAGGAAGCCTGGTAGGGCTTGATCATGGGTAATGTAACTGAGAGGAATTACTGAAACCTAAATGAAGGCTGAGCATGATAGTGGGACAAGAGGAAAGTAAAAGGAAATAGAGAAAAGAAGGAGGAGGAAAAGGGCATTTATAGCAGACTAAATAAAGGCATGTACATATGTAAATATATTTATATATGAGGATGGGGAAATAGATCTATGTGCATATATTTATAGGTTTAGTATTTAGGTGGCAGAAGGACATTGGGCCTCCACCCAAGTACTCCCTCAATGCAAGAATATTTTCTTCTATTAAATTGGCATTCTATGATGTTCACCTTCCCGACACAATTGCTGAAGACAAAGCAGGTGAATAAGCAAATGTGAAGAAAGCTGATGGTGCCCGGCTATCAAAAGATATAGTGTCTGGTGTCTTAAAGGCTTGAAGGTGAACAAGTGGCCATCTAGCTCAGAAGCAACAAAGCCCACACGGAAGAAGCACACCAGTCTGTGTGAGCACGAGGTGTTGAAGGGATCAGGTATCAGGCATCATCAGAACAAAAAAAAATTATCATAGTGAATGGCGGGGGGGTGGGGTGGGGTGGAGTGCAGAGTGGAGACCTAAGTCCATTTGTCGGCCTCTGGAGATTCCCTCCCAGAGAGGTCTAGGGGAGGAGATGAGTCAGTCAGGGTGCGACGTAGCACCGATGAAGAATACAGCTTTTCTCCAGTTCCTAAATGCTTCCCCTTCCGCCCCCCCCCCCCCCGACTACCATGATCTGAATTCTACCTTGCAAATCTGCATAGAGCAGAGGTTGTACACTGGTGCAGATAGGAGCTGGAGGCACAGGGAATCCAGGGTGGATGATACCTTCAGGACCAGGGGTGTGAGGGGCGATACTGGGAGGGTAGAGGGTGAGTGGGTTGGAAAGGGGGAACCGATTACAAGGATCTACATGTGACCTCCTCCCTGGGGGATGGACAACAGAAATGTGGGTGAAGGGAGATGTGGGACAGAACAAGATATGACAAAATAATAATTTATAAATTATCAAGGGCTCATGAGGGAGAGGGGAGCAGGGAGGGAGGGAAAAAAAGAGGACTTGATGCAAAGGGCTTAAGTGGAGAGCAAATGCTTTGAAAATGATTAGGGCAGAGAATGTACAGATGTGCTTTATACAATTGATGTATGCATTTGTATGGACTGTGATAAGAGTTGTATGAGTCCCTAATGAAATGTTAAAAAAAATAGAACAGGACCAAAAAAAAAAAAAAGAATTACAGTCTTGGAAACTCACAAGGGCAGTTCTACCCTGCCCTCTGGGTTGTTCTGAGTCTCCATTGATTTGAAGGCAGCGAGTGAGTGAGTGAGTGAGTGAGTGAGTGAGTGAGTGAGTGAGTGAGTGTGTGTGTGTGTGTGTGCTTGATTTTCCCTATCAATGGTCATTAGAGTTGTTTCCAGACTATTAAAAATTTTTTTGTTTATAAACAATGCATCAGTAAACACCCTGGGATTTATCTTTCTTGGGCATATCTTCTAGCAGTTATTTATGGAAGACACCAAGGAGTGGAATTCTGGGTCATAGGGAATGCTGATTTTATTTTTAGTAGCATCCAATGGTTCTCTAAAATGGCAGAAGTTACCCTCCTACAGGTGACTTGACATCTGGATTCCTCCAAAGGTGAGATGCCTTCATGGCTTGTCATTTAGATGTGGAAGGAGTGGTGGAAATGTGTCCCTCCCACTGAGAAAGGGGACACTATCTCAGAGGCACTCCTAGGAGCCCCTGGGCTTTCTTCCCTGGCCAGCTGTCTGCTTCATCCTGCAGAGTGGGGGTCACAGGTGATCCTTCGCACTGCAGTTCTGAAGCAGACAGAGAGCTGACTGGTGCTCAGCTGGGTGGCAGGGTCTCGGTCCCTCAGCTGCCGCGTGGAGAGCTGTGAGGACAGAGAAGGGAGTCATGACGTGGAGTTGTTCGGACTGGTTTCCTTCTTTGTCCTGCAACAGGTGCTTTCCGCAAATAGATCCCATACTTAATTTTTTTTAATGATAAAAGAGTTTTTAAAAGATTTTTAGCATTTCTGAGAAAAATTAAAAAGAACAAACTCTTTCAAAAAGTGTCTGAAAAATTGCCTTCTTCTCTCCCCTCTCTCCATCAGTTCTCCTGCCCAGCCCTTGGGATCACCTGATTCTTGTCTTACGTACTTTCCAAACAATTTAAGTCTGATGCATACACAATTGGAATGTATATCAGTTTTCTCTGATCTTTGTTGCACAAAAGTTAAGCAATTTTCAGCATCTGCCTTTTTAAATTATTAGTCTATTTTGGAAACCAGTCCACAGGAGTGCAGCGTGCTTTCCCGTTCTTTCCCCTCTGTCGTTTTAGCTGCCCGTTATACGGACATCTCACGTTCATTCAGCCAGTCTCTTGACTGACAGTGGGATTATTTCCTATATTTTACTGTTACAAATGAGGGACAGGGAATATTTCTGGCCACCCATCTGTTTCATGTGGATGTATGCCCATTTGTCTGCAGGATACATCCCCGGAAGTCAAACTGCTGGGCCAACGGGGAAGTGACTTTGCAATATTCGCAGTTATCACCCTTTCCTCCACAGCAGTCACAATGATTTAGACTCCCGCCCCTAATATTTCAGAGTGACCGTTTCCCCACAGGCTTGCCAACAGGGTGCTGTTCAACTCTGGGGGTTGTGCTGTCCCAGCAGAAGGACATTAGTATCTCAAAGGGCTTTTCACTTGCCTTTCCTATCGTGAGAAACATGAAGCATCTTTTCCAATATCCGAGATCGAATCGCATTTTATTTCCCACGGACAGTCTGCTCTTCATATCATATGGGCACGCCTTACCTTTTCTCGTGTCCGTCCTCTCAGCCCCTAGCACAGGCATTTGCTTAATCAATACTGGTTGCATCAACTGATTGTGAAATCATGAGCACAGTTATCATCAACCCTTACTCCCTAAAATGCGCTGGCTGATCATTGAAGTCCTTCAGATGAAGCTTATGTATGAAATAGTGTTTTGTTGAAAAACAGAAATGGAGGAGAGGAGTGGAGGCTTGTCTTTGATGGTCAAGGATGTTTCGAGATACTCCGTGGCGTCCCGCTGTGAGCAGCGGATTTTTTAGGCTCCAAGCAGAGCTCTCAAAGCCCTATTTATGTTTGTTTGTTTTTAAATCATTTCACTGGGGGCTTATACAACTCCTATAACAATCTATCAATCCATCCATCCATTGTGTCACGCAGATTTGTATATATGTTTTCAAAACATTTTTTTTTACTTGAGTCCTTGGTATCAGCTCATTTTCCCCTACCCCTACCCCCTTACTTCATGAACACCTGATAATTTATAATTTTTTTCAATATCTTACACTGACCGATTTCTCCCTTCACCCACTTTTCTGTTGTCTGTCAGTCCTATTTATGTTTATCCTTCCCGGTCTAATCCAAGAAAAAGGAATTCTTAGGCACAGCAAAAATTTATTTTTTATGAAATTTATTTCAGAATCCATAAAGCAGCACAATTATGTTTACATTCATAAATATTCCCATTTAACAAAACCCTGAGTTTATAATCTCAGCCTCGGTGAAAAAAAACTTTATATAAAGACAGTACACCATGGTTCAAATGAAATGGGTTCCACAGCTGTTGAGCATGAGTGATTCACAGACTGTTGCTGCTTGCCCCTACTTGAATTAAATTAAGTAGATTAGCCTACCATTAAATAAATAAATAAATAGTCTAGTGGTTGCTTACCAAAAGCTAGGTGCAAAAGACAAATATGCAAGGACTTCTAGTTAGCTGGTTCTGAGCAACGGGATGGTGTGTGTGTGTGTGTGTGTGTGTGTGTGTGTGTGTGTGTGTGTAAAGCCTGCTTAGCAAAGGGGATCTGGGATTGGTCCTGCAGGGAAGAGCTGCTCCTCATCACAGACCTGGCCCGCGGGCACTAGGACTGCTCAGACAGCTCCTAGTATCCCTAGAGGGTAGACTGGAGAGGCCCAGAGCACCGCTGTTCAGAAGGCAAATGGCATCACTTCTAGATTGCAGTAAAGTCCAAGCTCCAAATCCTTCCTACTCCCTTTCTGCTGCCCTTAGGGATTACTTGCACATGTGGCCCTAGGAGGAGGTTTCTTCCATGATGAAGTCAGTTATATCCTGGCCGCCTCTGGTATTTCCCAGGAAGACTGACTGCTGTTCCATTTGGGAGGTGCTGATGTACCAGTTGGGATATGCAGCTGACTCAAATTCCAACGTGTCCTTGACCTGTAGCTTGTTGAAGACAAATCGCAACTCCATCCTCTTTCTGGGGTAAGATTTGGGGTCTACTGTCTGCAGCAAAAGAGAAATAAGAACGTTTGTGAGGGGACAGAGACGCCTGGGAAAGATGGTTTGGGGATCTGGATTGGCTAAAGAGGAACTCAGAGCAGCCACAGGAGTGGGAACAAGACACCAGTGTTAATTTTTGACCCTGACTTTGAGCGTGGCTGTTGGGAAGTTCCTGGGTGGGGCAAACGGGTAAGTACTCTTAGCCGCAGGATCCTCAGAAGACAGGACTGGCATTCTATTTCTGAAAGGTCAGAAAAACCCTACGATTTGCTTAAAGACTCTCTCTAGGGGTCATTCTGGGTCAAATCAACAACATGAATAAGGGAACCCTTACTCTCTTCTCGAGCCTAGTGCCCAGTGCTGGGGCGCATAATAGGGGTGAGAATTAAAAAAAATCAAAAGTAGATGAAAACTTTCAGGACCAACTAGTGTCCAAGGGCTTTGCTCATATATATTTTTTTATACCCTTGCTGGCATGAAATCCACTTGGAAACAAAGTTTTTGCTGGGAAAGTTTCCTGAAGAAAGTGTTTTGAGGGGTGGAGTGGAGAAGATGACCACTGTCCTTTCTCTTTTTAATTGATTAATTTCCCAAAGTACCTGAGAGCAACCCTAACAATGTATAATCCACCCAACCCTAACGTTGTATCGTACCGTTGTATCGCACTGGCATGACATAACAACATCAGCAAGATGATGTAATGTATGTAGCGTGAGAGAAGGTTGCATGTACTTAGCAATTACGTTAAGTTTGTGTGCACTTGCATAAATTATATGGGACACTGGCTCCTAGTATCCTTTTTGTCTTGGATTCCTTCAGAGGAGGCTTGAGACAGGTCCAGGGACTCACTCACCTCCAGCTGCAGGGTGGGCTTCCCGTTACTCATCACACAGGACAGGTACACATTCTTTCCCTTGAGACCCAAGGCCACCGGCATCTTCTCTTGACTTATTTCTCCTTGTACAAAGACCATGGAGAACACCACTGGAGAAGGAAGAGATTTGGGGGTCAGGTACTTCTAGTAGTGAACCCAACCCCCATCTCCAAGACGAGTTCAGTTGGAATTCTCATTGAGCCCCACAAAGGTGTTTCTTCAGTCCACCAGACAAGATCGCTGGGGTTTTCACAGACGCTAGTAAGGTGAGTTGGTGGGTTCAGGGTTTCCTCAAAGAAGGCTTGAGGGTATCTCAGAGCCTTCTGAGGATGACAATGAAGGATTAAAACAGGGTTAATTATTAAATGTTGAAGGAAGACAGAAACTATCTTGCTATTGGTCAGGATGGTGCACAGCAGAACTATTTGATTATTGTTCAAACAAGGGAAAAAGTTAAGCTGGGATCCTGGAAGAAACCACGTAGCACATCTGTTTTTGGAATATAGAACACCACATGGGAAGAACTTGGAAAAGGAGAGGCTTACTGGGGACAGATTGATCCAAAGAGAGACATTCATTTTGATATCTTCCTTAGTAACAACGATCTCAGTGGGAGGCTCTGAGGCCACCTGTACTACTAAATGATAAAGAAGCAGAATGGCTCTTGTTCTGTCTGTGAGCAGGACACACATTTGGATGAGAACAAGCTACTTCTTTCAGCTATGACCTGATTCACCCCTTGCCCTCTGGCTCTAGTTTTCAAGGGGTAGGGTGTGAGGAAGGGGGTAAACGGCACAGTGCCTGCCACACTAGTGGCTCTTCAGACTTTGAAAGATTTCCCAGCTATCACAGGGAGACAAGTTCTTGCTTGTCAGTAAAAGTTCCTTACAAGGAGCCTTCTGGCATTGGGTGGGAAGGATGTTAGGACAAGGGGACAGGTTGGGATAGGGATGGGCATCTTATCTCTTCACCATTCTTGTTTCAACCCCAACAGCAGGAAAGAGAACCCACAGCAGTTAGGGCATGTCCATCAATGGCTCCATTCAATGGGCACATTGATATCGTTCCCTCTCCAAGTGACTCAACTAAGCATTGGGACTGGGGATGCTTAAGCAGTTCCACTTCTCAGTCACTCCTCTTACTGAAAAAAAAATTGTGCCATGGGCAGTTCTGATTTGATTGCTCGGACAGAAACAAAAATGTTTATTTGGTCTTTTGCTGTCAATGAACTTTTACAGAGGTTGAGAATTTGCCTTAATGAATGGTCCACTTTTTGGAAAACACACAGACTTAACAAGCTGCCAAGAGGTCAGGAAGGAAAAGCAAGATGTCTCAAGTTACCTTGTTGGCTTAAATTTGAGCCATTGAGGTGAACAGCCTGCAGTTCATGTGGGCTGGACAGCACCAGCGATTTTTGGCTGATGTCCCGGAGGGTGCAGTTGAGGGCTAGAACAGCGGCGTCACACTCATAACCATCACACAGGTGGACGGGTTCTGAAATGTGGAGTACATATGTCACCTAAGCAGAAGGTCAGCAGGCAAGGCTGAGCCCGCGAGGTCACAACAGTTGGCTTCTTGGATGACATCTAGGCAGACATGGCCAAAGTTCCATGATACCCTTAGTGATGAGGGTGGAAAGAGGTATGAACCCTGGATCTGGCAACACCCGAGGTAGGTTCACTAGATCGACTAGCAATAGAACCACTTATGAAAAATGGTTACAGGGATCCAGTGGCATGCTGAGGGTGAGGCTTGCAGAATATAATGCAACGGAAAACACTCTGAGAATGATGGACTGATATGTAAATGTGAGTAGTTATTAAGGTCTCATTTTAAAAGAAAAATCTCGAACTGCCACCCCCAATGAGCAGCAAGTGCATTCACCACCTACCACCCACCTCCGCCCACCGAAGGACTCCAGTTTCAATGAAAGAGATGATCAATTTGGTTTCCAAGCTTCTCTATCCCCATTTTATCTGAGCCTTCCATCTTTTAAGGGCTTCAACTTTTAGTTGAGTTGACGACTGGGTTATTGACTACAAGAAAGGAACAATCGAGAAACCTGTTGTATTCTCTTCAGCATTCATTACGTACCTTCTTCAAAGAGGAGGGAAAAGAAGGTGTCCAGGAAGCCTGGGGAGCCAGGCACCAGGGTTGTCCTCAGCTTCTCCACTGCCACAATGACCGATACAACGTGCTTGAAATGCTTGCTGTAGTGTTTCTGGGAGATCTGCAGTTGGATGCCCTTATCTCCTGGAGAGCAGAGGTCCAAGTCTTGGAAAGAGCTCTGTTAAGAAAGCAAGAGAGTGAGCATATTAAGGTGGCCAGGAAAGCGAATTTCCATTTTGACATCAAACAGGTACAAGGGATCTTTGAGATAATCAACCTGCTAATAAAAGATGATTTTTTTTTATATCTCTCTAAAGCCCAGGGAGGGTGACTGGCCTATCCAAGGGCCTGTGGCAAGTAAGAGGCAGACACGAAGCCAGAGTATGATGCTCTTGAAGAGTAAATCTCATGTCTCTATTCTCTTTGCTATACATGACCATAGACTTTCTTATGTTTTATATCATTCTGCTTCTCTAGTGCCCTAACATGACACAAGAAGGGTGTCAGGCTTCCAGAGTAATCTAATTCATGTTCTTTTTCACATGTGGCCCAAAAGGTTGGAATGATTTGTCCAAATGCATGTTAGCATTTTTTTCGACTCTCAATAATCTCCTTATACAGGTCATCTAGCTCTTATTTTCATAAGGTACTTCCCAGGAAACAGAGTGCTATTCCACTGATAATTTCCAAGACCATTCTCCCCAAGTTACGGAGTTTGACTCAAGAGACTAATGTAGGCTGAACCCTCCTCTTAAAAGGAGAATCAAATGTGCTTGAAAGCCCTGGCCCTTGGCTGTCTTCCTAAAAATGTGGCAACAAATATGGTTACCGCTGTCACTGTTCCCCACTCCACCCCCAATCATGGCCACTGTCGGTGTGTGAAGGATTACGGTGGTGTGGGGACTTTGTATGGCCACGCCAACATGCACTGCAGCCTGCATCTGTCCCATTGGAAGGGACGAGAATCATCCTATCACAAAATGCCCCAGGAGGTAGATGTTCTTTGAACATTTGCTACTCAAGAGCCCCTCCATGGGTTGGGAGCTAAGTTCAAAGTCTCACCTTGATCTGCATGGGCCCATCCGTCTCAAAGAATAGGTCATTGTCATTGTTACTGTAACAAGACAGAGACATTTGTTAATGATAAGCGCCTCAACTGGCTTATTTCTCATTCCCTGTAAAAATATTCACCGTTAAAAGGAAACCGCAAACAACACGAAACTCAAAGGTACCGGAGAGGTTCTGGCAAGTTCCATGGTAATAGGCAGGGAACAGTCTACTGTGTTTAGCATATCCCCATGGAGCCAGCACGGGATGCCTGGGCTAGGATGCGTACCCCTGGGTCTTGCTCCCGGAGAGAAAGTGAGCTATAACCTCCAGCTCCGTGGAGTCAATGAAAGCCTGAGTTGGCCCTCTTTGTGGAGCCAGCCTTTGCCAAGACGCTGCCTGCCCCAGTCACACAGACTCTCTCCTTCCTGTTTGCTGCCTGTTGAAAGTGCCTGCAGCATAACATCTGGCAGGCCTGGGGTCCCAAGCTGGACTTCAGTGGGGCATCAATCTTCAAACCAGGCTAACCTGGAACTCTGCTTGTCATTTAAAGAGGCAATTTTGGGGGAAAACCTGGTCTCAGAGTACGGCTAACAATACACCCTTGGGGTGGGGTTGGGGTAGGGGGGAATGCTCAGTCTTCCCACTGACCTGTAGTAATTCAATCCATCACCGAGTTCAGGGACTGCTGCCATGGCTGCTTCAGAAGCCTGTGTAAAGAGGAAAGCCAGAGTGAGTCTTTGCTGTGGTCAGTCCTCCTGGGGCTTGTTTCCATATTTGAGCTTTTCTTCACACCTAGTATGTGTCAGGCATGCTAGAACGAAGGAGTCAGTGAGTGAGTGCATGGGAGAGCTATCTCTGGATCTAGAGCAAAGCATTTGTCAGTCCCCGCTCAAGCCAGAAGCATGTTTGCTAGAAGTCGCCTGCCACTGGTCGCAGAGGCACTGACATTCTCGTTTGGGAGTCGGCAGCTAGAGACGCAGTATTCATGCCCCAATTGTTTCCCGAGTTGAGTTCTAGCATCACAGCATACCCAGCCGAAACACCAGCCCCCCGAGGGCAGGTGGGTGCAGAGTGTCTCCAGAGAGAGGACACAGAGAGAGAGAGGGACAGAGAGACACTCACTAACCCCTAAGAACTTAGTTATCAGTAAGAGGAAGTTAAACTTATCATACCCAATAGTAAAGACTGGCTGGAGGAAATCCCGGAGGAGCCTGCTGCGCCTTTAGGAGCTGCGTTGTCGGCCCACTTCTTCCTCTCTATTTTTATTGCCTCCAAAAGCAGAAGTGGAGCGGTGAGAAACTTCCTTTCTGGCCGACTTATTTCACAACCAAGTTATCATCCAAGATTGGTGGAAACTTTTGGGGAGGGGCTGCAATGATTTTCTAATACATGGAAGGGCAGGTGCTTGCACATTATGACGCATTTGCCAAATGTGCAAATCCACGATGCTTTTTTGGACAGCCATTATGCAGATGTGTCACTATGAAAATACCAGATTTTCCTAGGTTAGGTAAATGTTTTCATTTGGGATTTCTGGGACAAAATGAAGGAGACACCAATGCACACACTCTCATGAGCGCCCTCGCTCTCCTCACTTCTATCCTCTAAGTATACTTTGGTTTAGGAATCTTTGACTTGGAAAGGAGTCAGTGGGTCTAATGAAGACAGGGAGACTCTCAATCTGGATTCAGGGCACTGTTGTCTAGGCCTGTAGCTCCTGGCCAACTACGAGAGACTCTGGGGAGACGCGTGACCTCTCTCGGATGAGACAGGGAACAGCTGGCTCTGCAGGGATGCAGGTCCCTGGTGGGATTATTTTTTTTGCGTCCACAAGACCAACCCTGCTGTTTTAGTCATAGGTTCCCGGGAAGGAGGATGGAGGACAGTGTTGGGAAGGGAAGAATGCAAGGGACATCAATGCCCATCCTGAGTTGCTGCCTTCTGTTCCTGGGTCTTGGGATAGGTCAGGAAGTTGAGCGACTTCTTTTCTCTCTTCTGAGTGTCGACATGCCAGGGCCCAGAATCTTCTAGCTAGAAGGAGTCCGAATGCCAGGCTGGTTGGATTTAGTTGCATCATATACATGAAGACACACCGATGACTCCAATGTAATTAGTGGATGGAGCAATCAAGCCCAGGATCAGTGCAGTGACTTTCTAAATGTCCCCATGTGCTTGAAGTGACGCTAGTATGCACATAGTATGAGGCTTAATTCTTTCTGTGGGATGGAGAAAGGGAGATTTTGGAGCTGTGGGGAAATTCCCCTTGATGTAACAGTGTCTAGAGTTCTGCCATGTCTCATCCTGGCCCTCTAGCCCTGACCCATAACCTGGCCACCCTACCAATCCATTTCAGGAAGGGAAACCGCTGCGTCAAACGGGCATGTTGCACAATGCATATTTCAGATCCTGGCTCCCCAAGGAGACTGCACAAGCCACACAGCTTCCTTCCGATAGCCAGCCTCCATTACAGCTCCCTATAGAACTCGGTGAAATGGTGGTAGAGGGAGAGGAAGAATGATGTAGGAGATCATGATGTAGACACAAGGAAGTGGAACAAGCAGAAGTGGGGAGCTGGCCATGCCAGGGTGTCGTGGGAAGTGCCAGCCTTTGAGGTGTAGTCCAGTTCTTGAGTCCCTCTGAACCTCTGCGGCAGGTGCTCCCATATTGGCTTAGTAGCATCTCATGTCTGATCTTTGACTTCCAGCCTCTCTTTTCCAGGCCGGCCTCACTCCAATGGTTCTTTGGAACAAGCAGCAGAATCATGGATTCATTCTTTCATGATTGGGGATCAGTGGAGCTGTAACTGCTTTCTGCAGTGGGCATGTTCTTTCCTTGTTTACTCTCTTGCTCAGAACAGAAGGGAACAATGACCATTCCAACCGTTTTGTCTCCTCCTTTCCCTGCCGCCCCCCCCCATTCTCTTTCATCTGGACTTCTTAACACAGTGCTTAAGGACCTGCCTTGCCTTCCCCCATTTCCTTTGGGTGCCTGGGTCTGAAAGTACAATGCCGGTGTGGCCTTACCTGTCCCTCTGTGCAACGTCTCTCTTTTGCCTCTGGGATTATTTGGTATCTGGCTGTCCAGTTTCCAGTTTTGAGACCTCCATCTGTCCTCTTACAGTGTCATCTCCATTGCGTGTGCTTACGCTCTGGGGCCCGGGTATTGAGGGGAAAGAGAGGCTGACTCCAGAGAACATTCTACCTACCTCCCTGGTCCAGGACAGGAGAAAATGAGATCCATGAGTAGGTGGGGTGGGTCTGGTGGGGCTAAAAGGTCTAGTCTATGGCACCTGGTGACTTCTTCCTGCTGATTGAGCCATTGTGCCATCTTTGAGAGATGCTTTGAACTTTCCCTGGGACCCAGCGGAAAGAGGCCCTGTTTGGGCAACGTGGCTACCACGGCTTTCCTGCTCTATAGTTTCCTCGTACAGAAAGGGGATGAGCGAGCGAGCCACTTAATTCCAGGGGTCTGGAAATCTTTTCTGCAAGTGGCCAGACAGCAAATGCTTTAGACTTTGAGGGTCATACCCAGACCATCCCTTGTGGGAGCGCAGCCACAGCCCGTCCCCAAATAAATGGACACAGCCGGGCTTGGCGGGCAGGTTCGAAGTTGCAGCTTCTCCCACCTCGACATGACCCCTGTTTTAGACCACGAGAAGCCATTTATATCATCCCACCCCCACTTAAATCACTTTAATACACATTTAAAAACAATACTGAAAAAAGAGAGAAAAAAGTTGCTGTTTAGTGAGACATGTAAAGAGACAGACACCTTCTTTCTTGTGCTCTTACTTCATTTTGACAAAAACTGTTAAGGTAGATAGTAAGGGTCCATTTCACCGATGAGGAAAACTAAGGCTGAGAGAAGTCACTTATCTAAGTTCACAGAGTTAGTAGACCCTGGAACCAGGACTCAAAACATGGGCTCGTAGGACGCAGATCGGGCACTTCCTTCCCTCCCTGTTCATTGTGACAAGCATTTATTGCACCATTTTCTTCCTCTTTATGAGGTCTCCCTGAGGACTCTCTTCGTGGTTCAAGTAGATTGTTAACTACCGTGATTGACAGATTCGCATCGGTTAACCACGGTGCTCCAAAGGGTTTGCTTATTGTCCATTTAGCAGCTGGGTAAACTGTCCTGGCCCGTCCTCCCTTCCCCTCCTAGCTGTGATCTGCTGTTTGAATTAATCTGGATCCTTCTGCTTCTAGGATCCCACTGGGACTTTCCAAGTCAGAGCTTTCGTGATCTCTCTTCCCCGCTGCTCAGTTTCTTTCTTCTTCCTCTTCTTCTCTCAATTATAACTTGCAGCCATGTTGCTAAGTTTCCTTTGTCCTTTCTATTTTTCCTAAGACATTGTTCTAGTATTGCACAAACAAACAAACCCTCACTTGGGGTTCTAGCCTTAGAGTCACATGATTTTGGGGGTTTGTTTTTAAATTTTTTTAAGAATTGTTTTATTAGGGACTCATATACCTCCCATCACCATCCATACATACATCAACTGTGTCAAGCACATTTGTACATTCCTTTCCCTCATCATTCTCAAAACATTTGCTCTCCACCCAAGCCCCTGGCATCAGGTCTGGGTTTGATTTTAAATGAGACTAAACAAAAGTAAACTACAAATGTGCTTGATACAATTGATATATAGATTGTTATAAGAGCTATAAGACCCCTTGAAAAAAAAGACCCCTTGTAAAAATATTTATAATTAAAAAAATACACCTCAATGTAAAGGAAAAAGAAAACAAAAACAAACCCTTTACAAATAAACATCATGATCATTAGTGTAACCCCCCCAAAACCCAAAAAAAGAGTGAACCCCCAAAACATTTGTGTCTTAAAATCTAAGATAAATGTCTATTGCATCTATATTCGGCTCCTCGGTTGTGACATAATCAAAGGTGATTTGAATGTTCTCTGTTAGGGTTTTGTTCATTTTACTTCTTCACCTGCTTCTTCCTGGCTGGAGAGGGCTTCGTTTTCCTTCTTCTGGGAGAGGATGTGCTCAGCAAGACCAGGAAGTATTGGTTGGGTGTGCTGGACCAGGCCTGGGACCCAACTCTTTAGAATTATTTAGAAAGAAGAGTTTGGTTGTGTAGAGGTACTCTACAAATCAGACAATTTTCCAATCAAGATGTTAAGACCTCCCAGAATGTGTCAGCCTTGGACTTGGCCTCTCCCCCCTCCCCGCGACATTGCTGCTGTCATCTGCTGATGAATCTATTCTGACTCACACCACTTTGATGTTAGTGGCCTGGAAAACATACCAACTGAACGAGGCTGTGATGTACAGGAATTGTTTTTCAAAATCTGTTTTCACAAGGAGTTATGTGTGGTATGATAGTCCCAGCAAGGATGTATCAAAGCTGCCTGATGTTGCTAGCAAGCAAAAAGTTCTATGGTAGACTTAGTAGTGATTTAAGAAAGATACACCCACTCCTCAATTGTCATGGCTAGGTTCTACAGACCAGGTGGTTATGCAAAAATGGCAGATAGCTAAATCAGATCACAAAATTAAAGAGCTTCCAAGTTGCATTGTTTCCTAACTTCCGAAGCGTGTCATTGCATAACTGGCAAACCAGTGAGGATCACGGCTGAAAATGACATGCCACCTTCATCGTCATAGTCACCTTCCTTTCTCCTAGCACTTAGAGGTTTGTGAACTGCCTGCCAGCATCAATGTACCAAGATGATTACAGTGTAGACGTTTTACTATTGTAAATGCAAAATGGAATCATGAGATAGTGGATAAGCGAGGAATCGTTGTATATCTTAGGCTTTGTGAGACCATGCAAGCTCATTGTCACAGTTTAAAATGGTACAAAGGTATTTAAAGCAAAGAACAAGCGTCGTTCAGTAGCCTGCTCTGTTGCTCAATAAGCAGTAACTGTTTGGAGATGCCTTTGAATCAGCAAGCTTTCTTCCAGCCACTTCCGCCCATTCCTTCATTACCCACCAGCAGTTCTCCAACAGGTTACACTGGAACGTTAGCTCAATGCCTGGGATCTCTGGATTTTTCTCCAAAGTTACTGCATTCAAGCTTTTATCTCTTTCCCGCTTGGCCATTTAAATGGTCTCCTAAAATGTAAGCCTTTATGAATTCATTCTCCACACTATAGTCACAGTGATCTCTCTAACGACCGAAACTGCTGACATGAAGACCTGGATCAGAACCTATTAATGCTGTCCATCTCCATCTCCTGGTTGCGCTGTCTGGTGAGTGCTGGACTGCTATCCACAGGGCGGGTGGTTTACGTGCACAGTGTCCCTGTGAGAGAACAATGGGGCTACCTGCTCCTATAACGATCTCCATTCTGGGAAACATTACACAGGGTCACGAGGAGCTGGATTTGACTCACTGGCATTAGGCTTGGGTTACCTTTGTGGACATGGGCAAGCTCCTGAGGGCAGCAAACAAGGCCCACTTGGCACCCCTGCTCCCCCCTCTATTTGACACATTGGCATTTCCAAATGGTATTCAGTGGCTTGAATGCAATTTCTTTCAACTTCTGTGCTTGTTTGCACACCTGTTCTTTCTGCCTGAGCTTTCTTCCGCTCTTTGTCGTCTGATCAACTCCCATCCTTTGAGACCCAGCTACCCTGCACCTCCTCCATGCCAATCCCCTCTCCACAAGCTGGGTGGGTGTGAGCGTTAAGGGCAGCAGAGATAAACTCTGCTATATTCCCAGTCCTTCAGGAATGGTGATCTACAAGTAGATGCTTCAACAGACACACAGGCTGAGCAAGTGAGAGAGGGAGAGTGAACGTATATCCACGAAGACATATATGTAGACTTGACAGCGTATATTTGAATATATGTACTTACTTTCGCTGCAAATATACCTATGAATGTGGTGAGCACACAAGAGAAAAGCTATAAGAATTTCTTAGCTATAACTCGGCACCATAGACACCAGGACCATAATCTTGGCAGGAGGACACCGAGGTCCAGTAGAATAATAATTCGCACGACAGTGTTCCAAATCTTACTTTGGTGAGTAACAACTGGGATTTAAAAAGCTTGGGAGCACCCTTCTATACCACAATTATTGGTCTCACATCTTCAGAAGGAAAGAAGAATGACATGAGGAGACACAGGGAGACATTTAGTTAATGGACTAATGGACCACGTAAACACCAACCTCCACAGAAGACATCCACTGTCTCCTGCTCCCACTACCAACGGTCCCAGCAAGGATCACATTCAGAAGGGATTGGACCGACTGAGAGAACACCGATGATCATGAAAGAGACCAGGCTCACTGGTGGGACAGAGCCTGGCGGAGCCCCCGAGGCAATGGTCCTTGTCAGCCTTCAGGCCTGGAAACCAAACTCACCTCCAGATTCGAAGAAGCAACCCAAAGGGCAGCATTTACTCCAGAACAAAATGCAGAGGGATATGAAAGAAGGTGAGGTGGAAGTAGGAAGCCCAGTGAGGAAGTAGGATGAGCAGATGGCAATGGATGAATGGAAACAAAACCTGTATGAATGGTGGAACATGAAACCGATGATCGTCTCTGTAAGCCTTCACTTAGTTCACAAAACAAAATTAAAAAAAAAGAAATGAAAAACAGCCTCCCCTCCACCCATGCAAACCCTCATCAGTGCCTCTGACTTGCTAGTCTGCCTTATTACCCTACCCCACTGGCTCCTCATGCTGGCATTTGAGGATAGAATGCCTGGACAAGAAGCCTTCAGCACTGTGGTGTGCTACCAAGAGGAAACCAGGAGGGATCATGCTCAGGGCTTCTGCTTGAAACTCGCAGTCTCAGAGAGGAAAGGGTTTCCTTAGAAAAAGCCGAGACTCACCAGAAGTGCAATGTCCAGCTCAGTGGAAGACCTTGTCTGTACTCAAAATTGGGTACAGCTTCTGAGATGGCAGCACAAGGTCCCCAGAAACTCCCAGAACCAGACAGTGGTCTGATCCTGAAAGGGGGTGTTGTTCCCTTGTAGAACAGCAAGAGAAGTCTGGTCCCTGCCACGAAGGCCCAGCTCCCCTGGCTTGGCTGATGTCTACCTGCTCTCCTGGGCTTGTGAGCCTTTTATAAAGTATTCCGGGAAGTGATTGGAGATGACACTATAACCAGAAAGGAGGGAATTCCCTGCTCTATGTCTCATTGTACATCTGTGTGGGAGATGTGCACCAATTTCTCCCAGGTAGTTCTTGAGGGCTTTTGAAAAGATACATCAGGTTATGACATGTTAGGGGAAATAGTTTTTGGACTGCCTTCAATTATTCACTTGTTCATTCATTTACCATGCCAACACCCAATTTGAGGTGTTTGTGTGTGTGTGTGTGTGTGTGTGTGTGTGTATGCTCACTGGCCAAGAATCTATTTGGGAAACATGGAAGGCTTGACTTCTACCACTGGTGTTGATTACAAAAGGTTGATGGAGCCTGATGAAATGAGTCATCTCCTTGCCAGTCCCGATTCCTGCATTAGGTTTTATTCGTTGTCCCCAAAGAACGTAAACCCTGGAAAGTGTTTGAGAATCATTTAGTTCATTTAGCCTTTGGGTGGCAGGGTCAAAGCCTGTGGTCTGCTCAGCAGACTGAGCTGGCTTTGCTGACTTCTTTCACCTTCTCTCACTTCCACATTGGAGTTTCATCTGAAATGCCCTGTTCAGGCATTTATAAAGGTCTAAATAAAGGCATGTACATATGTAAATATATTTATTTGATGATATATAACAATGGGGAAATAGATTTATGTACATATATTTATAGGTTTGGTATTAAAGTAGCAGATGGACATTGGGCCTCTACTCAAGTACTCCCGCAATGCAAGAATGCTTTGTTCTATTAAACTGGCATTCATGATTCACCTTCCTGACATGATCACTGAAGACCAAGAGAGTGTATAAGCAAAGGTAGTGAAGAAAGCTGATGATGCCCAGCTATAAAAAGATACAGCATCTGGGGTCTTAAAGGCTTGAAGATAAACAAGCGGCCATCTAGCTGAGAAGCAACAAAACCTACATGGAAGAATCGCACCACCCTGTGTGATCACAAGGTGTCGATAGGATCAGGTATCAGGAATCAAAGTACAACAAAAAATCATATCATTGTGAATGAGGGGGAGTCCAGTGTGGAGACCCAAAGCTCATCTGTAGACAATTGGACATCCCCTTAAAGAAGGGTCTCCGGGAGGAGATGAGTCAGTCAGGGTGCAGTATAGCACCAATGAAACATACAACTTTCCTCTTGTTTTTTAATGTTTCCTCCCTCCAACTATCATGATCCCAATTTTACCTTACAAATCTGGCTAGACCAGAGCATGTACACTGGTACAGATAAGATCTGGAAACACAGGGAATCCAGGACAGATAACCCCCTCAGGACCAATAATGAGTGTAGTGATACCAGGAGGGTAAGGGAAAGGTGGGAAGAGAAAGGGGGAACCAATCACAATGATCTACATATAACTCCCTCTCTGGGGGATGGACAACAGAAAAGTGAGTGAAGGGAGACGTCAGACCATGCAAGACATGAAAAATAATAATTTATAAATTCTCAAGGGTGAGGGAGGGGATGAGGAGCTGATACCAAGGGCTCAAGTAGAAAGAAAATGTTTTGAAATGATAATGGCAACAAATGTACAAATGTGCCTGACACAATGGATAGATGCATGGATTTTGATAAGTGTTGTAAGAGCCACTAATAAAATGATTTAAAAAGACGGGAAAGTAGAGAAATGCTTCTAAACATACAATCAAGAAAATAAATTCATCACCTCAGTATCTCATAAAAAACCTTTCAACTGAGTTCTTCCCCAGTCAACAGCCTCCTTGCGGGTTAGCAGGAGTTTCTTATCCTTCCCTACAGACTGTAAGCCCCTAGAGGGAAGCCCCCCAACTGCCCACCTTTATTTCTCCCATGTCTTCTTGCCTCCCTGCACTCAAAAACAGGCTGAATTGTCACGGCATGAAGGCTGCCTAGGGCATGTGAAGGGAAGCTCAGATCAACATGGGAATCAAACACAGTTCTGCTCTCTTCACCATTTCTCGGAAGTTGCTCAACTTCCTGGCCCAATGTCCTCATGTGTAAATGAGGAAAGAGGTCCTTTCAATTTGGGGATGTTTTCAACAACCACCGAGGTCACGGACGGGAAAGCGCTAGTTCAGAGAAGGAGATGCGAGTTTCTCTTGCTACCTCCTCCTTTCCTCCCTTTCTGATGAGAATGACCTCATTTCTCCTGCTGCCAAATCAGATTTTGTGATCACCCAACAGGACTCACTCATTGGGTGTGTGCACGTGTAGGTTAAGACCGGAATGTCTCCACCGGCAGCAATTACTCATGAAGAGCCTTGGACTGCAGTGGGGTAGAGAATCTGGTTGGAGTTAGTTTCATTGGTTCCTTGAGATATTTGTCCAAGGAGAGCTCTCCCTTTGACTTCTCTCCACAGGAACCTCCCGAGTTTTCTAGCCTCCTTGACAGGTTAACATCATCCGTTTCAAAATCACGACGGCTCCGTGTGGGTTAGGACAGCATTGCGCTCCACAGCGTTTTCATGGCTGATGCTTCCAAAGTAGAAACGTAGAGCTTTCTTCTGAGGAGCCTCTGGGTAATAGACTTGAACCACCAACCCCGTGGCTAGCAGCTGAGCAGGTTAATCATGTGCACCACCCAAGGCCCCAAACGCTGTAGCTACCATCCATGTGATATGTTCAGTACTGCTTGGAGTACGAAGATGAATAGAACATGGTCCCTCTCCTCAGAGGACTTACTATTCTTGATATAATGAATTGAAGCACGCTCTTTTGCCTCTCTTGTGGCCAGGCACGTCCTGAAATGACTCCGTTTCTGCAATCATCACCCAGGCATCCTCTTTTCCAACCACAGTCTCCAGTCTTCCTGCATTGTCACCCCAATATTCTCAGATTACCAAATTACGTGCCCTTATCAGCCCCTCCCGGCCATGGACAGGCTCCTCCTCCAGCAGCCTTTCCTTCCTTACCCATCCAGCTGGGTTTCTGTGTTAGCCAAAATGTGCCCAGGTCAATTTCCTCTGCATCCCAATTGGGACCGCTAGGGGTGGTGGGAGAACATCAGCTAGCCTCGCGGGTGGGTGCACCATGCTCCCCAGCATCCATGGGCTCGTGCACTGCCTACCAGTCCTACGAAGCTTTCCTACTCAGCTGTCCACAGCAATGACTTTGAAATACCTGACTCAACTCGGATCTTGACCCCCATCTCTTTGAACATGCATCTAGACACAACCATTTGAGAACTCCTCAGCATTTTCCACTGTTCTTCCCACTTGTACCCCCACACCCCTGTCCTTACTCTTATTTTGGGAGTGGAAGAGGCTCTGGATTCTACCTAACTCTTCCTTCCACACAAGCTTTGGTTCTCCTAAACCGCCTTCTCAAGAACCTTGCTGTTTAGATGGCTCTCTCTCTTCTTCAGTCTTTTACTCGCCACTCACGCCTCAGGCGGGGAGCCCTGGTGCCATAGTGGGCTACATGTTGGGGTGTTAACCACATGGTCAGCAGTTTGAAACTACTAGCTTCCCCATGGGAGACAGATGAGGCTTTCGACTCTCGTAAAGGTGTAGTCTCAGAAACCCACAGGTGGGGGGCGGGGGGCAATTCCACCCTGTCCTACAGGGTCGCCACGAGTTAGAATAGACGCATCACAGTGAGTCTCACTGATTCCTCACTAGAATTTCTCCAGTCTTGCTTATCTGAAACAAAACACAACACTAAGGACAACGTCCCCCCGCCTACTCCTTTGTTTCTGTTAAAAGAACACCTTCACTTTCCCCAGACCCTCTCCCCTCAGCAAGTTTGCTTCCCCCCTTTCCCAGCTCACTGAAACTTACCTAATAATGTTGCCCTTGACCTCCTTGTCCCTACAACCAGTGGGATACTTAAAATAATCTTACATGTTTGACTACTCAGCAACATTACACTTTATGGATCAGTTTCTTTCCTGCCTGGATTATACTCTAGCACACTAGGTTCTGACGGACCACACTGGCTTTTCTTTGACCATCTCCTTCCCAATCTTACACACAATCTTCTTCTATTTACTCTTTAACTATTCTCAGCGGAGGTATTGTCCACTTCCCCCTCTCCTCTCCAATTCCTAGTCAGGGCGTGTCCTCACCCTCCATCCAGATATTTGGGAATGCCAATTGCGTCTTTCACTCACTGCTCTATTCCCATGCCCAATTCGTTACCATGTCTTCAAAACAAACAAGTAAGCAAGCAAAGGAGCCAACTCACTCACTCGCTCAATAGTCATTAAGTTGTTTTTTATTTTTAGTGCCCTATAGGACTGAGTAGAAGTGCCTCTTGGGTTTCTGAGTCTTTACATTTTTATAAAAGCAGACAGTCCCATCTTTCTCCTGAGGAGGATTGAACTGCCAACCTCGGGGTTAACAGCTCCATGAATAGCCCACTATGCTACAGAGTGCTTCTACTTCCTCAATACACCATATCTCTGTGTATTTATGTCTGCTGCCTTAGTTTAGACAACAAACTCTGAACATACTTCCTCGGTGGTCCCTCTGTTTCTAGTTGTGTGGCCATCCAACCAATTCTTCATCTTGCCACCAGGATGGTATTTTCAAAACAGCTGTAAGGCTGGCTTCAGGGCAAGTACCAGTGATGTTAAAGGATGAACAAATGAATGAAAATGATGCCCCGTCAATGGTTTCCCATGACTCTTGGAGTCTAGGTTCCTTCACACACTTTCTAGGTCCACAGGATCCGGCTGTTGTTTCAAGTTCTTCTTTTTGACCTCCAATTATCATATTTATACATCTACCTGGAATAATTAAGTTATCCAGTTAAGGAATTAATATTCAACTCTTACATTCTGGCTTTCCTGAATACTTTCCTACCTCACCTCCGATAGAGTTCCATATCATTTTCTGCTCCGCATCTTATAGATATATTACACTTGATTGCACCAGGTTGCAGTACCAATTTATATACCCACGAGCAGTATCTCAGCATCCTCATTTCCACACAATCTTGGAAGCTCTTGTGGTAGTCAGGTTTTCAAAGTTTTGATGATCTATTTAGTGGAAAGTAATAACTTATTGTGGTTTTAATCCCCTTTTCCCTAGCTTCTAATAAGGCTGAGAATCTTTTCTAATATCTTAGTGTGGTTTTAATTCCCATTTTCCTAGCTTTTAATGAAATTGAGCATCTTTTATAATGTTTACTAGTATTTATAATCACGTTTCCATGAAATGCATATACTTTATTTTTCTGCTGGATTATGTTTTACTTTGCTTATTCATCTGTAGGTGTTCCTTGTTTTGAACACTGATTTCCTTCTGAGATGTATAAATTGCAAATATTACACCCCAGTTTGTGTTTCATCTATCCCTTACTTAATAGTGTCACTTAATGAGGAGCGTTTATGACCTAAGTGAGTCCACATTGATCAGTTTTTAAATTCATAGTTTATACTTTTGGTTTCACAAGAAATTACTTCTTGTCCAAAGTCACAAAGATATTCATATATATTTATGAAATTTTTAACGTTTTGCTTTTATAGCCCTGTTTTTAATAGGCTAAATTGATTGGTTCCTCTGCTAGGCAACAAGCTCTAAAAGGGCTGGGTGGATCCATCTTGCTTCATGTTGATTTCACAGCTCTGTGTAGTGATTGGCGCGTGATAGGGGGACTCCGTGAGTAGCTGTTGAAGGAACGAATGGTTGAAGGTATTAACAAAATAGTATGGGAGTTGAGAGGGAGGAAAACATGCCTCCGAAGAAATGAAGATTTAAAGTTTAGATTATATTAGGATAGTACTTCTCAATTCTGGCTGCACATACGAATTACCTAGGGAATGTTAAAATATACTATGATTGAAGTTCCATCCCAAGAGAGTCTTTGACATGATCTGGATCATGGGAATCAGGTGATGCTAATGTGCAGTCCTGACTGCGAGCCTTTGGATTGGACGATAAACAAGGCAGTGGCTAGGGAACAGCTATGCCCTTGAATTTCAGCTTAGTCACAGGCTTACTGTGTCAATACACATTCTTGGAACTTGCCCCCCCCCCCAAAATGGCTATAGTAACACCCATTTCACATGATTGCTGTGAAAGCGAAAGGAGATTAGTGTGTTTCTGGAATGAAGTGTTTTAATAATTAATAGAGTTTTTTTCATTTTCAAGGAATATGTGACATTTGAGCTAGAACTTGGAGAGTGGATAGGAGGCAACATGTGGTGACCGGTAAAGAAGGAAGGATGGAGAAATGTACTGCCTGAAGTCGGAAGGTGGGGCTGGCTGGTGTGGTGGTGTTGGGGTAGTGGGAATGGGTTGGGAAGGCATGCTGGGGCTGGTTAGTTCTGGTACAGGGTGCAAGAACAAGAGTAGTGGGAAATCTTCCAGGGGAGACAGGTGTGGCCCCATCATGCAAAGACTGGGGCTTGTTAGGTGTTGCCCAGGAACGCCTCGGTCTTCCCAGAAGCCTGGACTGTGAGGATTGCGGGTCCTTGATCTTTTCTCTTTCTCTGTGTTACACACTCTTTAGTTCCAGAAGGGTAAGGAGAGGGTGGGAGTGGGGCGTCATGGGAGAGGAGGGGAAGCGCGGGGCCTTAGAAAAGACTTGTGAGTTAATGGTACTCTAGTGGTTACAAGGTGGACATCTAACCTCAAGGCTGGTTATCAGTTTGAGACCATCAGCAGCTCTGGGGGGTGAAAGACAGGACTTTCTACTCTCATAAAGAATTATAGTCTAGGGGACTGACAGAGACAGTTCTCTCCTGTCCTATAGGGTTGCTATGAATTGGCATAATGTCAATGACAGAGAGTTTATGTTAGGGACCTTCAGACAGGTAGGAAATCTTTTCTGTGAAAAATGGAGCGGAGGGAGGTGGTAGGACCATGTAGCTGCCGCACCGTAGGCTTTAGGTGACTTCCTGAAGTGTCGAGCCTTTTATATGGTTTCTGAAAGCCGTGCAGGCACAATTTTATCTGATGTGTAAATTTATAGGTTGCTAACACAGTAACAACGGGAAACTCTTTGGGAGAACTCAAGGGAGCGGATCGAAAGTCCTGTGCTTGTCAGGAGGTGGCCAAGAATGACCTCCAGGCTTGCCCCTTGAACTACACAGCAGTCCCAAACAACTCTGGACATTCCTGCCCAGCGTGCCTCATCGTATTCCCAGAGGGTTCTCTAGCCTCTGCCTCTGAAGCAGATCTTGTTTTGTAATGCTGGTTCACCCTAGCCACCTCCTGCTTGGAGCCCCGCCCCACCTTCCAAGCATTATTCAACTGCCTTCATTGCGCTGTCCATGCAACCAGGAAGCGTTACATGTAACTGATACGATTGGGTGGAGTTATGCTTACATACTTTTCTTCTTCAAACACTCCGCATGTACATCTAAAGACACAGCCACCTTCACTTGTCTACCCACAGAGTATATTAGTTGACAAAAGCGGTTGATGGTCAGCCCTTAGCGCTTTGTTTTTGAATACCCAACTTTGAAGCGGTCTCAGGATGGTGCATGGAGGTTCTTTTTTGTAAAGGGTTATTGGGTGTTACAAGAACAAACAGAAGTTTGGGGTGTGTCCATGGAGCATGACTAAATGAATCAAACGCAAGAGAGTAGATTCTTAGAGAACCTTCAGCAAGACTCCTTGCTGTCATTTAAAGAAGTTTACCGGCTGCCTCTTCGGGAGGCCACTGAGATTCAAATGCAGAGTTTTGGCATTGCTTGCCCAGGTGTTTTCTGGTTTTATTTATCAGTCATTGTAAAAGGAGCCCTGATGGTGATGTCCAGCAAGCGTTGAGCTGCTCATCAAAAGGGCAGTGGTTCAAACCCAATAGCTGCTCCTTGGGAGAAAGATGAGGCTATCAGCTCCCATAGAGATTGACTGTCTGGGAAATCCTATACAGCATCACAATGAGTCAAAATCTATTCAGTGGTAGTGGGCTTCATGGGTCAGTGTTAAAAATAACAACAAGGACACGGTATCTGACTTCCTCCGTTTACACAAGGGGGAAGGAAAATCACCCAAGGCTAATTCCTCTGAGGCCAAGGTCAGACAGCCTTCCACCTTTTTACCAATTCTGATCCCAATTATCCCTCCTGAGGCACTCTCTGCTTCTTATCTGGGTTCAAATAGTCATTGCAATGGCTACCTAGAGTTCACAGACAACACTCATAACTATGGAGCTTATTAGAAAACTTAGCAGGCTACAATTTAGGTGGGAAATGTTTAGGCTACAGTTGTTTAGTCAATTTCCCCATTGTGCCCATCAGGAGGCTTCTCTCTGGCCAACATCTTGGCCTCACCTCAGCCTTGCTTGGGCAATGCTACCAAGCTCTTTTAAGGTTGCCCAAAGGCACACCACTCCATTATAAGGCCCAGTCTGAGGTTACCTTACTCTAGCTCCTCCATTTAAGGCACCCTGCTCCACAAGCCAGCCTCCTGACCAAAGGCTCACAACTGTGTGAGCTGGGAAGTCCACCACTCTGTCATCCTCTGGCCCTTGGCTTGGTTCCTGCTGCTCCTCTGTCACTCCTCTGCCGTCACAGCTGACCCCTGGGTCAAGGAGGCTCAGTTTCAGAATCCAAATAGCATGCTCCACTCCTGGCTGTTTTTCCTTGTTGGTAGTTAGATGCCCCCTCTTGATTCCTCATTCTGAGATGGCTCATTTTATACCTAGCAGAAGAACAGTAACAATGAGTGCCGTTAACAGTCACTCACAATCGGATCATATAATCCCCTGAATAACTTCCCCCACCTTCTTTTACCCAGACCCATTAGTAACAAGTCTTTGGTGGGATTACAAGGACTATGCCTAGAAGAGCCATATTAGATAACCCGCTGCACCACAGTCAGGTGTCAGACCTTGTGATGGATGGAGATCAGCAATCATATTCTCAAGGGTCTTGTTAGTAAGGTAGGCATCTGACACCTTAAATCGATAGCGATGGCCATATTTACAATGATCAGTTGGGGTATGCTCAAATTATGACAAGAGTCCTGACAAATACACAACATATATGGGAACCATGAGGCCAGAAATTTTAAATGTGGATTTTCCTAGAAAAGTTGAATATGGAATAAGGCTCATACCTTTCTGAGAATGATGATCATCAAGTACCTATTGTTTACAGACATAGGAAACTAAATTAGGAATTGGATTTCTTTAATGACAGTCTTCTTTCTAAGATCTAGATTGGTTCTCATCATCTGTTTCCCTCCCCCCCCCCATTCACTCATCTCTCCATTGTTTATTGAAGGAACCCTGGGGTGTAGTAGTGACACATTGCTCATATGTAAGTTCAGGATAGGGCTGAAGACAATTAAAACAAGTTCACGAGGGCCAAAATATGACCTTGAGTCTATCCCACTTGAATCTTGAGAACTTCTCAAGAACAGATTGGACTCTTTGAGCACTGATGGCAGAAGACCTGATCAGCTGTGGGAGGACATCCAGATCATCCGTCAAGAAGCAACAAAAGGTCATTAAAAAGACAGGAAAGAAAGAAGAGGTCCAAGTGGATGTCAGGAGAGACGCTGACAATTGCTCTGAGTCATAGAGTAGCTAAAGCAAACGAAGAAGTAATGATGTCACAGAGCTGAATAAAAAATTTGAAAGAGCAGCTCAAGAAGACAGAGCTGAGTAAGTTTAATGAAATGTGCAAGGACCTAGGATCAGAAAGCCAAAGGGAAGAATTCACCTAGAATAACTTAACCTGGGAAAAATGTGAAATGATGCAGGAAGCATCAAAAGAGGAGGGAAAGAATCCACAGTCACTGTACTGAAAAAACTAGTCAACAGTCCACCATGTCAGGAGGTAGCCTATGAACAAGAACCAATGGAGCTCAGGGAAGAAGTTCACGTTGCACTGAAAGCATTAGCCAGAAACAAGATTCCAGGAATTAATGGAATACCAAATAAAATATTTCAACAAGCTGATGAAGTACTGGAAACACTTACTTGTCTATACCAGTGAATTTGGAGGTCAGCTACTTGGTCAAATCTCTGGAAGACATCCATATTTGTACTTTTTCCAAAGAAAGATGGTCCAATAGACTTCTCAGATTATGAAACAATATGATTGTTACCACATACAAGTATAATTATGCTTAAGATTATCCAATATAGGTTGAAGCAGGACAGAAGAGGACATGGAATAAGAGATATCATTGCTGATGTTAGATGGATCTTGGCTCAAGGTAGAGACTACCAGAAAGATGTTTACTTGTGTTTTATTGGCTATGCCAAGGCATTCGACTGTGTGGATCATAACAAAGTATGGATAGCTTTGAGAAGAATGAGAATTCCAGAACACTTCACTTTAAAATCACGAAAGGTGTGTGGCAGGGTTGAATCCTCTCACCATATTTATTCAATTTGAATGCTGAGCAAAAATCAGAGAAGCTGGCTTATATGAAAAAATGTGGCATCAGAACTGGAGGAAGGCTTATTAACAATTTGCGATATGCAGATGACAGAATCTTACCTGCTGAAAGTGAGGAGGATTTGAAGCACTTGCTGATGAAGATCAATGATTGCAGCCTCCAGTGTGGATAATGACTCACTGTAAAGAAGACCAAAATCCTCACAACTGGACCAAAAGGTAACATCATGATAAATGGAGAAAAGATCGAAATTGTCAAAGACTTTGTTTTGCTTGGATCTACAATCAATGCTCATGGAAGCAGCAGTCAAGAGATCAAAATATGACTTGCATTAGGTAAATATGCTGCACAAGACCTCTTTAAAGTCTTGAAAAGTAAGGATGTTACTTTAAGGATTAAGGTGTGCCTGACCCAATCTATGGTATTCTCCATTGCCTCCTATGCGTTTAAAAGTTGGACATTGAAGAAAGAAGACCAAAGAAGACTGGATGCATTTGAACTGTGGTGTTGTAGAAGACCAATTGAAAGCACCATGGACCACTAAAAGGACAAACCAATCTGTATTGGAAGAAGTACCTTCGGAGTGCCCTTTAGAGGCAAGGAGGGTGAGACTTGGTGTCATGCACTTGGACATGTTGTCAGGAGTGCCAGTTCCTGGGGAAGAATGCCATGTTAGGTAAAGTAGAGGGGCAGCCAAAGAGTGGAAGGCCCTCAGTGAGATAGATCGACCCAGTGGCTGCAACAAAGGGCTCAAGCATAAGAATAATCATGAGGATGGCAGAGGCCCGGGCAGTGTTTTGTTCTGTTGTGCATAAGCTCGCTATGGTTGGAAACCAATGCTATGGCACCTAATAGGTTTTTGGCCTATTTAATTGTTTGTTTGTTGATTTTTTTTCTTCTGTAACCAGGGGATGAGGAGAACAAAGGCAGGGCTGTTCCCTATAAAAGAGCATGACCCCTTGTGGGTGCTGAAGAAGAGCAGGGACGAGGCAAAGACAGAACCTTCCACTTTCAGAGCAATGTAAGAATGTGGCACTCATGATGGTCAGGTGGAGTCGTGTCATGAAGTGATTGCTCGTGAGTTGACTTCATTGATCACCCATACAGAGAGCGGTGGGCCAGGAATTTTGTTGACACAGATTCCAACAGGAAGAAATTCTTATTATGCACTTTTCAAAGAATTCTGTTTTGTGTTTCTCTAATATTTGCCATTGTGGATATTTTATTTAACCTGAGGATGATTGAATGTTGGGAGATGTCTTTTAAAATGAATCTTTGGTATAAGAAATGTATTTTAAAATGGCTTCTTCAGAGTGTAGTCACTTGTTTATAAAGTCATTTAAAAGTAAGACAATATAATCTCAATGTAGTAAAATGTCTATCCTTCTAGCCAGATAATGAACTTAGCTTATTCCAATAATTAAGTCAGGTGATTAAAGGTAGGGCAAAATATTCTCTGCTAGAATATCTTTACTCTGTTAGAAACCATACCCACCAGGGGGCTGGTCTAACTGACTCCACCCCTTGTGAACAGACTTAAAGAAGAATTTTTTTGTGCTTCTTATTGTCTCTGCATGCCTGATAAGATAGGTGGGATAAACAATCCAGGGGAGAAAATGATGGGATCAATGATTTGGGCGGGGGGTGGCCACAGGAGAGGGGGGTAGTGGGAGAAAGGAAGTGGCTGTTAACAAACCCAGGGGCAAGGGAACAACAAGTGATCTAAAATCATTGTTGAGGAGGGCATAGATTTCCTGGTAGGGTTTGATCAAGTAACTGAGTGGAATTACTAAAATACAAATGAAGGCTGAACATGATAGTGGGACAAGAGGAAAGTAAAAGGAATTAGAGGAAAGAATTGGGAGGCAAAGGGCATTTATAGAGGTCTAAATATAGGCATGTACATATGTAAATATATTTATATATAACCATAGGAAAATAGATCTATGTGCATATATTTATATGTTAAGTATCAAGGTAGCAGACAGACTTGGGCCTCTACTCAAGTACTCCCTCAATGCAAGCACACTTTGTTCTAATAACCTGGCATTCTGTGAGCTCACCTTCCCAATACACTCACTCACTGAAGACAAAATGGGTGCATAGCAAATGTGGTAAAGAAAGTTGATGGTGCCTGGTGGCTATCAAAAGATATAGCATCTGGGGTCTTAAAGGTTTGAAGACAAACAAGGGACCATCTAGCTGAGATGCAACAGAGCCCACATGGAAGAAGCACACCAGCCTGTGTGATCAGCACATCAGCCTGTGTGATCATGAGGTGTTAATGGGATCAGGTATCAGGCATCAAAAACCAAGAACTAAAAAACCATATCAATGTGAATGAAGGGGAGTGCAGAGTGGAGACCCAAAGCCCAACTGTAGACAATTGGACATCACCTTATAGAAGGGTCACAAGGAAGAGATGAGCCAGCCAGGGTTCAGTATAGCACTGATGAAACATACAACTTCCTTCTAGTTCTTTAATGCTTCCTTCCTGCCAGCCCTCTACTATCATAACCCCATCTCTACCTTAAAAATCGGGTTAGAGACCAGAAGATGTACACTGGTACAGATAAGAGCTGGAAACACACGGAATCCAGGACAGATAAACTCTCCAGGACTAATTAATGAGAGTAGCGATACCAGGAGAGTAAAGGTAAGGTTGGGGAGAGTGGGGGAACTGATCACAATGACCTATATATAACCTCCTCCCTGGGGGACGGGCAGCAGAAAAGTAGGTGAAGGGAGACGTCGGTCAGTGTAAGGCATGAAAAAAATAATGATTCATAAGTTATCAGGGGTTTGTGAGGGAGGGAGGGAGAGTTCGGGAGGGAGTGGAAAAATGAGGAACCTATACCAAGAGCTCAAGTAGAAAGAAAATGTTTTGAAAATGATGATGGCAACAAATGTACAAATGTGCTTGACACAGGGGATGCATGTATGCATTATGAGAAGAGCTGTATGAGCCCCAATTAAAATGATTTAAAAAAAAGAATTAACCTTTTTGAAGAAGGAAATGTTCCCATATTTTAGAAGGGCTCTTAGATTTATTTAATGTGATAGAACGATGTTTGAGGGAGAGAGGCTGTTACTTATGGGGTTGGTTTATTACAAAAGTATGGCTAATGTTTTTTTTCAAAACATTCAGATTCTTCAAAATACTTTGGTTGTTTAATGCTGGGAACCCCTGAGTGACTTAGAACTAGTTCAGGGATGGACACAAGTAATATTTACTTCTGGTGTCAAGGGAAGTCTAGGGAAAGTGTGAGGGCCGGGCTGAGGAGAGGGGATTCACATGCTACAGTGGGTGCTGGACTGGGGACAATCTGGTTGGCTTAATGCACGGAACGCTTAAACAAAAGAGTGGGCCTGTCTAGGGCCTATGACGTGAAGGTCATAGTGATAACATTGAGAAGATGAGGCTGAGGAAGGCATGGTCTCTAATCTCAAGGATTCCCCAGCTTTTTGGTTGAGACAGACACTCAAGTTAATTCCTATGGTAAGTACTACAAATGTGCTGCTGGAGGCATGTGCAAGAGACCAAGGGGAAGAGGGTCAGATGATTGAATCAAAGACCATTGGGAAATACATTCCAAAGAAACGGTCTTGTGAGTTGAATCTTAAAGGAGAAGGTATAAAGGGGAGGGTGTGGGGTTATGAAGGGTTGGGGGCTGGAGGTGGGGAGTTCCAGACAAAAGGATGTTGAGGAGGGCCTTTGGGGGGTGGTGATGAGAAAAGGGAGTGGAAAAGAAGATAGGGAATAGGTTAGAAAGGACTTTGTGTCATGGAGAGGTGAGTGAAACTGTCAGACTTTCATTGTAATGAGTTGATTCTGGGAGTGTGACAAAGACTGGCTTTACCCCAGGATTAGGCAGGGAAACTTGCTGAGAGATGATTTCGAAGGGAAGGGATAGGGCCTTCACCTAAGGCAGTGGTGGAGAGGACGGAGTCAAAAGAATGGAGTCGAGATATTTCCACAGTAGAATGAGATTAGACTCGGTTATCATTTGGAAGGGGGAGAGGTGTGAGGAAGAAAAATTGAGGATAAACACTGTGACTTCCAGGTTGAGCCACTGAGGTGGTGTTACTCAACACCATCAGGGGATCAGAGACTTACAAGTTTGTTTGATTGGGTTGGAGTGGGAAGTGATGAGAGGAGTTAATGAGCTAAATTTTATGAGCTTTTGGGTTTTTCCATGTACACTTCTCCAGTTAATGACTGAATATGGTCACCTGAGACTAAATAAAGTAAAAGGACAATGTGGTTGGAGAGACAAGTTAGTAGTAGTTGTATTTTCCAGAAGAGAGAGAGAGAGAGAGAGAAGCTGAATGGAAGGTCTACATTCAGAAGCTGAATGGAAGGTCTGCTATAAGATCTGGGGAGAGGAGGATCAGAAAATACATGTTCCGACCTCCCGTTCCTCCTGCCTCTAATTTCCTGATAGCTTTTCCTATTGACTAACCCCAACGAATGAAGGGCTAGATGATTGGGTCTGTAAACACAGTCATGAACAATGGTTGCTTCCAGTTGAGGTACAGGTTAGTCCCTAGAGACCCAAGAGGTACAGGTTAGTCCCTAGAGCAGAGTGGAGAAGGAGAGGGTTTGGAGTTCCAAAGGAAGATATTAAGCATATCCAGAAATGGAGGGCAGCGAGTACAAGGTTGCTAGTCAATGAGATTGAGGGCCCAGAGGCCTTGAAGGAACTCCAGAAGATAATGTTAATTCAGAGGATAACGGAGAAGAGGAAGCAGGCATGGCCAATGGTGGCAGAGGTTGCCCAAGAAGTAGGTTGAGTCCATTGCATCTGGTCATTAGGAGAGCTTCGCACAAGTCCTTCTGGTGGAGTGGTGCAAACAAGGACCCAATCAGAGGCAGTGGGCTAAGAAACAAAGAGAACTTCTTTTCATTTTTGGCAGTATGAGTGACTAGTTGCACAGAGCAATTTCTCCTAGTTAAAATAATGAGAAAAAATCTGGATACGTTAGTTTTCTATCAGAGCATTTCTAAAGCATGACCGAGCTGACGAGAGAAAGTTACCCAGAAGTGAAAGCTAGCCTCAGAGGCAGAGAAGTTAGTCTGCCACAAAGGACGCACACTTAGCGCTGCGGCGAGAGTGGAAGCCAGTAAACAGTACCCGGACGGTTCGGGGCGTGGAGAACGCCGACAGAGTGATGTTGAAACGCGTATTTTAAGGGCGGTCTGGGAAGAGCATGCACTAATGTTATGATGTGGTGGTGAGGGCACACATACGGACACATTTTTGTGAAAGCAACTTTTTTTTTTAATCATCTTACTGGGGGCTCGTACAACTCTTATCACAATCCATCCATCCATCCATCCATTGTGTCACGCACATTTGTACATTTGCTGCCATCATCATTCTCAAAGCATTTAAAAAATCATTTTATTGGGGGGCTCATACAATTCTTATCACATCCATCCACTGTGTCAAAAACATATGTACATTTGTTGCCACCATCATTCTCAAAACATTTGCCTTCTACTTGAGCCCTTAATATCTGCTGGTCATTTTCCCCTGCCTCCCCACTCCCCCTACCTCATGAACCCTTCATCATTCATATATTTTTATTATTTTGTCATATATTACGCTGTCTGACGTCTCCTCCCGCCCTCTTTTCTGCTGTCCCTTCCCCAGGGATGAGGCTATCTGTAGATTCCTGTAATCAATCCCCCCTTTCTACCCCACATTCTCTCCACCCTCCAGGCATCACCGCTCTCATCACTGGTTCTGGAGGAGTCATCTGTCCTGGATTCCCTGTGTTTCCAGTTGCTATCTATACCAATGTACATCCTCTGGTCTAGCCAGATTTGCAAGGTAGTATTGGGATCATGATAGTGGGGGGGGGGGGTGAGGAAGTATTTAAGAACTAGAGGAAAGTTATAGGTTTCATCATTGCTACCCTGCACCCTGCCTGCTTCATCTCCTCCCCACGCCCCTCAGCAAGGGGTGTTCAGTTGGCTACCTTTGGGCTTTGAGTCTCCAGGCATTTTTTAAAGCAACTTCTGAAGGTTGTGTGGTGGGAGGGAAAAATAGCCCCAGAGGCAAGGCCTGGGATTTAAGACAGGGCAGTGGGCAGTGGGGGTGGGGTGGAGGGGTGGATGGTCAAGGGCTGGACAAGCTAAACAGATAGTAACTCTTTGCAGCAATAATAATGTGACTAATATGTGAGGTGGGAATAATTAAGAGAGAACCGCGATCCTGGGCGACAAGAGATTTCGAGGAGGGGAGAGATCAGACAGAAAGCATTTGGGGTTTCTTTTTTATTCGAGGGGGGACGGAAAATCCCGATCAACTTTATATTTTGCTCATTTAGAAAAAGGGTAAATATTCTGGAGGCAGGAAGCGGGTCAGGTAAATGCTAACATATTAGAGGAAAAAATGGTGTAATTTCCCAATTAGCAAGTGAAACATGAGTGGGAATAGGACATCAAATAAAGAAACTCAAATCATTCAACAAATGGGAAGAAAAGAGAAAAATAAATTAAGCTTAAAAAGCAGAAAAAGTGAACAAATTTACATTAAAAATGTTAGAAATAAAGTGATATAAAAACTGTGCATCAAAGCAAGTGAAAAGACAAACTTTGTTCATGAGAAGACAAAGGTCATCGCACAGAGGCCTTTAAAATGGACACACCTGAACATAAGGATGGAGCCCTGTTGGGGGAGTGGGTTACAGGTTGGCTGCCAAATGCAAGGTCAGCACTTCTACCCCTAAAGAGGTCTGTCATAAAGATGTGAGTAGAACAAGGCATTCCAGAATTGGAGCCAGCCTCTTTCTGTGAGACGAGACTAAGAAGAATCATGGTCTTACGGAAACATGTTAGGATGAGACATGATAAACTGATTATGATCCTCTGCATAGAGACTTGTAAGTACATAATACTGTCATTTCCCCCCTAAGTAGGATGCGTCTGGGAGATCTTTGGTACCCGAATTAAACCCAAGTAAACCACTAAGAAGACTTTATCCCTCTGAGGATATCTGAGAGGGAGAACCCCAGAGGGCTTATCTGAATGGAGCCCACAGAGAGATGACTGAGGGACAGGGGCTGGGGAGATTGAGATGGTTCTGATAGGACCAAGCAAGAACAAAGAGGAGTGGGAATGGGATTGAATAGCCGGGCACCATCTAGACTGTAATATTGGGAAGTGACGATTAGGTTGATTCAACAAGAGCAGGATTAATGAAGGAAAGCAGGGTGGAAAGAGATGAGAGAGGTCACTTTGTGAACCATGAAGTACCAGCAGGGACAGCAGTCCACAGAGAGCCTGGTGACTGGGGCAGGCACATCTGCCTTGCCGTCTCTTATATCTACACAGTAGAGAACCTTACCTTAATCCCCCAGTGCCAGGGTCATTCCCACAAAGTCATGGCCCCATAGAGTCACTGAACAGTGCAGGAAAGATAAGGTCTTTAAAGTTTGTGTTAAAACTCCTGGTGTTCTTCTGGCACAATTGTTGAAGACAAAGTGGGTGTATAAGCAAATGTGGTGAAGAAAGCAATGGTGCAGGTGTCATCAGGATTGGGTAACAGGCATCTGAAGACCCATAACAAACAAACAAACAAACAAAACACATATGATTGAGAATGAGGGAGGTCAGAGCAGAGACCCAAAGCCCATCTGTAGACAATGGGACATCCCCTCACAGAGGGGACACAGTGAAGGGGTGAGTCAACCAGGGTACAGTAAAGCACCGATGAAACATACAATATTCCTCTGGTTCCTTGAGGCTTCTTCCCCCCCACCACCACCACCACTATCATAACCTCAGTCATGCCTTTCACTTTGGACTAGACAGGGGCATGTACACGGGTACAGATAAGAGCTCATGACACATGGAATCCAGGAACAGGAAGGGGAATAACGATACCAAAAGGGTAGGGAGAAGGCGGGGAGAGGAGGGCAGGAAGGGAATGCCAATCACAATGATTGATACATAACCACCACCACCCCTCTGGGGGACAAAGAAGAGAAACCATGGGGGAAGGGAGACAGTAGTCTTTGTAAGATATAATAATAATTTATAATTTATCAAGTGACCATGGGAGAGGGGAAGAGGAGTTGATACCAAGGGCCCAAAAGAATGTTAATCCAGAAAAGAATGATAGCAACATACTGTGGTAGTTATACACTCTGTTGTCAGTTTGAGAGGATTAAGCGTGAGGGGGTGGAGATTAGCCTAACAATCAAGACTCAGCTTGATGACATCATTTAGAGGCGCTAAGGAGATAAATAGCTCACTGGAGGCGGGACACAGGCCCACTGCCTGGAAGACATTGTAACTGACAAGACACATGGAGCCTGTCTAGTACCCTGAGCTGGAGAAACCACGTGGAGACCCCTGCCGGCGCTGAGATGCTTACAATGCCACTGGATCCACAAGACTTTCCACCCATTGGCCTGTGATCCTCCTGCTTTCAGCATCATTGCATGTGTTTCATGAGTGTGAAGAGGACTTTATAGATTGGTATTGGACATATGGACTCACATGGACTTATGGACTTGGTCTGGATGGGTCTGGGTTTCTAACTCTGCCCAATCCAGACACCGCAGAGGCACCAAGCAGGCTAGGGGAGGGCCTTTGGCTTCCAATCTAGGTCCTCGTGAAGTCACCATAGATTGTTGGGTCCCATTTAGAGGACCAGCTCAGAGAGACATTCCAAACAGCAACTCTGAAGATGGCGCAGGGCTGGCGTACTGCCCATGCTCGGCCCGCTCTTCCACTCACACCGTTATGACCACCTGCGAGTCACCTCACCTTCCTTGCCCAGCCCTGGCAGTCATTTCCAAGCATGCCACCAGCAGTGAAGGCTGGGGTGTAGCTTATACAAAGTTGATTTAGGGCTTCACTTTCCTTAGGAGCCCTGGTGGTGTAGTGGTTACGCATTGGGCTGCAATTCACATGTTCTCGTGCTGCAGTTCGAAACCACCAGAAGCTCCTTGGGAGAAAGAGTGGGCTTTTGACTCCTGTAAACAGTTACAGTCTCGGAAACCCACAAGGGGTCACTATGAGTCAGCTTTGGCTCAATGGCAGGGAGTTTGGCCTTTGGTCCCTTTCCTTGACGAGATGGATGGAAAAAGGCAGCGACTTCTCAGTTGGCCTAAGAGTGTAGGAGGGAGGAGGGGGAAGCGGGTACTGATCACAATGCATGGCACATGACCACACACACCCCTCCAGGGGGAAGAACAACAGACACCAGAGAGGAAGGGAGACAGTGGTCAGTGTGATATATGAAAATAATAACTATCTATCATCTTATCAAGGGGCCATGGGGCGGGGAGGCAAAAAAAGAGGAGCTGATCCCAAGGGCTCAATGGAAACTAAATGTCTAGAAAATAATGATGGCAATCTATGTACAAATATGCTTGATGCAATTGATGTATGGATTGTAACAAGACCTATGGATTTGATCTGAAGTGGGCTGAGATGTTTGCTTGATATATAATTACTTCTTGATATAAAGCTCTTTCTTACACATTAAAAAAAAAGAATTGTAAGAGCCCCCAATAAAATGATCTAAAAAATATAGTTTGGGAGATGGGGCTAAGGGGTAAGGTTAAATAATGAATAGATACAGGTTTCCAGACATTGCAGGTATGCAGGGAGCACAGCTTCCGAGAGACTGTCCCAAGTCCTTGCAACTTTGAAAATTCCCAAACCAAACCAAAATAAAACAAACCAAGGAAATACTGGCATACTAGGATAGTCATACTGACGAGAGAGTCGCTGGGTGATGTGCCAAAAGTTAATGCACTTGGCCTCTATCTGCAAGTCCACTCAGAAGCTTGTAGAAAAACCACCAGGCATGGAGAGCCTTCTGGAGCAGTTCCATGCGGAGCACATGGGGTCTTCACGAACGCAACAGGAGTGACTCCAGGGCGACTGTTCTTGGTGTTTTTTCCTTCCGTGTGCATGGAAGTCTGTGCATGGAAGTCTAAGCACTCCTGTACTCATTGTCTCCTTCCATTCGCCCGGGGATCCCATGTGTCAGTCAGGAACCCGGGCCAGTTCACCTGTAAGCACTGGGTGACAGCCATGGTGCTGGCTGTGTGGGGCAGGGGAATGAGTTGTAACGGGATGGTGAGAAGATGAAAAGATCGCCCAAGAATTTAATCGATGTTCCAAGGGGCTTTGACGACACTTCGGCTCAGGATGCGCACTGGCAGAACCCGAGGCTCTGTCCGATCAGTGCGTCTGGCAGGGGCCTCCTCTGAGGGTCGTTCACCACAGAAGCAAGCCAGGCCTGGCACTGCTCCGTTTCCTCACTCTTTCTTCTTGACCCTCCCTAAGGATGAGGGTACCACCCCGCTCTCGGGCGGGGCAGCTTGAGCAAAACCCTTCTCGCTTTCCATCATGCGGTGGGGTGTCGAGGTGCTTTAGGAAGTGGGATGGGGCAAGGCATGGAAGGAGATGAGGCTTGCAGATGCAGCTCTTGTCGTTTGGCGATGTGGGGACATACATGTGGTCAGCAGAAGGGGAGAGACTCTGAGGGGAGAGGAGAGAACAAGAGTGCTCGTGTAAAATTCTGAGAAGGAATGCTTCGCCAGTGGTCGGGCAGCCGAGAGGTGGTGTGTGCAGACATGCGCTTTGGGTCTCCTTGTACTCTGTGAACTCTTTCCAGACAACACCAGTATCTTCTGCTGTTTCTGCATCCCCCAGAACAGAGCTGAGCCTGTGGTGAATGCACGGGAAAGCACTCACCTTTGGATGAACATTGACAACAAGCAACCTATGAGCCCCTGAGTGGCAGAGATGGTTAACGCACTTGGCTGCTAACTGAAAGGTTGGAGGTTCGAGTCCACCCAGAGGCACCTTCATGCTAAAGCCCAATCGAGCCCTGCTCTACTCTGGGCACTTGATGATATAAATGACCAGGGAGTTGGACATGACTCCATGACAAGAAGTTCTAGAATGTAAGGAGCCCTGGCTTGGCTTTGCACAATGTGCCTCTTGGCCAATTCGGATGAGGTATGCCCACGAGCCTGAAAACTGGCTTCTGGGAAGGAAGCACAGAGAGGAACCAGAGTCAGGCCAGGGCACAACCGCTACGTGGCCTGGGCAGCCCTACAGTTGGGAGCAGTGGTTGGGGTGAGGACCGTAGGCATCCATTGGGTTGTGGGAAACTCACACCATTCCACCTGTGGGCTGCAGGTGAGCAGGCTGAGCTTCTCTGCTTCTTGGTTCATCTTGGGCTCTGCAGTCACTTGCAGATGACTGAGCAGCTTGGATCTCAGCCAATCCCATGGCAGGTGTATGATGTAGGAGCATCCAAAGCCCACCCCCTGCAAGTGGGTTGATTCTGACATAGAACAACCCTATGGGCAGAGGAGAACTGCTCCCTAGAGTAGTTTAGGGCTCGTTGTAAATCCTTTGTGGGGGAGATTGCCACGACTTTCACCCTTGGAGCAGCTGGTTGGTTTGTATAACCAAACTCTTGATTAACCTGGAGCATTTTCACCACGGCATTGATTCTGGTTGACAGTGACCCTACCAGGCAGGGTAGAACGGCACCCTAAGGGGGTGTGAGACTGTAAATCTTTACAGAAGCCGACAGACTCAGTTTCCTCCTGAGGAGCAGCTGCTGGGTTCGAACTGCTGACCTTGTGGCTAGCAGCCCAGTGTGTAACCCTCTCTACCACCAGGGCGCTACACCTGCCTTCTTAGACAAGTCAAGGCGAGTCAGTCATCCCAGGAGAAACCTTAGGAGCAGGAAGCAAAGTATAGACAGATGGGCGGGAGATCAGACAGTTATTTAATCGGATTTGATTTTTACTGAAAGATCCCTGGAGGAGCCCTTGGTGACAGATCAGAGGAAGGAGGAATTGCGGTCGACTGCGAATACGACCATCCATGATGCTGAGAGGCCACAGCATCTTAGCAGCCTCTTGAGTCAACGTCCCAGCGAGGGCTGGGATTTCCCTGCATCCTGAGTCTGAGGTTCGCCCAGAAAGGGTGAGCTGGCCTCCAAGGCCAATTGCACAGTTTATCACACACTCTCCCAGGAATGCAGTGACTTGTCACGCAAGCACACTCAGGCGGGTCCCCAGTCACTTCCCCTTTCTCCACCAGGAGCATGTCAAGGTCCACTTGCCTCGGTCATGTGGGAACATGGGCTGGCTTCCTGTGCAAGAAGAAAGGGGTTAGGGCCCCTGTCCACATCCTGGCGCTCCTTCCAGGCTTCTTGCTGCGGACAGGTGCCTGCTATTCCGAGTCTGGACTGCAGAGCAACCTTAATCACCCCCAACACGCTAACTCCGTGGTTCTCAACCTGTGGGTCGCGACCCCTTGGGGGGTGTTGAAAGACCCTTTCACAGGGGTCGCTGATTCATAACAGTAGCAAAATTATACTGATGAAGTAGCAATGAAAATAATGTTATGTTTGGGGGGTCACCACCACATGAGGAACTGTATGGAAGGGTTGCGGTATCAGGAAGGGCGAGAACCACTGCCCTAACTAATGAAAGCAGAGCCGCCGTCTCCCTGATCCTACGCGTGAAGGTGCCAGACCCCGGCAAGGAGCCAGAAATCAGTGGACACCAATGGGAAACAGAACAGCATTTCTCTTGGGGAAGGAGACACCTTCCCATGCCCTTGTGTTAGCCTTGCTCCCAAAGATGGCTACACCGTGGGAAAGGCCAGGATGAGTGGCAGATTCAAGAAGGAAGCCTACCCAGGGGACCCAAACAACTGGTCTGACCAGAGAAACTCCCTGCCTTGACTCATGGCCTGCGTGCTATATCCGTGTTGTATTGCATCATCTCTGTTTAAACTTACAAAACCCCATTTCCTATGGCAGAAGAGCCTGAGGCCGGATACTTTCAGTTTATGCAGTTTGAACTAGAGGGGTAAGGAGTTCATGCTGATGATCGAGGAGGCAAGATGGAGGCAGACACTAGGCCTAGGATTTGATCCCAGAGAGCTGGATAGAGTCAAGGGAGAAGCTCCATTTTGACCTACATCTTGTCTGCTTGGGACATGCGAGCCAGCACCACGGGGAGGCTGTTTCTCCGCAGCTGGCCTCCTGACAGTGTTTTTCTCCAGGGGCAAGAGCTGCTCGTTCCCATGGCATCATGCCTTAGCACCCCATAAGATTGGGGTGTGATTGGGGGCAGGTGGAGGGGAAAAGAGTCGTGCTTTTTGACCTGGAGCGAGTGTGTGCACACACAGAATTGTCAAACACAGGGAACTTCCTGAGCACCCAGTATAGTCCCAATGTAGGATCCACGGAATCATCCAAGACAGCAAAATGAATCGATGACCTCAGCTTAAGGATGGACACCATAACATTCAGGACGTTGAGTTTGGCAACGGATTCTTTCATAAGACCCTCCAAACGCAAGTTAACAAAAGCAAAGAAAAAAATAGATGAACTTTCACCTCATCAAAATGAACCATTCGTTCTTGTTTGTCAACGGACATTAGCAAGACAACAAAGAGACGACTCACAGCACGGAGAAAACATTTGTAGATCAGCCGGTAAGGGTTTATGATCCGGAATGTAGGAGCAACTTTGAAAATTCACCAATAAAAAGATAGTCTAATTTAAAGATGGACAAAGGACTTGAATAAACATTTCCCCCAAAGAAAACATATACGTGGGCAAGAAGCCTACGAAAAGGTGCTTAACATCATTAGTTACTAAGAAAATGCAAAATCAAAACCACAATGAAAGGTCACCCCCCAAACCCCACCAACTAGGATGACTGGCATCTTAAAAGATTTTTTAAAAAACTTTTCCTGTATTTTATTTAATTAATAATAAAAACCCTTTTATTGTGAATTTGGCGAAGATTCACAGAGCAACCTAATCTTCCGTCCAACGATTCCCAGGCATTTCATTTCATGTCCCGGACTGCAAACCCAACAATGGAACTGGACGTGGTGCACTCTTTCCCTGAGTTTCCTATTTCCACTCCTCATTCCTTTCTAATCCTTTTGAACTTTGTCCTTGGGCCAGTGCTGCCCTTTTGACCTCAGATGGTTGATCCTCCTAAGGCATGCAGGACATCTCTAGAGAGATGCCTGTCGTTTGTCTGCAGATTGAGCCATGAGAGTGACTTCATTTCCTGAGCTGAAGTGGGACGGGGGATTCTTAGGGATTCTGCAATCTCTATGCAACTACTAAGCCTGGTCTGTTTTATGATTTTGAGTTCTGGTCCACATATTTTTCTCCAGAACCTTCCACTGGGATCCTTTTCAGGGAGTTGGTAGTGGTGGTCCGGTCTAGCTCCATCCATCTCTTCCGGCCTCCGAGTGGTGGAGACTGGTGTGGAAGGGACCCAGGGGTCCCTTGGACTCAATGTTTCTCCGTGCCTTCGGCTTTGTGCCCTCCTTTCCCTTGCACCGGGAGAAACCCACAGTAGCACCCTAGGTGGCTGCTCAGGAGCTTTTAAGGCCCACTCGGTACTCACCGAGGGAGGCTGTAGAACCTTGTCTTTGTGGGCTGTGATATACCATGGATCCTGTGGTCCCTCGAGGCCCAGCACCCCAGTCTTCTAAGGTGTTTGGTTTGGTTCTGTCGAAGACATTTCCTGTGCCTGCTGCATACTCCGCCACACTTGTGACTGTCTCCGCAGTAAAGTGTAATACAAATGGACAACGGTGCTGTGATATCTCTAAAGATCTGCCGGTACGGTCCCTTCTCCAGCACTTCCTGGATCCCTGTGGTCACAGCACTGTGTACGGCACAGCATCGACTCCTGTGGCCTTCATCCTTGCACTACTCTAAGGGTCTTTCCCGGCCTCCATCTCCTCCCCACCCACCCCGGCTGGCTTCTCTCTTACGGTGCACTGCTGTCTCTAAGCTCAGATCGGCAAGTGTCTAACCAGTCATTTCCTGCCCTTTCCCCTTTCACCCCTAGTGAGGATTAAAAAATATTTCAATCTGTGTGAAAAATCTTTTCTCGACTTTTTATAGGAGTGATCTCCTGATTTCAGTCAGCACCATGTCCTCCAGTTTCAGTCATGTTATGAGATGCTTTGCACATTCTTGGTTATTCTTCAGTGCTGTGTAGTATTCCATGGTCTGTATGTACCATAGTTTATTGATCTAATATTTCATTGATGGATGTCTAAAGATTTCATCAAAAGACAGCCCACAAACCCGGGAAGAGGGTGGCAGGGACGCATGAGACAAGGGTTAATCTCTAAGAGGACACTGATCCAATGCATGGTCAGAGGCCACGCAGAGACACTTCACCAAAGACCAGGTGATGGCCAGCAAACTATGACGAGCTGCTCGTTGTCTTGGCCATTCCAGAGGCAAATCAAAGCCACAAGGAGATGGCCTCTCACCACCGTATTAAGAGCAAAGTTCACAATAACAAAGCAAGAAACACTGGCGGGCCGTGGGGAGACTGGAAGCCCCACACCCTGCTGGTGGGACTGCACCATGGTGCGGCCACGGTGGAAAACAGCCTGGCCACTCCTTCCAAAGTTGGCAGTGGAACTGTTACACAACCAGTCACACAGTCTGACATCTAGAGAACCGAGTCACAACGCGCATAGATGAGCGCGCACCCGTGCCAAGTGCTGCGCTTGGCACACTCGCAAAGACGACCCCCACCCCCACCCAATGGATTGGCGTCCGGACCATGGCCAGAAGAAGAGGCACGTGGGCTGGTTTGTCTGCTCTCTGGGGTCTACGAAAGTTATGCTTGTCTGTCAGTGCGCAATAGCAATATGAAAAGGCTGGAGATGTTCTGGGAACGACTCACGCGTGAAGAAGGCACACGGAGGGAGCGCACGCCGTCGGAAAATGCCGCCGGCACAGGTTGACTTGCTCGATGCAGGGGTGCCACGGACGTCCATTTTCCCCAAACACGGGCTCTGCCAAGTGCCACCAAGTGGATCCTCATCCAAGATGGTGTGCCGGCGCAGAAGGGGGTCAGTACCATACAACATTGCCCCCAAATTGCGGGAACCATTATTAAACCAAAAGATGGAAGCATCGTTTCTCCACATATCCTCCAGCTAGGCATATACCCTTTTTAATTAATCGTTTTATTAGGAACTCTTAAAGCTATAACAATCCATCATTCAATTGGATCAAGCATTTGTACAATGGCTGCCACCATCCCTTTCAAAATGTTTTCTTTGGGCGTGAACGCTTAGGTATCAGCTCCCCTTTAATCCTCTCCCTCCTTCACTCTTCCTCCCCCAGGAACCCTTAATATATATCTCCATTGTTATTATTATTGCTGTATCTTACACCATCCCATGTAGCCGTTCACCTAGAGTTCTGTTATACAGTCATCATGGAGATCAGCTCCCCTTCCCCGGCCCCTCTTCTGAAGGTGATGTTTCCACCTCTCTAACCTTTCCTGAAGAGTCCTGCGCTCCTTAACTCACATATCAGAATGGCAGTCTTGGCCGTCTTGAGGGACTCTGAGCTTGAGTCCGAGGGACAAAGAGACACCTGCAAGGACAAGGTCCGTCCTGTGGAGTGGCTGTGGCAAGTTCCCCAGAGAGATGCTCGTGGGGCGCCCCTCGCTGCCCTAAAGAATGAGCAGGTCGATCGTGGGGATGGAAACAATTTCTCAGGCCTCGCTTCCTGGTCTTTTCCACACAAATGTAGTTTTCCGTTATAATTAAGAAAACCAACCCAGCAGGGCTGATGAATCCGACACACAGTCTGCCCTGGGTTTCCAAGGCTTGCAAATCTTTAACGGAACTGACTACTGTCACCTGCATCCCTCGGAGCCGCTGGAGGCTTTGAACCACCAAGCAATACCCCTGGGCTTCCTTCTTCATAATAAGCCCCTGCCATCAGCCCGAAGGGATCTCCATCGCTTGTCATACTCGTCCATTATGTTGACGACACTATGCTGATTGGACCCACTAAGCAGGATGTATCAAAGACTCTAGATTCATTGGCACAACATCTGTGTACAAGAGGTTGGGAAATTAACCCAAGGAAGATTCAGGCACTCTCCACCTCAGTAAAACTTCAAGGGGTCCAGTGGTGTGGGGCATGTCGAGACATTCCTACTAAAGTGAAAAATAAGCTATTGCATCTGCTCCCCACCCCACCCCCAGCCCCCGGCAACTAAACAGGAGGCACAACGCCTAGTGAACCTCTTCGGATTTTGGAGGCAACATATTCCTCTCTTGGGTGTTCTACTTTGACCTATTTATCACGTGATACGAAAGGCCTCCAATTCTGAGTGGGGCTCAGAACAAGAAAAGGCTCTTCAACAGGTTCAGGCTGCCGTGCAAGCTGCTTTGCCACTGGGACCAGATGATCCAGCTGACCCAATGGTGCTAGAGCTGTCAGTTGTAGATAAAGATGCAGTGTGGAGTCTTTGGCAGACCCTGATTGGTGAATCAAAGTGTAGCCTGTTGGGATTTTGGAGTTAAGTCCTGCTACCCTCTGCAGACAACTACTCCCCCTTTGAAAAACAGCTGTTGATCTGTTACTAGGCTTTAATGGAGAATGAACGCCTCACCATGGGCCACCAAGTCACCATGAAGCCTGAGCTGCCCATTATGAACTGGGTATTGTCTGACCCACAGAGTCATAAAGTTGGACACTCCATTGTTAAATGGAAGTGGTATATACAAGATCGTGCTGGAGCAGGACCTGAAGGCACAAGTAAGCTGCATGAAGAAGTGGCCCAAATGCCCACAGTCTCCACTCTTGTCACATTACCTCCTTTCTCCAAGTCTGTACCTATGGTCTCCTGGGGAGTTCCTTACCATACTTTAAGTGAAGACCAAAAAAGTCAGGCTTGGTTTATGGATGGCTCTGCACGATATGCAGGTGCCACTCGTAAGTGGACAGCAGCAGCACTACAGCCCCTTTCTGGGATCTCCCTGAAGGACAGTGGTGAAGGGAAATCTTCCCAATGGGCAGAACTTCAAGCAGTGCACCTGGCCATTCAGTTTGCCTGCAAGGAAAAATGGCCAGATATGAGACTGATTATTGATTCATGGGCTGTGGCTAATGGCTTGGCATGATGGTCAGGGAATTAGAAAGAATGTGATTGGAAACTTGGTGACAAGGAGGTGTGGGGGAGAGGTGTGTGGATAGACCTCTCTGAATGGGCCAAGAAAGTAAAGGTAATGGTCTTATGTGAATGCTCACCTAAGGTTACCTCTGAAGAGGAGGACTTTAACAATCAAGTGGATAAGATGACACACGCTGTGGAGACTGGTCCTCCTCTTTCCTCTGCCACTCCTGTTATCGCCCAATGGGCACATGAAGAAAGTGGACATGGCGGCAGGGATGGAGGTTATGCATGGGCACAGCAACATGGACTTCCACTCACCAAGGCTGACTTGGCCACTGCCACTGCTGAGTGCCCCATTTGTCAGCAGCAGAAACCAACATTAAGTCCAAAATATGGGACCATTCCTCGGGGAGATCAACCAGCAGCTTGGTGGCAGGTTGATTACATGGGACCGCTTCCATCATGGAAGGGACAGTGCTTTGTTCTTACTGGAATAGACACCTGCTCTGGATATGGATTTGCCTTCCCTGCACATGATGCTTCTGCCAAAACTGCCATTCATGGACTTACAGCATGTCTCATTCACCGGCATGGCATCCCACATAGCATTGCTTCAGATCAAGGAACTCACTGACAGCAAAGGAAGTGTGTCAGTGGGACCATTCCTATGGAATCCACTGGTCCTATCATGTTCCGTATCATCCTGAAGCAGCTGACTTGATATAACGATGGAATGGCCTCCTAAAGACACAATTATGGTGCCAACTAGGTGGCAACAACTTGCGGGGCTGGGGCAATGTTCTCCAGGAGGCTGTATATGCTCTAAACCAGTGGCCAATATAAGTGCTGTGTCTCTAAAAGCAGGAATTCATGGGTCCAGGAACCAAGGGATGGAAGCTGGAGTGGCACCACTATTACCCCTAGTGATCCGCTTGCAGCATTTTTACTTCCTGTCCCAGAAACCCTATATGCTTCAGGCCTGGAGGTTCTAGTCTTGGAAACACAGCACAGATTTCACTGAACTGGCAGCTGAGAATGCTCCCTGGCCACTTTGGGCTTCTCATGCCTTTGGATCAACAGGCCAGGAAGGGTGTCACTGTACTAAGTGGTGTGATTGATCCTGATTACCAAGGAGAAATTGGACTGGTGCTACATAATGGAGGTAAATAAGAATATGTCTGGAATCCAGGAGATCCTGTAGGCTGTCTCTTAGTACTACCATGCCCTGTGATTAAAGTAAATGGTAAGTTACAGCAACCCAATCTTGACAGGATGTCTAATGATCCAGACCCTCAGGAATGAAGGTCTTAGTTACCCAACCAGACAAAAAAACCACAGCCAGCTGAGGTGCTTGCTGAGGGCAAAGATAATACAGAATGGGTAGTAGAAGAAGGTAGTTCTACCTATCAGTTATGACCATCTGATCAATTGCAAAAGCGAGGTTTGTGATTGTCAGTTTATTTTCTTTATATCTGCTTATTGAATATCTTTCCTTTGTTCATGTATACAGTATCAGATACAATTGGATTCAGTGTGTTTTCATTCATATGTATGATAGATATTTGATGTTAAGTATAAGTGTGATTTCATTGATATCTGAAAATTATATATGGCTAAAGAATTGTGTACAGGTGCCAAATTGGCAAGGGGGTGCTGTGATAGGTAGGTTTATTGTGCCAACCTGACCAATGAACACGTGTGGGGTTAATTGAAGGATGTATAGATAAATGGCTCGGTGAGCCTCGCCTTTCTTGTCTCTTGCTCATTGATGATCAGACCAATGTGTGGCTGCCTTATCTTATTCTCTGTCTCCATTTGCAAGCTACACTACCTGTGGGACACCTAACCCATGGACTGTGTCACTGTAGCTTGAGGTTCCTTTAAGGCCTGCTTTGCCACGCTACTGGAGTATACATCACTTGACCTGGGGGCTGTGGGACCCTGTCATCTGGCTGACTGTTGGTGACCTTCCTTGCTATTTGCTGCCTGTGGCCGGATAGCCTGAATTGCTCTACAGAGGACTCAGATGTCTGTTTCCTTGACATGCTCCCGGCAGCCCTCAAGACTTGAAGACTTGAAGCTGTCTCATAGAAGTGAGTTTCACTGCTCTCTAGATTAATTATTTATTTGTACTGCTCTCTAGATTAATTAGTTATTTATTTTGTATGTGATATATATCTATACAAATATATATAAAATCATAAGTGTCCTGGTTTTGTTTTGCTAGAGAATCCTGTTTAACATAGGAACCTGTCATCTAGAGGGACACATTATTCATGCTAATACAGTGGTTAAGAGCTATCTTGGCTCCAAACTGTCTTGGCTCAGACTGATTCAAGGGCACTGAGTTTGCCACAAAGCAAATCAAAGCCCCCGAGGCCGGGACTGTCAGCATTCTGACCTTATAAAAAACAAAATATAACAGCACGGCAGAACGAAACAAAGCAAAACTAAATGAAATAAAACAGAACAAACAAACCAACCAAACTCACTGCTGCAGAGTCAACTCGGACTCACCGTGACCCCACAGGACAGGGTAGAACTGCGCCTGTGGGTTTCGAGATGTAGGTAGACAGCCTCTCCTTTCTCCAGCGGAGTGGATGGTGATTTCTAACTGCTGATCTTGAGGTCAGCAGCCCAACACAATACCACTATGCCATCAGGACTCCTTTGATTCAGGACCTTACTTGACAAAAAATTGGAAATATCTTTAACAATGAGTTTGTCACGAAGGTTTTCTCATTAGTCGTATATTTCTGCATGTTCTGGAGGCTTTAAACAAACAGACCCGTTATTACTGGTAAGCTGTGTTTCAGAAAGTCAGTTGCAAATCTTGTAGCAGTCAATACCTCATGTCACCCTCCCAGATGTGGCCTCTGCAGTTGGTCACTCACTGGGTAGTTTCTGCCACCTAGTGGTCGCAGCTCCACATTGCAGGCAGCTCTATTCAAACTCACTGCCACCCAGGGGATGCCAACTGAGAGCGACAGAGAAGCCCCCTTGGGTTTCCGAGACTGATTTTATAATGGGAGTAGAGAGTCTTGTCTTTCTTCCGCGGAGCGGCCGGTGGTTTCGAAGTGATGAACTTGCACTTAGCTAGCAGCCCAAGGTCAGCAGTTCGAAACCACAGCTATGTTTCTTTGCCTCCTAGTGGCCACGTCCCCACATTGCAGGGCTGCTCCTTGGTGAAGAAATCAATTATTGATTGGACTCAGGTGGGGATTCCATACTAGTCCGTGAGAAATGTTCTCAGGAGGGGTTTCAATGGCGGACTTGTGTCCGGACCACCCCGGGACACCCAGGCTCCCTTAGGTTGCTGTCGCTTTGAGGCCGACTTGTGGCAAGGATGTGGTACAGGTGGTGCTGACTCACAGGCTTTTCTTGGGTGTAATCTTCAGAGAGACAGAACGCCAGACGTGTATTTTGTGCTGTCAGTGCTTGAGTTTCATTGGCTACCCTTTAGACCAGTGGTTCTCAACCTTCCTAATGCTGTGACCCTTTAATACAGTTCCTCATGTGGTGGTGATGCCCCACCATCAGAAAGATGTTTTCCGATGGTCTCAGGTGACCCCTGTGAAAGGGTCCTTCGACCCCCAAAGGGGTCTCGCTGCTGTAGACTAACAGTCAAGCACAATCCTTTGGGTCACATGAGGACCTCAGGCTTGTTACAGATTTCAGAAACACCAAACTAAACTAAAAAGAGAAATTAGAGGGAATAAAGAGTTGTTGTTAGGTCACATGGAGTCGGTTCCCACTCCTGGGGACTGTGAACGACTGAACCCCTGGCTGAGAGGCCCTGGGCCCTCCCCACCATCGCGCCTCTGTTGACCCACTGCTGCCACAACTGTGCCGCCTGTCTCCAGGAGGACCGTCCTCCTCTGCTGCCCTCCCCTGGCAGCATGTCCAAAACACGCACGACAAGTGTCGTCATCCGGCCCTCTGAGGAACGGACTCTGGTTTTGGCAGTGCATGGTACTTTCGCTAGTTTGGGCCAGCACCACAATTGACATGCCGAGGAGGCAACTGAAAGCCCAGTGCCCGGGTCAGGCGCACCTGGGTCCTCAACGTCACGTGCTTGCTCTTCGACACTTTAAAGAGCTCTGGTGTAGCTGACCACCCCAACACAGTGTGTCTTTCTATCTCTTGACTGACTGCCGCTTCCGCCAACACGAAGTGTGGAGCCCAGCAGGATGAAATCCTTGACAACGTCAACCTGGTCTCCTCTTAGCATGTTACCTATTGGTCCAGCTGCGAGGACTTCAGTAGTATTTGCACTTGAGTTGTAATCCATACTGAAAAAGCTCCATCGGCAAGTGCTTGAAGTCCTTCTGACTTACAGCAAGCAAAGTTGTGTCATCTGCACATCGCAGGTTGTTAATAAACCTTCCTCCAATCCTGGTGCCACGTTCTTTTTGATGTAATCCAGTTTCTCTGATGATTTGCTCAGCATACAGATTGAATAAGTGTGGTGAGAGGCTACAACCCTGCCACACACCGTTCCTGCTTTTAAACCATGTAGCATTCCTTTGTTCGGTTTGTTCAAATGCCTCCTGATCCACGTACAGCTTCCACGTGAGCACAAGGAAGTGTTCTGGAAACCCAGTTCTTCTCAAGGCTAGCCACCGCTCTTTACGATTCACATAGTCAAATGACTTTGCGTGGTCAACGAAACACAGTTATCATCTTTCTGTTATTCTCTCGTTGAGCCAAAGATCCACCTGACACCAGCAATGATATCCACGTCCTCTTCCGAATCTGTTCCGAACTCTGGCAGCTCCCTGTCGATGTACTGCTGCAACCATTGTTGAATGGTCTTCAGCAACATTTTACTTGCATGTGATATGAATGATATTATTCTCCAGCAATATCAGTCTATATTCTATAATAAAAATTTATTCTATACCATATAATTTTTTAATGTACTAACGGAAATTTGTGGTTCAGCTTCATGTCAAATCATTGCTTCTACAAAAAAAATCTACATGCCAGACGCAATTTTAAAACGGAAGACACATTTTTAGGTGTACCCTGTCTGAGCTTATTAAGCAGAGGTTGTTAGGACGTTTGTTATGATTTGTCTTTTGGGAGTAAAACACAGGGTTTTCCGAGTCTAGAATTTAATACTGTAGAATGTTCAAAGAACCACTTTTGGGGGGACCAGGAAGAGCCGAGGCCCAACCTTAAATCAAGCAGGCTTACTTGAAACCAAGACAGCTGTGTCTGTGCGAAAGTGCCGGAGAACAGAGGCGGCGGAAGAAGCAACAGCAGCTGTTGCTCTCCACCCCGAGCAGAACTTAGTGGCAAACATGAAGCGAACGCTTATTTAATGACTGAGATCAGCATTCAATATTTCCGTCGGTCAGTGGCAGTGTTTCCCAAAGTCAGGAGTTCCCTAGCTGTATTTATACAGGTTGGAATGATGAAGAAGAACGCACGCTGGGGTCACTGAGAAGGCTGAGATTGCAGGGCTCACCTGCTCTCTCCCCTCCCCCACCTCTTCCAAGCAAACAGAATTCATTGAAGAAAAGCTCTAACTACCTTCTCAGTACTCTCTACAGTCTCCTGTTCCCAAGATCACCCAGTTGTCAGCGGGGTGGCATCCTTCTGAGCTCGGCTGCTTTGTTGCATGCACACATGCGTCCATCTACACCCCAGTCTTTGCTCTTTCTCACCTACCGGGGGTCACATTCAGCGACAGTGCTCCTTAAAACGAGTGGTTCTCAACCTGCGGGTCACGACCCCTTTGGGGGTCAAATGACCCTTTCACAGGGATGTCCAATTCATCACGGTAGCAAAATGACAGTGATGAAGTAGCAACATAAATAATTGTATGGTTGGGGGGTCACCACAACATGAGGAGCTGTCTGACAGGGTCGTGGCATGGGAAAGGTTGAGAACCTGTGTTTAAAATAAACTTTACAGAGGTACAATTTACAAATAGTAGGACACCCATGTTAAATGTGCAGTTTTGACAAACACACCATCTTTGTAGCCAATCCCCTAATCCCACCACAGACCGTTTTCCCCATTGCCCTACCTCTACCCCATCTTCCACCTTTGCCTCCTGCGGAAAAGCTCCCTTTTGCCCCTATGGAGTCCCCCTCACCTCCTGTTTGCATTTTCTCACCACACAACACAATCTCTGTGGGACACGCAATCAACCCTCGCTTGCATTTCCATCGGGACATTGGCCTGGGTGGTGGAGGGAGGGGTGGTGTGATTCAGGCTTTTAAAATGTCCAAACAAACAAAAAAAATGTCCAAACAACTGCTTGCTTGCTGCTCTTATCGACGACCTCTTTCATCACCATGGAATTTCTTGGAAGCAAAACAGCTGGGAAAATACCACGGCGGCTTCCTGCTCTTCCTCGTGCAAACATTACAGCACAGAGAGGGAACAAGACATCCCACCACCCCGGGACCCATCGTCAGTCCCAGAAAGTATCATTTCTCGGTTTGTACGTGTTTCTTTACTGTTTTGATTGGCAGGAGGTTGTTTGCAGATCTCAGAGATTGCTTTAGAGCAGGGGTGTCAAACTCAACTAAAACGCGGGACATTTGGTACAACAGGCAAGATTCACACGGGCCACATCACATTGACGAAATTTTTTAAATTTATATTTTGAAGTGAGGATTCAGGAATATGGATAGGTGTCAGGGGAAGCCAGCCCCTAACACATCATTACGGGTCCAGTAGGTGCAATTGTACAGCGATAATAGGTAAAGATCATAGTAAAGTTATTGAGAGCATGAGAGATAGAAGTGAAGTATAGAAATAAATGGAGTCAGACACGTTTCATGGTAGCATGCTCACCTCTGCCCCGCTAGATGGTCCACGTGGAGGGAGAGAGAGAGAGTTTAATGGTAGCCCTGGCCCCTTTTATATTCTCTGGGGACGTGCAAGCCCCCTAATTCCAGGTGAGGACATACATCACAGGGAGGGGTTGTGCCATAGGTAATACAGTAATGAGAGGGGGTGGTCTAGGGACATACATGCAATACATGTCACAGAGTCAGTTTGACATGTTCCCTGACTCACTTGACAGAGATCATTATTGGCAGGGTGAGAATGCTTGGTCACAGGCCTCAAGGAGGAATAGTCTATTGTCCCCAGTAGCAGGGGGTGAGGCCTGCCATATAGTCTGGTGACTAACTGCCCTCGGGGAGGATGTCTGTAAGCGTTTGACCTCTCCCCACAGATAGGCTCATTAAAATACTATATAATTGCTTTTATTTAAACATTTATTTAATGTATTTATAAAACTAAAATTATTCTTTTTTACCTGAAACTTGCCAGCGCTTTCCTCCTACTAGTTTTCACTTACCTCTTATGTTGTGACTAGAAAATAGAACAAAGTAACTAATAAAATCACAAAGTGATGGACAGCTGACAAACGTGATGCACAATTATAACGGCTTCCTTCTAAAAACGTTCACTAGCGCTGCCGCTAGGTATGATTCATAACAGCACACCCAGCGTGCTCCTTCTAGCCTTTTCACTATTGAGATCTGTTTACATTACGTGACACGCAGAGTGGCAGACATATGGCTTCCACACGTCGTGGGAACTGAGTCACCACGTTGATACACGTCCACAGGCCTCCAGAAAGGCACTGGGCCGTGTGTCTACTCGTCTTCAGTAGTTAAAGGGTTAATGAGGGAATTGTGCGGACGGTATTGCCTCGATCTCCCCTAAGTGATATTTTCTTCATAACAATTTTTTCTATTTTCTTTTTATTTCAGAGCATCGCGGGCCCCCCCAAAATTACCTCGGGGGCTGCACGCAGCCCGAGGGACACCAGTTTGACACCCCTGCTTTTGACCAGTGGTTCTCAACCTTCCTAAAGCTGTGACACTTTCATACAGTTCCTCATGTTGTGGTGATCCCCAACCATAAAATTATTTTCATTGCTACTTCATCACTGTAATTTTGCTACTGTTATGAATCATAGTGTAAATATCTGATATGCAGGATATATTTTCATTGTTACAAATTGAACATAATTAAAGCATGGTGATTAATCACTAAAACAATATGTAATTATATATTGTGAACGATTTATTTCTAATGACAAATAAATGAAATTTTGTCTTGAAGCATGGTGTAGCACAGGTTACAGTCTTCACGCCGGGTACTCACATGTGGGTGGACCCGCCTGGAGAGGATAGAGGAGCAACATCTTGGTTTCTAAGACCACTGGAAACACGTGTTTTCCTATGGTCTTAGGTAACCCCTGTGAAAGGGTCGTTCGATTCCCAAAGGGGTCGTGACCCACAGGTTGAGAACTGCTGCTGTAGAACCAGAGTCTGAAAAGCCTTGGGAAGAGATCCACTTGGGCAGGAAGGACAAGTGCAGTGTTCAGAGCTCCGTGGAATGCACGCACTAACACGCTACACTAACACCAACACTAACATGCTCAAACACGAGCGCCACTGTGAGCACCGGACAGTGGTTTGCTCTGTTGCCATCTGGCTGCTAAGAGTTAGCATGGACTCAACTGCCCCTAACAACAACACAAATAACACACAGCCTTCAGAACATGTTCCACCTCCACAAAAAATTTTTTTTAAATCCTCACAGTTGGGCCCCAAAGAAACCTAATGATAAATGGAGAAAAAACCTTAAAGTTGTGAAGGATTTCATTTTACTTGGCTCCACAATCCATTCCCATGGAAGCAGTGGTCAAGGACAGTCAGGAATCAGATGACACGTTGCATTAGACCAGCAGTTCTCAACCTGTGGGTCGTGACCCCTTTGGAGGTCAGATGACTCTTTTACAGGGGTTGCCCGGTTCATAACAGTAGCAAAATGACAGTGATGAAATAGCAATGAAAATAACTTTATGATTGGGGGTGACCACAGCATGAGGAACTGAATGAAAGGGTTGCGGCATTAGGAAGGTTGAGAACCACTGCATTAGACAAATCTGCTTCAAAAGATGAGCTTAACATGTTAAAAAGCAAAGATATCACTCTGAGAACTCAGGTGTGTCTGACCCAAGCCACAGTATTTTCAATGGCCTCCTAATCATGCAAAAACTGCACAATGACTAGGGAAGACCAAAGCAGACCCGATGCCTTAGAATCATGGTGTTGCTCAGGAACGTTGACTATGTCACGGCTGCCAGAAGAAAGAGCCTCTCAGTCTTAGAGAAGTCCTGCCAGAATGCTCCCGAGAGGCAACAGTGGGGAGACTGCATCTCATACTTTCAGCATGGTCTGAGAGGGCCTCATGCTTGGTAGAGGGGGGTGAAAAAGAGGAAGCCCCCCCAAATCTTAGAAGAGACCAGGCTTACTGATTAAATAAAGACTGATGAATTCCCAAGTTATGGTCCTTACCTTTCAAACCTGGAACTAACTGTGTTAGAATAATTAACCATTTAAGACACAAAAGGCAGTATTTACCTGACAACAAAGTTTGGAGGGTAAGGAGAGGAGGGATGGAGATAGGAAATACAGGAAGGGAATGAAAAAAGCAAAAGCAAAGAAAAGAGGATTGAAATGCATGAGTTGCAAGTACTCCCTCAATGCAAGAATACTTTCTTCTATTAAACTGGCATTCCATGATGCTCACCTTCCTGACACGATCACTGAAGACAAAACAGGTGCATAAGTAAAGGTGGTGAAGAAAGCTGATGGTGCCCAGTTATCAAAAGATATAGGATCTGGGGTATTAAAGGCTTGAAGATAAACAAGTGACCCTCTAGCTGAGAAACAACAAAGCCCACATGGAAGAAGCACACCAGCCTATGTGATCAAGAGGTGTTGATAGGATCCGAAATCAGGCATCAAAGAACAAAAAACCATATCTTTGTGAATGGGCGTGGCGGGGGGAGTGCAGAGTGGAGACCCAAAACCCATCTATAGGCAACTGTACATCCCCTTACAGAAAGGTCTTAGGGAGGAGATGAGCCAGTCAGGGTGCAGTGTAGCACTGATGAAACATACAACTTTCCTTTGGTTTTTTAATGCTTCCTCCCCACACTATCATGATCCCAATTCTACCTTACAAATCTGGTTAGACCAAAGGATGTACACTGGTTCAGATAAGAACTGGAAACACGGGGAATCCAGGACAAATAAACCCTCAGGACCAATAATGAGAGTAGCGATACCAGGAAGATAAGGGGAAGGTGGGGGAGGAAGGGAGAACCAATCACAATGACCTACATAGAACTCCCTCCCTGGGGCACATACAACAGAAAAGTCAGTGAAGGGAGATATTGGACAGTGTAAGACATGACAAAATAATAATTTATAAATTTTCAAGGGCTCAAGAGGGGGGATGGAGGGGAAAAATGAGGAGCTGATAGCAAGGGTTCAAATGAAAATTGTTTTGAGAATAATGATGGCAGCAAATGCACAAATGTGCTGACACATGGATGGATGTGTGGATTGTGATAAGAGCTGTACAGGCCCCCAATAAAATGATTGAACAAAAAGAGAGAAATGCATGAGTTGAATCAGGATGTATCTTAGTTGTATAATGTACACCTACAATATGCTCTGTAAACACATACTAATCCACAATCAAAATTTAAAAAGAAATAAAGACATATAAACAGAGGGCAAGTCCCTCAACAGGACAGAGGGGCTGCAATGATGGGCTCAAACATTCAAGGATAGTGCAGGACTGGGAACTATTTTGTTCTGTTGGACATCGGGTCCTATGAGTCAGAAATAACTCTTGGGTTTCTTAACACTAAGGCAGTAGCCAAGCACACTTTAGTACATCTACATGGTAGAATAAAAAAAATATATATATATATATGTGTGTGTGCGTGTATACACACAGTTTGACACCCCCCCCCCCCCACCAAAAAAAGAATCCATTGAACTTAGATGTTGGCTTATTAGTTCTAAGTAAAAAACAAACACAGTTATTGAGTTGATTCTGACTCATAGTAACCCTATAGGACAGGGTAGAATTCTCCCAGTGGGTTTCAACAACTGTAACTCCTTACAGGAGTAGAGAGCCTCATATTTTTCCTGAAGAGCAGCCTGTGGTTTCAAACTGCTGACCTTGAGGTTAGCAGCCCAAGGAGTAACCACTACGCTACTAGGGATCTTCCTAGTTCTAAGAAAACTCACATGGTGAGCATTATGTCAATGGTTGCTGTACATATTCCACTTGATTTATGTGTTAGATGATCCATCATCGACTTCTTGGCAGTGAGTGTTACAATATATTTTTAAAACATTTTATTAGGGGCTCATACAACTCCTATTACAATCCATACATATACATACATCAATTGTGTAAAGCACATCTGTACATTCCTTGCCCTAATCATTTTCTTTTTTCTTTCTTTTCTTTTTTAAACATTTTATTAGGGGCTCACACAACTCCTATTACAATCCACACATATACATACATCAATTGTATAAAGCACATCTGTACATTCTTTGCCCTAATCACTCTCAAAGCATTTGCTCTCCACCCAAGCCCTCTGCATCAGGTCCTCTTTTTTTCCCCGTCCCCCTCCCCCATGAGCCCCCGATAATCCACAGATTGTTATTTTGTCATATCCTGCCCTATCGGGAGTCTCCCTTCCCCTCCTTCTCTGCCGTCCATCTCCCAGGGAGGAGGTCACATGCAGATCCCTGCAATCAGTTCCCCCTTTTCAACCCACTCACCCTCCACTCTCCTAGCATCGCCCCTCACACCCCTGGTCCTGAAGGTATTGTCCACCCTGGATTCCCTGTGCCTCCAGCTTCCATATGCACCAGTGTACAACCTCTGCCCTATCCAGCCCTGCAAAGCAGAATTCGGATCATGGTAGTTGGGGGGAGGAAGCATCCAGGATCTGGGGGAAAGCTGTGTTCTTCATTGGCACTACATACCACCCTGACTGACCCGTCTCCTCTCCTAAACCCCTCTATGAGGGGATCTCCAGTGGCCGACACTTGGGCCTCGGGTCTCCACTCTGCACTTCCCCCTTCATTCAATATGGTATATATATATACATATACACACACACACATACACACATACATATATATATACACACACGTGTATATATATGTATATATATACATATTCTCTTTTTTTTTGCATGATGCCTTATACCAGGTCCTTTTGGCACCTCGTGATCGCACCGGCTGGTGTGCTTCTTCCATGTGGGCTTTATTACTTCTGAGCTAGATGGCCACTTGTTCACCTTCAGGTCTTTAAGACCCCAGACACTATCTCTTTCGATAGCTGGGCATCATCAGCTTTCTTCGCCACATTTGCTTATGCACCCGTTTGTCTTTGGCGATCGTATCATGGAGGTGTGCAGCCAATGATATGATTTTTTGTTCTTTGATGCCTGATAACTGATCCCTTCGGGACCACGCGATCACACAGGCTGATGTGTTCTTCCATGTGGGCTTTGTTGCTTCTGAGCTAGATGACCGCTTGTTTATCTTCAAGCCTTTAAGACCCCAGTCACTATCTCCCTTGATAGCCGGGCACCTTCAGCTTTCTTCACCACATTTACTTGTTCACCCACTTTGGCTTCAGTAGTTGTGTCAGGAGAGTGAGCATCATAGAGTGCCAATTTAATAAAAGAAAGTATTCATGCATTGAGTGAGTGCTTGAGTAGAGGCCCAAGGTCCTTCCGTCCCCCTTAATACTAAGCTTATAAATATAGACACATAGAACGATTTCCCCATCCTCCTATATATATTTGCATGTACATGTCTTTGTCTAGGGCTCCATAAATGCCCCTTGACTACCAGCTCCTTCCTCCATCTCCCTTGACTTTCCTCCTGCCCCACTACCATGCTCCGTCCCCACCTGGGCTACAACAATACCTCTTCTCTATACAACCTTACCCTTGATCATTCCCCACCAGGCCTGCCACTCCCCCCTCACTACCATTTTGGATCCCATGTTGTTCCCTTGTCCCTGTGTTTGTTAACACCACTTCCTTACCCCCCTCCCCCACCACCCCAAGTCCCCCCGGAACTGTCGGTCCCGTTGTTTTTCCTCCAGATAGTTCATCCAGCCTGTCCTATTCAGACAAACCTGTGGAGACACTAACATGCAGGAAAACAAGATAGAGGAAAACAAAGCAACAGTATACAATCAGACAACAAAACAACAAAAACAAACCACTGACAAAGAACAAAACAGTTCACAAGAGAAAAGCTTGTAGTTAGTTCAGGGATCGTTTGCTGGCCCTTAGGAGCGTTTTCCAGTCCAGTCTGTTGGGGCACCACGCCCTGGCCCCAAAGTCCACTTTCAGCATTCCCTGGGGACCTTGCTGATCCATTCCCTTGCTGTTCCGCTGCACTCCCCCAGTGCTTTGCCTCGGTGTGGTGGGATCAGGTCAGGTGCAATTCCCACACTGTGTCTCTGGTGCTGTCCCCTGTATCGCCCTTAGTCACTGAGGGGCATCATTTCTCATAGTGGGACCAGTAGTGTTACAATATTTACTCCAAATGCCACGCCCCTCAGGGGATGGTCAACCCCATCGCCATCTTGTTTTTGCCTACCTGCTCTTTTGTCTTGGGGCTGACAACTTTGTTCCAGTGCAGGTGTAATGAGACACCTGTACCAACTGCTGCCAGTCTGTCTCCTTAAAGCCTAGAGAGGGTGCCTGCTTCTCCCCAGGCCCTGAGCTCCCCACTGCCTCAGCCCAGTGCCCCCTTCCCTCCCCAGCACTTTTCTGCCCGGATCACACCTCTATGAAAGATATTTTTATAAAATGAAAATCTTGAGACATAGCTCCCTGCCTGAATGGCCCGTGACCGTGTGTGTGGCCCACCTTGCTAGGCCTGTCCCTTGCTCCTGGGCCTCTCCCTTCACCACTCTCTTTGCCTAACATGACCTCTCAGACTTCTCCTCTTGGCTCGCTCTGGACTGAGAGGGCCGTGTGAGCAGGGGTCACGGCTGACTTGGTTACTCTTTTCTCCCTAACATGCAGCCTGGCACTGAACCCCAACGAGTCCGTGTGGAGGTGATTCTGACTCACGGTGCGCCCACGCGTGCCCAGTGGAACTGCTTTCTCACCTTTCCCATGGCTGTGATCGGTTACAAGTCGCGGGCAGGCCCTTCTTCTGAGATGTGGGTTTGAACTTCTCGTCGTTTGATTAGGGGTAGCGTGCTTACTCAGGTGCTCTGCTTTGAGTGAATGAACTCTAAGCTGCCCACTTGAGCCCCACGTGGCCAAACATTGAGAGCGACCATCAGCACCCTCTCCTCTAGGAGGTGGGGCTTAGAAAGCTCCTGGACTTCCTTAGAAGGTCTTTCCCAGCTGTCAAAAGACCCAGAGGGCCCAGAACCTCAGAGTGGTCCTTCTATGTTCTGGGACCTCAGACTCAAGCCCCCTTGCTGCATCTCTGGGGTCCTGGAGTTAATTAGTCTCTTTCTCCCACACCTAGGGAAGCTACTTGGACCCCGCACAGGTGGCAGGAACCCGTGTCTTGCCTGATTGCTGCCAGCTAACGCCCCATTTCCCAGTCCTAATTCCTTCACCTCCTTTTTTGCTGACTTCCCTAGTGAATGGCCAGTGAACTTACTCTATTTGACCCCCACCTCGGATGACACCAACCACAGAACGAGTTCCGCTCAGGCACTTCTGACTCATGGTGATCTCGGGGCGCAGACTAAAACTGCTCTTCAAGGTGTTCAGGGCTGGGGACCTGTAGGAAGCAGATTACCCACGCTTTCTTCCTGGAGAGTGTGTGTTGGACCGGCCAGGTGTTTGGCCACTCGTTGAATGTTTAAGCAGTTGAGCCCCACCTGGGTCCCAGTTGTCAGAGAAAGAGAGAGACATGGAAAGGGGAAGGCAATCAGTGCAGTCCATCCTTTAAGGGGATCTCTTAACTTGTGTTCTTCGTTTTGATAACTTGCTGTATGAATTTTGCTATAGTTTATTGTGCCAGCTGTTTTTTTTTTTTAAATAGGAATCCCAGACCCCGGTGCCCTCTTTGAGGTTCGATAATTCCTGTATGGAAAGAGTCTTCATTGAGCTGCTCTGCCTTGACTGGAACTGCAAAACAATCCTTTGAAAATAAGATTGAACAATTACCCAGCAGTCATTTTTATTTACTCTGGATGTGGGCCTTGCGGTGGGCTGCCGACGAGGGCTGGGAAATGGTATAAGGGCTTAGGAAAATGTGGCGGCTGATGCCAGGAAAAGGGCCACATGGAGCTTGGTTTCCCCAGTGAAGCCCAGGGGTGAGCCTGTGGATTGTGGTTACAACCAGTAAAGTAACAACAGGCAACTTTAAGGTGCTCTCAAACCAGGGGCACTCCTGGACAGAGGATGGAGGTTAGGGAGCAAAATACGGTAGTTCACCTGCTGATGGTAGCAGGTGGTTCCCACCCAACTCACCCAGAGAGGAAGCTTCATGATTACAAGGGGAGGAAGAGGGGCTGGCCTACGGAGCTCTCTAAATCACTCTCTGGAGGCAGAGGAGCTCCATGGGTGGCTCACATAGCTAAGCACTTGGTTAGTCACCAAGGTTGTAACGGAAGGATTGTTGGTTTGAATCTACCCAGAAGCAACTTGGAATAAAGACCTGGTGATGTGCCTGTGAAAGACCCCAGCCTTGAAAATCCTCTCAAATACAGTTCTCCTCTGATTCACGTGGGATCCCTAGGAGTTTGAACCAAGGCTGTGGAAACTGGTTTTGGTGGAGGCAGAAGCCTCTAGATTTTACTTTCTGCTGCTGCTACTAGGATGCCAGGGAGGGGCTCTCCCCGCCATACAGCCCACTCTGGTTTCTTTACACGCTGTCACCAAGCCTTCTAGGCTCTTGGATCTTAGGTTACGGTCTTCCTCATTTGAACTCCATGACTGCACGGTAACTCATGGAGTAGCTACCATGTGCTAATTGAATATGAGGTATTCAGAGTAGGATTGGGTCACTACATCCTACTTATATAGGGCTTCTGTCTGGGTGGGGCTGTCCTTCTGCTTCAGGCTGGGAAAGAGCCCCACTGCACTGCGTCTTCTCAGGAATTTAAATAGCTTCGTGTGCAAACTAGAGTCTGAGTTTACCTTCGCCGCGAGAACGGTGGGTTCGGGCTGGCACGGAGAAAGGGTGGTGGCTCACTGGGTCCACTTCCAAAAGGCAGACTCCGGGCTCGGAGCTCACCACCTGGCACCAGGAAGCGCAAAGAGGAAAGTAGGAGGGTTGGACGTGCTCGCCTGAGACACGGCCAGAGTCTTTCTACATTAGTTTTCTATGACTGGGGCAACAGTGTACAAACAGGGTCACCATGAGTCAGACTAGGTGGGTCGAAACGACAGAAATAGATTCTTTCACAATTCTGGGGGCTCAGAGTCTGAAATAAACTTGTCAGCAGGGTCATGCTCTTTCTCAAGGCTCTGGGGGAGGAGCCCCCCCTTTTTGTTCCCAGGGTCTGGTGGTTCCTGGAAATCAGCATTCCTTGGCTGGTAGATACATCCTTCCAATCTCTGCCTCCATCTTCTCATGCCATCTTCCCTCTATGTACCTGTGTCTCTTCTCCTGTTTCTATGAAGACACCACTCCTATTGGATTAGGAACCACCCAACTAACTACCTTATGACCTTGTGCTGACTGATGACGTCTTCAGAGACCCTGTTTCCGTAGAAAGTCATGTTGAAAGGTTCTGAGGGTTAGGATTTGAACTTATTATTATTATTATTGTTTTTGGACACAAGTAAATCCAAAATGCTATCCTCAGGATGACATCCTTTCTAAGTGTGCTAACACAAAGGCAAGGGAGGCTGGGTGGGGGAAGAGAGGGGAAGTGGGCCATGGATCTTCAGCGTAAAGCCACCCTTTCTGCCCCAGCAGTGGTACAATTTTCTGCAGTGCAGGGCGAGCAGGGATGGAGGAACAAGGAAGATGCGTTGAGTACCGAGATACACATCTAAGGACTCTCTTAAGAGAGAGGAGCTGCCACGGCAGAATGAGGTCACCTGCGAGCTTGAAGGCCAAGTTAAGGATGAGTAGAAGCTCCTCAGCAGGACTCTTCAGGCCTTGGCAAGTGGTGCTGGCTCTCACGAGGCGGCCATGTGATTAGAAGTGGGGTCATAGTTACTTGCTGAAGATTGGGGGACTCGGATTCAGATTCCAAGAGGAGGAGCCTGAAGGACTGAGTTTGTGCACTAAGGTTTCAGTCAAATTTATCAAGGGGGAAGGTGGTGGTCACACTGCAGAAAGGGTAGCTCCACAGGAAGCCAAGACAAACACACCTGCACAGCTGGAGAATCACCGTGGGCACTGCGGTGCAGCCACTCAGTTATCCAACACGATGAAGCGCTCAGGTGCGCCAGCTTCTGTTACAGCCACCAGAATGACAAAGCGGACAAGAAACCACACCTGTTCAGCGTATGCGCTAGAGGCAGAGACATGGGAGAGGTGAGGTTAGAGAAGTAAATATGGAAGTCATTGATGAATAGGTGGTGCTGAAAGTCATGGGATAAGATAGGATGCTCGAAGTATGACAATACCTGGGCAATGGCTTCAGGGCATTGAGATCATACCAAATTTGATCAGTTGGTAAGATTGGAGAGGGGCAGGGTTGGGTCTAATTTGCAGTTGACAGGGTTGGGAAGCCAGCTCATGGGTTTTGGGGTGAGGAATTTAGGTCAGGCTCACCTGGAACATTCTTCTGCTGTCTGTCGATCTGTCTGTGCTGCTCACCTGGAAGGCAGCAGAGTTGGACATCTTTCATATCTACGTCTAAGGATGGCTGGGATGGGCACTGCCTTATGCCTTCCTCGCTCTCCTTCTCTCCCCACACAGCTCTTCTAGCAGCCCCCATTTTCTCCGGACTCCCCACGTGGCTCGCACCAGTTGGCCGGTGTGGTCCTGAGCTTATGTCTGAAGCATTTACTGGTCTAGTGCCTCCTTGATCATCACGTCAGTTGGCTCCCTGGCTGGTGTGGTTGACGGAGGAAAACATTGCACACACCCTCTCCAGTCCATTGTGACCCTTTACCTTAGCAATTACAAGGGACTTTACAAGGCATTACATCTCACTTTTGAAGATGGGGAACTTGAGGCCAGAGGAGATAATGACTTGACCAGGGATACAAAAGAAAACAACAGAAATTGAGAGTTCCTGGAGGGGGACACCATTAGTACTGTTTCTTGATTGTTATAGAGAGATATTAGTTCCGACAGTAAGCGGGCCTTTAACAATTAATAGTGAAGGGGAAATACACATGGCTTAAGTCTCTGGTGAATGCCCTCTGACCATGGACCAAGGATGCGAATTGTCTTGGTAGGTATCATGTAGAGTATTTGGAGAACAGATCATTGCAGATGCAGTTAGGTTAAAATTTAACACCATATAATCTGATTTCCTTTTGGAGTTATTTTAAATTTGTTCTAGATTTTATTATTTTCTGCTTTCTTTTTGATTAAGGTTTCCTGTCTTTTATTTTGTTTTGTGTGCACATATTTTGCTGTTTACGAAATCCAGGATAAATAAATCTAAAACACGGGATTAATAGTTGCTTAGGGGTGTGGCAGGGAGGTTGAGGGAAATGGGGGAGCTAATAACAATAACTACAAGAAAGAAGAAAATGTTCTAAAACTGTGGAACTGATTGTATTACTCTTTAATGTGATTGAACTATTGAATTAGATTATATGCCAATCAAATTGTTAAAAATAACTAAAATTAATGTGATGCAATATTACATTTTTCCAAATTTTATTTATTTTGATATATTCTCCCTACACCCACCCTCTCCCAGAGTTAACATCTTGGATAACCGCAGGACAGTATCAAAATCAGGAAACGGACATTGGTAGAATCTATAGTGTTTATCCATGTTTTACCAGTTATACAGACAATCATTGGTGTGTATAATTCTATGCAATTTCATCACATCAAGTTCATGTAACTGCCACCACAATCAAGGTACTTAACTGTACTATTACTCCAAGACCTCTCATGCAATCCTTTCATAGCAGTACCTATCCCCTCGCCCACCACTCTCCAGTCCCTACTCACTGTCGAGTCTGTTTTCCACTTCTCTAATGATGTAATTTTTTAAATGTTCATTTAATAGAACATGCACCATGGACCCTTTAGAGACTGACTTTTTTTTTTAACCAGCATCATTTCTTTGAGGTTCTTTCAGGTTGTTGTATGAAGTTGTTTCTTTTTCAGTGCTCAGTAGTATTCCACAGCAAACACGTACCACCAATTCACCCACTGAAGGGCATTCCAATTGTTTCCAGTTTGGGGATATTATGCATAACACAATTACAGAAACCTTTATGCACAGGATTTTGTGTGAACATATCTTTATTTCTTTGGGATATGTGTCCCTCGCCACTGTCTGTCCCCAAACCAAACCTACTGCCACTGAGCCCTATAGGATGGCGTAGAACTGCCTATTGGACTTCTAAAGTATTGTGGGAGCTGCTGTGGCTGGTGGGCTTGAACTACTGGACTTGGGTTTAGCAGCTCAGTGCACATAGGTCATATGATAAGTCCTTTTTTGTTTTTACAAAAGAGTTGTTAAACCATTTTTCCAGGGTGGCTATCCTCTAAGAAATGTAGAGGTAATCCAATTTCCCCATACCCTCACTAGCATTTACTGTTATTTATTTTTCCTTTTAGCCATTCTGATAGGCATGTGGTAGTATCTCACTGTGGTTTTTATTTACATTTCTCTAATGGCCACTAATAGTGAATACATGTTCATTAGTTTATTTGCCACCTATTTTTGCTTCATAGTGCTACTGTAACAAACATATGTGGTGCTGCTGTAACAAACAGAACTGCAAGTAGGTGGCTTTCAAGAATAGAATTTTATTCATGAGGGTGGGAGGGTTGGGGAGGGAGGGGTAAAAAGAGGAACTTATACCAAGGCTCAAGTAGAAAATGTTTTGGAAATGATGATCAAAATATTTCTACAAATATGCTTGATACAATTGATGTGTAGAATGTTATAAGCTCCTGCCCCTCCCCCGAAAATAATTTGTTTCAAAGGACGACATAGATTCTGCAGCTCCGGGAGATGAACATATCTGATCAGAGCACACAGGAGCAGATGAAGGGGCAGGAGGAGAGAGTGGAACACAGCCTGGCCCACCAGGCCATGAGGATGACATTCCTGAGTAGAGCAGCCAGTCCACAGAGAGAACGACATGGCTGGCCCCACTATGAGAAATGATGCCAATCAGTGACTAAGGGCGATACAGGGGACAGCACCAGAGACACAGTGTGGGAATTGCACCTGACCTGATCCCACCACACCGAGGCAAAGCACTGGGGGAGTGCAGCGGAACAGCAAGGGAATGGAGTGGCAAGGTCCCCAGGGAATGCTGAAAGTGGACTTTGGAGCCAGGGCGTGGTGCCCCAACAGACTGGACTGGAAAACGCTCCTAAGGGCCAGCAAACGATCCTTGAACGAACTACAAGCTTTTCTTTTGTGAACTGTTTTATTCTGTTCTTTGTCAGTGGTTTGTTTTTGTTGTTTTGTTGTCTGGTTGTATACTGTTGCTTTGTTTTCCTCTGTCCTGTTTTCGTGCATATTAGTGTCTCCACAGGTCTGTCTGAATAGGACAGGCTGGATGAACTATCTGGAAGAAAAACAATGGGACAGACAGTTCCGGGGGGACTTGGGGTGGGGGAGGGGGAGGGGGGGTAAGGAAGTGGTGTTAACAAACACAGGGACAAGGGAACAACATGGGATCCAAAATGGTAGTGAGTGGGGAGTGGCAGGCCTGGTGGGGAATGATCAAGGGTAAGGTTGCGTAGAGAAGAGGTATAGCTGTAGCCCAGGTGGGGACGGAGCATGGTAGTGGGGCAGGAGGAAAGTCAAGGGAGATGGAGGAAGGAGCTGGGAGCCAAGGGACATTTATGGAGGTCTAGACAAAGACATGTACATGCTAATATATATAGGAGGATGGGGAAATAGATCTATGTGTGTATATTTATAGGTTCAGTATTAAGGTGGTGGAAGGAGCTTGGGCCTCTACTCAAACACTCCCTCAATGCATGAATACTTTCTTTTATTAAATTGGAACTCTATGATGCTCACTCTCCTGACACCACTGCTGAAGCCAAAGTGGGTGAACAAGTAAATGTGGTGAAGAAAGCTGATGGTGCCCGGCTATCAAAAGAGATAGTGTCTGGGGTCTTAAAGGCTTGAAGATAAACAAGCGGCGATCTAGCTCAGAAGCAAAAAGCCCACATGGAAGAAGCACACCAGCCAGTGCGATCACGAGGTGCCAAAGGAACCAGGTATAAGGCATCATGCAAAAAAAAAGATATATATATATATGTATATGTATATATATGTGTGTGTGTGTGTATATATGTATACCATATTGAATGAAGGGGGATGAGCAGAGTGGAGACCCAAGGCTCAAGTGTCGGTCACTGGAGATCCCCTCATAGATGGGTTTAGGAGAGGAGATGGGTCAGTCAGGGTGCGAGGTAGTACCGATGAAGAACACAGCTTTCCCCCAGATTCTGGATGCTTCCTCCCCCCAACTACCGTGATCCGAATTCTACCTTGCAGGGCTGGATAGGGCAGAGGTTGTACAGGGGTGTATATGGGAGCTGGAGGCACAGGGAATCCAGGGTGGATGATACCTTCAGGACCAAGGGTGTGAGGGGCGATGCTGGGAGAGTGGAGGGTGAGTGGGTTGGAGATGGGGAACTGATTACAAGGATCCACAAATGACCTCCTCCCTGGGAGATGGATGGCAGGGAAGGGGGGGAAGGGAGACTCCGGATAGGGCAAGATATGACAAAATAACAATGTATAAATTACCAGGGGCACATGAGAGAGGGGGGAGTGGGGAGGGAGGGGAAAAAAAAGAGGACCTGACGCAGGGGGCTTGGGTGGAGAGCAAATGCTTTGAGAATGATTCGGGCGGGGAATGTGCGGATGTGCTTTATACCATTGATGTATGTATATGTATGGATTGTGATAAGAGTTGTATGAGCCCCCAATAAAATGTTTAAAAAAAAAGAATGTTATAAGAGCTGTAAGAGCCCCCCCAAAATGATTTATATATATAAATAATTTATATCTATATCTGTCTATGTATCTATGTATGTATGTATGTATGTATGTATCTATCTATTTAAGATACATGGAGCTGTGCTGATGGAACCAGAGCCCTGGAGCTGGAGGAGCCAAGTGGAAATCCATGCCTGTGCTGAGATGCTTCCACCACCCTGGATCCACAAGACTTTTCACCCACTGACCTGTCATCTTTCTGCATTCGGCATCATTGCATGTGTTGCATGAGTCTGAAGAGGAATTTATAGACTGGTATCGAACATATGGGCTAATATTGGATGTATAGACTTGATCTGGACTGGGCTGGGATGTTTTCTCAATGTTCAATTACTTTTTATATAAAGCTTTTTCTTACACACACACAGAATAGAATTTGATTGTCTCACACTTGTGCAGAACAGATGTCCATCTCGGGGTGTCTTCTCTAGGGGAAGGTCCATCCTTGTGGAGGTCTCAGGCTTCTGTGGCTTCCAGCTGGATCCTCATGTGGTACCTTCCCCTGGGTATGCCTCTGTGTTACACTGCTCTGTCTTTTTATTAGATATTGTTCCGAAGGGATTATGCTTAGGATCCATCCTACTCTGGTGTGACCTTATTAACATAATAAACAAAACCCCATTATTTCCCAATAGGAAAGTTTCCCAAGTATAAGAGTTAGAATCACAACCTATGTTTTTTGGGGGAACATAATTCCATCTACAACACTATCTGTATAGCTTCTTCCATGAAATGTTTGTGAACATCTTCCCCCCCATTTTCATATTGTATATTCTAATTGTAATATGCTGGAAGCCCCGCTGCTGTACTGGTTGCCAGTTGGGCTTGATCCTCAGGGTCCACAGTTTGAAACCGAGCCATTCTGCATGAAAAAGATTGAGTCAGAATTACAGTCTTGGAAACACACAGGGACATTTCTACCCAGTCCTATAGGAGCACTATGAGTTGGTCTCAGCTTGATGACAAAGAATTTTTTTTTAGTTATATATTCTAGACATAAGTCTATTGCCAGAAAGTTTGTGTGTGTGTGATTTGCAGATATTTTCTTTTATTCTGTTATGTTTTCTTGCTTTTAAAAAACCCATCTCTGAGAGAGCTGTCACTGAGAACCAGTTGGGAACTCTCCTGGCCAAGGGGACTTGGAACCTTGGGGAGTAGCACCTACATGCAGCCTCTGCCCATGGCCTTCTGGCCACATTGGAACTTCTGGTGAGCTTGATGCTGTTGTGCAGACTCATGGATTTCACCAGAAGTTTAGATGGCTGCTCATGAGTTTTTAAGACCCCAACTGAACTCATCAATATAGACTATCAGACAGTGTCTTTGTGAGCCATGTGCTGCCAGTTGACCATGGAGTCCTCTGAGATTATGACCCTGATTCTCCAGACACAGTGACCCTTTCTCTCCAAGTGTCTGCTTATGTCTACGAAGTTTGCAGCACTTTGTCTCCATATGCTCTACCATAGTCATGGATTTATTGGAAGTTGGTGACTTCTCCTCCCTCTCTTTCCCATTCTGACAATCATCAAGGAAGGTTTATTTTAGTCTGCAAAACCTTTACTTGACTTTTTACAATAGTGGTTTCATGCAATATTTTTCCTTTTATGATTGGCTAATTTCACTTGGCATAATGTCCTGCAAGTCTATTCATGTTTCATAAACTCATCATATTGTTTAATATAGTATTCCATTGTGTGTATGTTCTAAAGGTTTTGTTTTTTTTAATCCAAACTTCCACTGATGGGCATTTAGGTTGTTTCTGTCTTTTTGCTATTGTGAATAGTGCTGTGATGACTGTAGGCGTGCCTCTATCTATTCATATAGCTACTTCTCATTTCTCCAGGATACATACCAAGTGGAGGGATTGCTGGGTCCTGTGATTTTTCGAGATCTCAACGTTTGGAGGAAGCTCTGCAGCACTTTCCACAGTGGCTGTGCCATTTTAAAGTGCCATCAGCAGTGCAGAGGCGTTTTGATCTCTCTGCACTCTTGCCACCATTTATTATTTTCTGTTTATTTTTTTTTTGTTGTTGTTGAAAGAATTTCTTCATGTGTTTGTTGGCCACATAAATGTATTCTTTGGTGAAGTGTCTCTTCATGCCCCTGCTCAGTTTTTAATTGCGTTGTTTGTTTTTGTTGTTGAGGTGTTGAAGTTTGCTATACATTTTAGAGATTTAAATTCCTCTTGAGATATCCATGAGTATTGGTACCAAATATTTTTGTCCAAATCTGGAAGTTCTCTTTTTACTCTTTTGGGAAAGTTCTGATGCACAGTCAAAGAAACCAAGCCAAACTCACTGCCATCAAATTAATTCTGAATCATAGCAACCCTACAGGACAGGGTAGAATTCGCCCTTGTGATTTTCTGTGGCCACAATTCTTTGTGGGAGTAGAAAGCCCCATCTTTCCTCTGCAAGGCAAATGGTGGTTTCGAACTGCCGACCTAGTAGTTAGTAGCCCAATGTGTAATCACTACACCACCAGGGGTCCACGCTGATGCACATGTCATTTTTAGGAGGTCCAAGTTACCTAGATTATGTTCTGTTTGGACATTTTGGGTTACATTCGATAGTCTGTTTATGTCATAAACTAGAGCTTCTGAGTTTGCTCCTCCTTTTCCTTCGATGATCTTTAGAGTTTCAGGTTTTGCATTTAGGGCTTCGACCTATCTTGAGTTAGTCCTGTATATTGTGTGAAGCATGTCTCTTGTTTCCCTTTTCTGAACATATACTTTCAGTTTTGCCAGCATGATTTGTTAAAGAGACTGTCGTTTCCCTATTTAATGGTTCTTGGCGCTTTGCTGAAGATCAGCTGTCCATTTACCTCTATGTTCTCAATTCTGTTCTTCTGGTCTATGTGCCTGTTACTGTACCAGTACCTGCTTGTTTGACCCCCATGGCTGCACAGTAGGTTTTAAAATGGAAAGTGTGAAGCCTCCTACTTCACTTTCTTCACAGTGTTTTGTTTATCTAGTGTGTCTTCTCATCACATATCAGATGGATGATTCATTTACCATCTCTTTAAAGAATATTGATGGAATGCAGATTGGGATGACCTTATATCTATAGATGGCTTTGAGTGGTAATGGCATTTTTACAATGTCAAATCTTCCTATCTATGAGCATTGCATGGTTTTTCATTTATGTAGGACTCTCTTACTCTGTCTGTCTCTTTGCAACAATGTACCATATATAAATATATAATAATGACTGTGTGGATGTGCAGGACTGGACAATATTTAATTTTATTGTACATAGAGTCACTATAAGTTTGAGCTCACCCTACAGCACCTAACAATAACTTTTGTTTTTTTTGCAATAGTGTTTTGTAGCTTGTTTTTTTGTGTCTCTGGTTAGGTTTATTCCTACATATTTTATCTCTTTCAAAGTTATTGACAATTGTATTGTTTTCCTGATTTCCTTTTCAAAGTTCTCTTTGGTGGTGTAGTGGAATCCAATTAATTTTTGAATGCTGATCAAGTGGCTTGTGGATTAAAACCAATGATTTGGTTTAGCAACTGGGCTTCTTACTATATGTCTTACTATTCTTCCAATATCCTTTTGGTTTCAGTTAGTTGTCTTGTGATGTTGTCCATTTATTTCTTGTTTGCTTTATTTGCATCTCTTTCTTTTCATTTATTAAGTTTGCCAGTGGCCTGTAAATGTTGTTAATCTATTTTTTTGTTTCATTTATTTCTGCTTGTCTTAGGTAGGCTTCTCTAGAGAAGCAAGACAAGTTAAGAATATGCGTATATGAATATTCTTATGCAAACACACTCGTATATAGAGTAGAGAAATTTATATCAAGCTGTAAAAGGGGGAAGGTTGTCTATGTCTGGGCAGGGTTCAAGTTCACAGATCAGATGTGAGTCTAGGGACATCTCCTGACTCACCTAGCTGCAGCGACTGATGAACCCAAGATCAACAAAGAGACAACAGGCAGG